>NC_079470.1:3239080-3555867 GCF_026250575.1 Diorhabda carinulata
ACGAGCAATACAGAATGGTTCAAGAAGCACTTCACGAAAGAGCAGTTATGTTACATCAAGCTCCACATTTAGCACATCCATTACCTATTATGTTACCAGTATATAGGTAGGTGAAAAACGTAAATTATATACAGTGCGACTCGTTTAGATGGGAAAAGTTATTTACTGTTTATAACCAATTTTTTCAAATATTAAATTGATTATAAAAAAATGTGTATGACACTATATGCAAAACTTCCAAATAGTTGCCACTAAAATTCACAAAAAGAATATTTTTTTATAACATGTCCACTCCTTGAATATGGAAAATTCACCTAGGTAAAAATTGCAAAAGATTACATTATATCAATTACGAAGTGTTAAAAAAATGTAGTAATAAAATGAATTATATTGTAGTGCAATAGTTATCTAAAAAGTTCCCAACCACAACCTGAAGATGTCAGCATTAATCATTATAAGTTGGGAAATATATTTGCGCATGCGTTAGGAGATTCTCATTAAAATTTCAGCCATTTTGTACGCTTAGTTTTTGTTTGACAATCGTATAAATGAGTCGCTGTGAAGATTTTCCTGGATATAGAAAAAATGAGTATCGAGATGTCATTACGTACGGATACTCTGTACCATCATTAGCGCTCGTAAAATTTTTAGTAGCTGAAATCAAATGTGGACATATCAATTTGATTAACGACGAGCATTCGGTAGGACAAAAACGGCGACAATCAACAATAACATCGAAAAAGTTCACCAAATGGTACTGGACCACCGTCGAACTAAGGCTAGAAGGCTAAAAGCGAATATTTCTCAGGCTTTATTGACGGGGTTCAAGTGAAATGAATCTGATTTTTGAGGATTTACAACGTGGATCTACTACTACACTCCTGAACCAAAAAACATCAAAGTCAAGATAGTGGATGGCAAAAGACGAACCTGCTTCGAAAAAGGCAAATATGCAAACGACTGCGAGCACGAATTGCAATTTGAATTGATTAATTTCTCACCGTATTCTAGTGCATTGACCCCTCACCATATTTACCAGATCTGGTGCCTTGAGACTTTCCAGTTTTCTTATCTCCTCTTTGGTAGGTCAGAAATTTTCCAGACATTTTATATTATAGTAAACAAATTTATTTTCTCTGAGTTCAACATTATCATTTGCCTATTTCATGATATTCCTTAAACTGTCGTCACTGTTACTTTTCTTGAAGGATTGCGTCTTTTGTCATTAACGTAAACAATAAGTATACAATCAAAAAAACCAAATCACCTGTACATCAATCTGTACTAGTCCCAATCAATCTTGCATATCATTAACTTTTTATGTCCAACTCAAACTCTTTTTTGAGCTCGGTTACTACTGCGAAATATTGCTTCTTCTTGAATTCATCTCCATACCTGAGACCAAATTCACATTTCAATATATTTATGAACACAAATCAAGGGTTGAAAGAAATTCAGACTCTACATAAAATTTTCATCTGTCGAATATTCTCGAATGCACTGATATTGCGTTTATGAAAACATAAATAATCGTTTCCATTTGGTTCAAATTATAAAAAGTTATGATTTAGAAAACGAGTATAATATTGAGAGAATTTTCAAAACTCATGGACATACCTTATTAAGACGACTACCTCTGTATTATTGTGTGTTTAATACTATAGAAATGGTCTGGAAGACATTAAAAAGCCAAACTATGTAAATATAATCGATTATCCACTTTAACTACAGTATTTATTAAAAAAAAAACATCAAGTTATACAATAATTTGACAAAGATTTTTGAATAAATTTTCCGCGGTAAAACCTCCGGTATGCCATCCATATATGTTTAAGATTTAATAGTCTTAGTTGTTGAACTGTTTAACATTAATTGGTTAAATCTTTTTAGGTGGTGGCAAGTTCCTTACTACTGGGCTGGTATAAAAATGTACGATCTGATAGCCGGTAGACAAACCGTAAAATCTTCTTATTTCCTATCAAAAAAGAATGCTCTAGAGCTGTTTCCTATGTTAAGGGGTGACAAATTGGTCGGTGGACTGGTATACTATGATGGTGAGCCCTCTATTATTCTCTCTAACCTTTAAATTCACTTTCAATTCCATGCAGATTTCATTGCAAAGAATATTAATTGGGATTCTAGGCTAACTAATACAAAAGGTAAAGAACTGCATGCTGTTATAGATGGAAAATATCATTCAACTGGTAAACCCATATACTGGCCCAGCGAAATAAATAAAGTACCAGATTTGATTGATTTTTTCATCTCCAGAAAAGTAGTTCTTAATTTTATAAAAATTGAAGATGCTGAAGGCCCAAACTCATATCATTCTCCTATATTACTCACCATCAGCGAATACATTATAGTAAGAGAATCTAAACTAACTTTAAGTAATAATGTGACTGACTGAGAAAGTTTTAAACAAGAATTAAATTAAATGTTCCAATCAGAACTAATGAACAAGAAGCTGAACAACCAATAATAAATACACAGCAAGCAGCATGGAACAACATCAAACCAATTACAAGAAGAACGAAAGATCACAACAATCACAAAGAAATCAGAAACTATTTCAAAGAAAACGAAAATAAGAACACACTAATTAACCTTTAAGAAGAAATAGACAAACTTATATAATCAAACCACCGACTATTTACTGTGGAAATTAAAAAAAGATTAAACAGATCGATTCATAACATTCCGCCAATTGGAATAGAAGAGGGATCTCGGTTCCGTGATGATCAACAAAAGACAAATACATGCCTCATACTAAACCAAACTACTGACATGAAAAAAAATGATGAAACGGTTAGTGACGTTTATGGGAGTATTGATGAAGAGGTAAATAATGAAGGCCATGAATGAATAGAGCTGATTACATCTAAAGAGATAATGAAAATTATCAAGAATAGCATAAAAATATTAGTTACCAAGAAAGGCCATTGTAAGATTCACAAACCTCATAAATGCAGTATTCAAGCTCTAATACGTACCAATAACGTCGAAAACAGCTGGATCATACCCAAACCAGAAAATAAAGTTGAATCCTACAGACCGACATCATTATTCCTAATTATTTCAGAATTGTATGAAGAGATACTATTAATAACAATACAAAACATCTTGATCAAAACGAAATTTCTATCTCATCAATTTGGCTTCCACAACAGTCACTCCAAAATAGGTTAAGTACATCGTGTAACAAATATAATAGAGACATCTCTTGAAGAAAATAAAATATGCTCAGCTGTCTTTGTACACGTTGCAAAAGTATTCGATAAAGTGTGGCATAAGGGTTTGTTACTAAAAATCAGAAGAAAATATTTACCTGCTCATTATGTTTAGCTAATAGACTTCTACCTAAAAGACCGTACATTCAGAGTTAAATAACAAAACGAATATTCAGAGCTTCGACTGATTAAAGCAGGGGTTCCTCAAGGTTGTGTTTTGGTACCAAAACTGTACTTGTGACATCCCTGTTACAGAAAATGTTGAACTGGCCACATTTGCAGACGACACTGCAATGCTAGCTGCTAGAGATTCAATTGTAGAGGTTGTCAAAAATCGTCAAAATTAAATTCACAAAATAGATAACTAACAAATCAATGAGGGAAAATCTGCCCATATCAACTTTACTTATAAGAAGATACAACGATGAAATTATCCTATATGAGAAAACGGACAAATATCTAGGGTTATATTTGGATACGAAACCAAAATGGCAGAAGCATATCAAAAGAAAACTCAGATATAAAAAACTATATTGGTTAATAGAAAGAAGCTCACGAATTACTATTAAAAATAAAGTGCTAGTACACAAACAAATAATCAAACCGGTATGGTTTATAACTATGGAATTGTACAAGTAAAACTAATTATGTTTGCCTGCAAAGAGTCCAAAACCGAATACTTAGGAATAAAGTTAACGCTCCGTGGTATATCCGTATAAAGATCTACACCGAGAACTCCATATAAAAAAGATTGGCGAAAGTCACGAAGAACGACTCCATATCCACATAAATAACAAAATGTTGGAACTTCTCGATAATCAAAACACACTCCGCAGGCTAACTCAACAAGCCTTTTGAACTTGTGTGAAAAGTGACAGTTATAACCCAGTTTAAGTGCGCATAAACTTACATTTCTTAAGTGAACCATTGGGAATACTGAGGATAGTAAAGTACTTAGTAAATTAGGTTAAACGTAAAATGTCGGTTAATCTTAAGATTAGGTGCATTTTTTGTCATAAAAAAATTTTCAACTCCATGGAACTCATATTTTCAATTAATGTAAACTGTGATTCGTATTTCTGTGTTTAGGTCAACAAGACGATGCCAGAATGAACTTGGCAATAGCCATAACGGCAACTGTGCACGGAGCTACGATAGCCAATCACGTCAGCGCTACTAGTTTAATAAAAGAGAAACGCGATGGAAAAGAAGTAATATGCGGTGTAAATGTTAAAGACGAAATGACCGGTAAGACTTGGAGTATACCTACGAAGTGTGTCATCAACGCTACTGGACCTTTCACAGACAGCATTAGAAAAATGGATAATCCGAACGTTAAAGAAATTTGCAGTCCCAGTAGCGGGGTTCACATAACTTTACCAGGTAATTTATATGTATTATTCTAATAATATGTTTATTTCGATGGAATTAATTAATATAATGATTAGTATTTAACTAACCTGGAGTAAATCTATTGACTTACTCTTTTTTAAAATTCTGATGATCGATGCATCAGAAATACATAAAAAAAATAATCATTAAGTGGTAATTAATCAATCTACTGTATTAAGACAGTTTGCACATTTCACTAACAGATGGCGTTGTAACAATTCAGCAGCAGTTTATACAGGAAAATGCTTTTACTAAGTATGCTCTAAAATATTATTTGTCAAACAAGGTGTCCCTCATAATACCAACGCAAAGAACAAGCGTATAGGGGAAGCCCAAAATATGATTGGGACCAAATTATATCTATACCAAGCGGCATCACTGAAAAGTTATAATGATTCAAAGAAGATACCAAAAGTTTCGAAAACAATTAAATTCTTTGTAACACTTTAAATAGAAGACGACCGAACCATTCTGAGTGATTAATTCTAATTCTCTTAACTTTTTGTAACTTAAATAACATTGTCAAAAACATGTTTTTGATTATTCAATTTTACTTTGAATATGACAAAAAACCAAATTATCCATGGTATGAAAAAAAAACTGATGTAGAATTTGAAGGTTAGATCACTCTTTATTCACTCGCAATAGTTCGATAGGCTTCTACACACCATTATTCAATGCCCTTAACCGTCTTATATAGTGTACCAAACATAATGTAAAGACTACAAGGTGTGCTATTGCGCACCAGCTGGGAAGCAGCCAATGAGAATTCGCTCTCAAAAAGACGAGCCAATTTGGGTTCAAA
Source organism: Diorhabda carinulata (assembly GCF_026250575.1). Lineage (NCBI taxonomy): Eukaryota > Metazoa > Arthropoda > Insecta > Coleoptera > Chrysomelidae > Diorhabda > Diorhabda carinulata. The sequence goes on from NC_079470.1 coordinate 3,244,508, forward strand.
TTCTCATTGGCTCTTGAAAGATGCGCAGACCGAGTCGAAAATGAGCCCTCGAGAAGAGCACACCTTGTAGTCTTTACATCTGGGTACCAAATTCAGTATTTTTAAGCAAAGAAATTATTTTTTTTTTTTTTAAATTTTGGGTCATACTTCGATCTCTATAACTCTTCAGATATGCAATTTGGTATATATGCGGGACACCCTGTATATGATTATTAAAAAGCATGATGACATAGTGGTTCGGTAAGAGATTAATCTCAAGGTCGTTCGATCAATTCTCAGGGATAAATGCCTTTATCAATTTTTTTTATAAAGTTAAATCATATTGAAATTAGTACTGCCTTTTCCATTAATACTTCACCCTATTTTGGATGTTTATTGGCTCATGTGTTCATCTTGGTATTATATTCCAAGTTCTTGCAAAGGGAAGTTGATAGAACCTTTGTATCATTATTTATATTGCAAGGTAAATTCTCTTGAAAAGATTAAGTGCTACAACCACTCCACGAGAAAGAACTAATTTTTAGGACTCGATAAAAAACAAAACACCAGGCACCACCACCAAAAGTTTCATATTCTATCGTACAAGATGAGATAATCGCACTTAAAAGAATAAAGACAGGGCAAGCTTTGTAGTTTCATAAAAAACCGACCCATTTCTCGCTTCTGGTTGTGTTGTGTTATCCAGTTACCACAAAAAGAAAGAATCTACACTATACAAGGCAGTATACTGTCAGTGATTACCACTGCCTTCCATTGAATGGCACAATAACTTTTCATTTCATTCTATTTTATTTCTAAACCCGGGTTGACTTGATTAGCAACCAGAGCAGCATTTCACTCAGTTAAGACGATCACACCCAGTAGTACCAGTTACAAATTTCAAAAATTACTATTAGACGTCATACTATACCCAATCGGGCATATCGGTTACGCTCCCGATCTTTTTACTTACTTCACCAAAGGGTATTTTCCAAGGGCTTAGCAAAGGGAGGGGCTTCGGGGGCTCAAACTCTCCCGAAATAAGCAAAATATTACCTAATATTATACCGAAAAAATACGAACAATGAAGAGACTTAAATTATTACATTTTAATACATATAGTAGTGCCTAGCGCCATCTTTTAAGGCGAGGCAGTTGCAGCCGAACTAGTGGACGTTGCGCACAGTATTGCCATCTTTAGTCGAGTAGCCGAACTAATTTGTATTGTATGGAAACTTTGCCTTGTTTCTCGATTATTCGCCACACTCCTCGATCGGAATAAGAGGAGCTTTGTGGAAGTTCCTGGACGGCTACTGAGCTGCTATATAAGCGGCGCGTCACCATGCGAACTCAAATCCAATAAAAATGAAAAGTGGTGAACGAATAGTGAACAGAATTAAGTGTACCGTGTAAGTGAGTAATTTTAGTGTTATTCGGTGGCCGTGTTAAGGATACGTGAATCATTATTACTGGCTAAAAATAAAAGGAAAAAAAGGAAGGTTGATAAACTTAAAGGGATGGACTACTTCATACCAACCCCCCCCCCAAAACTAAATCCTGGCTACGCCCTTGGTATTTTTATTTTTCCAATGTCACTGTTGAGATGCGCAGATAGACTCTTGAACGTCAACAAAAGCCTTTATATGATCGTCCTGTATAGCTATAATAAGTTTCATTTTCAAATTGTTTATTGAAGATCTTGAGCTTATTATATGGTTCTTTTAATTGTAATGATATTCCATTTTCCATGTTTCTTATTTTTCATTCTTTTCCTTCGAGCTGCTAGGATAATATTGTTTATTCATATACAATCTGTTTCTCGACTATTTGGTTTTATGTTATCTATTATGTCTTTTTCCAGCTCTTATTATTTATTATTTCTTCAAATTATTGGACATTATATTGTTTTTAGTATCTTCTGTTCCACCATTCTCAAAATGTATTCTTCTATCATCATTACTTCCTGAGGTTACACCACGTCTTAATTATATTTCATTGATTTTGCAATAACAATTTTCGTGTCTAGAAGCCTGGTTATTTTGTGATTTCTTTGTTGTAGCTTGGACGTATTACCTGATGTGGTGTTTTAATCTTCCATAATACTTATGGCTCTTGGACTTCCAGCGATTTGGAGGACCCATCCAATTCTTTGTTTGGATACATAACACAATCAATTAATGATTTTATACTTGACTTTCTCGTAGAACTACAACTTGTACTCCATACAAGACATAATATAGATTTGTATTCTCTAATGCCATTCATGATTATCTTCAAACTTAGTTTCTAAATGTATTTCCATATACTTGACACAGAATATTGTTGCCTCTATGAGGAAGAGGATGATTATGTAAATGTGAGTTTGATTAATAGTAGTATGATTATATATATAAGTGCTTCACACAGGCTTTTTAGGCCCTTCAACTCTCCTAATTTTTGCTTTCGTTTTCCATTCCTGAATTCATCTCTCTCTTAGATCTTTTATTATCTCTGCGTACCATATTCCTTTTTTCTTGTTCCACCTTGTTCTTTGTCCATGATCACTCAATTTTGATTGGGACTGCTATTTGGTTCCAACTGTAATTTTTATTGTTTTTTCTTTTTTATTATTAAAATACAAAAATGATGAAAATAATATCTCCACTGCTAGTAACAATATAAATCTGTTTTATTATATTATAAAATTATTTTTTAGGGTACTACAGTCCAGAACAAATGGGTCTTCTGGATCCCGACACTAGCGATGGTAGAGTAATTTTCTTCCTACCATGGCAAAGACACACAATCGCCGGTACCACAGATTTGCCCTGTAAAGTGACACATAATCCGAAACCAACAGAAGACGAAATCATGTTTATTTTAGAAGAAGTAAAAAATTATCTTAACCCAGACGTAGAAGGTGATTAAAATAAAGTTTATTTGTTTCTAAAATTCTTTCTAACGCATTTACATATGTATTTAAGTCCGAAGAGGAGATGTACTGTCAGCTTGGAGCGGAATAAGACCACTTGTTTCTGATCCAAATAAACCCAACACCCAGTCATTAGCTAGAAATCATATCGTGCACGTTAGTGAATCCGGTTTGGTCACAATAGCAGGAGGGAAATGGACAACTTACAGATCCATGGCTGCAGAAACCATCGACGAAGCGATTAAAGGTAACAATTCAAAAATATTTGATATGCTTATATTATTAACTTATGAATAATTTCCAGCTTGTAATTTGACTCCCAAATATAAAGACAGTCAAACAGATATGATGGTTCTTTACGGAGCCCATGGATGGACTCCAACCATGTATATTCGATTGGTACAAGATTTTGGTTTAGAATGTGAAGTAGCGCAACATCTGTCAAAATCTTATGGAGACAGAGCTTTTGCTGTAGCTAAAATGGCATCTTTGACAGGTGAATATAATTTTCATTGAAAAAGATTAATACTTTCTGAAGAATTTTCAAAGTAAACAAAAACTTTTTCATTTGAAATTTTGCTAAAAAAACCTTTAAATATCATTAATTTAGTGTGATACAGATCTAGGAATTGATGATATATGACTGCCTATAAAACTACTAATAAGTTAGATTGGCTACCGACTTCCGAACATCAGTTTATGGCAGACAGTTGTCACTAATAGATTTATCTGTTGGAATCATTGAAAATACCTATTACAAATTTAAAAGGATTTATTACATTTTACATAAATCGTTATCCTGCAAGTAAAATGTTTTATTTGAGACAAGTTGGTTTCCATGAAACACTGTAGCAGTGTTCAGTGGCATCGGGAAGGCCCTTTTTCATTCATTCCTTACGATGCCTCAAACCAATACTCTATAAAATTTATAACGTTCTTCTTTGACAATAGAAGTGCCCAAATCATTAGTTATTCGTAAAATCTAAGGACGTCGCAATTAAAGAGGTCTCCCGAGCCTCTTTGAACACGGGGACCATTACGCCCTCACTAGCTACGACACTAAGAAAATTTCTGTTATTATAACCAATTTTTTCAAAATTTTAAGGTAAACGGTGGCCGATTATTGGAAAAAAACTTCATCCTGAATTTCCATACATTGACGCTGAAGTGAGATATGGTGTAAGAGAATACGCTATTACAGCTGTAGATATGATCGCTAGAAGAGTGAGGTTAGCTTTCTTGAACGTCCAAGCTGCTCAAGAAGCGCTACCTGATATTGTTAATATCATGGCTGAAGAATTAGGTTGGTCCGAAGGTAAGTGTTTCATTTGTAATAAAAACTTGGTCTACAAATGTCAGTGGTAAATCGTCATGTTTAAAATATTGTTTGGACCGATCACATTATTCTCTCTCTCTCTCTCTCTCTTTATGGTATTATTATCTTGGATGGGAGTTAGCCAACTTCATCTAAATTTTGATACCTACAAGTTTGAGATCTTTTGCTGTAGTCCCAATCTCAATTGTTATTTTTCCAGTCATCAGATGTGGTAAACACACACATTTAGGAGTCTTCCTTTCTTTTACTGAATTAGTGTCCCTAAATAAGCATTACAACTTTTTGTTCCTCTTTACACTTTATTGTCCTTCCGTCTCTTCAAGTGATGGCCGAAAAATACTCTTAACAATTCGCAATCGCTCTTTGTTTACCTTTGTTACCGTTCGTAAAATACAACCTACAAGCATTTCAAGTGTTTAAGAGAGTATAGAGGCACCTATTTACTCACTATAATTACTGTCCTTAAGTTGAAGGTTGTTGAAAATACCTCACATTCTTATTTTACTGTTTTCTATCAACTCAATGGCGTCATTTTCATTGTATACCTAACAGTGTCCTGTGATGTACCAAGAGTGTTTTAAAATACACGATGGTCTTAGAAAAAATGAAGATTCGATTATACTTATACACCATAAATTTTTCTAAAGATAAAGTACGAAATCCTCGTCTGTTCAGCATCTCTGGCAGACTAACTGTCAGAGTCTTTTTCATTTAACATTTACAATTGAATTGCATTTTCAGAGGAAAAGAAGAACCAAATGAAACAAGCTTCAGAATTTCTTCAAAACGAAATGGGTCAAAATGTGAACCGGGCTAGTAGAGACAAAATACCAATTAATTTAAGTAAAGAAGAAATACAACTTTACATTAAAAGATTCCAATACATCGACAAAGACCGAAAAGGATACGTATCCATAAATGACATTAGGAGAAGTCTAAAAGTAAGTAAAAAAAGGGTTAATTAATAAAAATTAATTGTTAATTTTTAATTTTTCAAAGTTGAGACATTTGTCAATAATATTTTTAATGCTCCGATGATATGTATTCAAAGGTTTGGCTCGTTATTATGATGCAATTTTATTTTAATGACCATTTTTTTTTCTATTTGGAAACAAGAACAATAACCAGTGATATTGGATGTAAAGGTAAATCTGCAGCTATTCAAGTCCAGTCATATAATTCTTGATTTGGAAAACGTTATGTTCTGAATTATTTTTTAATGTTCCACCAATCCAACAGTTTCATTAATTTCATTAATCTAACAGTTTCAGTTACTTATTTTATTCCAATGAATTTCGCCAGTACTACAGTTAATCCAGTTATTTGATACTAGAACAATTTCTCACTCATTTTTCAATTGCTGCCTTCGAAATGCTCAATAATATCTGAATCTTACGAAATATCAGTTGCTCATTAACTCTAGAAGGCCCCACCACAGTACTTTCTCTTCTTCAGAAACTCATCTATACTTCACCTTCTCTGGCCTTCTATGGCCTCTTTCATTTTATTCATCGATATATAACATTTTATATGAAATATCATTTGCTCATGGACCTATGGATTGCCACTTAGGACGCTATGTCAAGTTGATCAGCAAAAGATAATCTGACATATTATTTAGATTTTCAGCCACGACATCACTGTTTTTGACTGCTATAATTCCTGTGTAAATTTCACACCATTAAATATAATCTCAACCCAATATTTTGTCGTTTGCCGGCTCAAAGAAAGGTTATCATCGACTGATGCTTTGACATTTGAAACATCTAAGGCAGCGTAAATCTGCAAAGGGGATGCATGCGCCCGACAATAAACTGTGTGATCCTTTGAAGTCGGTCCTTTGGTTTTACTAATCACATGGAAACGGTGGGGTTAGGGCAACATAACGGCTAACATCTATACAACCATTTGTTTGTCATCGGAAAAATTGTCAAAAAAGAGGCATACAAAGAAACAAACTATCAAGTCGACAGCAGAAGACGCGGTTTCTGTGTTCAAAATGCTTCAAGCTACGTCAAAAAGGTTCAAACGCATGGAAAAGTATATCAATCTCAATGGAGAATATTTTGAGGCATAAATAAGAAAGAAAACCTTTTAGTTACTTGAGCATTTGAGAGTCAAAATATGAAAATATTGCAATTTAATTTTAATCGTTTAGTCAAAAGTTATTATCTGTTATTTACACTTGTTCGACATTTATTTAAGCATCTTTAGTTTCTCTTTGTTTACGGTCTAGATCTTGTAGCTTCTTACGTTTTATTATGATTTTAACTTCAGTATCCTCTTGCAATTTTATGAAGTAGCAAGAATTTTATTCTAAGAAATCTCCGGAAAATCTACACCACATTGCAACTGCTCTATATGACATTTTATTTCCATATTTCAACGAAGTACTATTTCGTATCCTTTGTGCCACATCCAATCAAATTTTACATCATCTTTTTTAAATTAAGTATGAGCTCCCATTCTAGTCCTCACAACATTGTCCCTTTTCAAGAGTTGCTGTAGTTTGTCAAATAATTAGTGGTTATATTGTATTGCAACATTGAGCCTTTCAATTATGAATTCCTAATGAACTCTATTCTGGCTTAAAAGAGGTTACATTCTTGCATATACAGCTTTCTAGTTCAGAGAATTTATTGCATTCTAAAAGTGTCTTTCTCCTGAATGTGCACGTATCAATTTGTGTATATATTTTCTCTATATTTTATTTGGATATTTCCAAGGAGTAATATCTATTTCGAGGCTCTAATTATTTACTTGCATAATCCTTTGTGCCGCTTGAGAAATTTCTGATCTGCAGATATTTTCTCATTGTTTCTCATGTTTTCCTGATGCGGCAGTGAGGTATAAGGAAGACAGTCAAGGGATGTAGCTTGTTTTTGATGAGAGTCGAATATGTTTTGTATCTAGTAGTTTCGACGGATTTTTCTAATGTGGATCAAGTCGAAAAGGTTCCACCAGAATGCTTACTCATTCTTCCTAAACTAACTCCACTCCAGGAAAGCTCCTGGTCAATAAAACGCATGTGTGCTCCTATTGCTTGTATATTGGTCTCTCTTTTATTTGATTTGTCCAAATATAAAATTTTATACGAAATTCTGATCATGAACCATCTTACAGTATGCGCCATTTTATAAATTCGGTTAATATAGTAGTTTTATTCTTACTTGAAGTAGCAGCAAATACGATAAAAGTAAAAACTGAAGAAGGATTCTGCCACCTTATTACAGTATTATATATATATATATATATATATATATATATATATATATATATATATATATATATATATATATATATATATATATATATATATATATGTTTTATCGACCTCAAATTATCGTCATAAAACTTTAAAATTAAATACAAAAAACTAAGATCCGAAAGACAAATTAAAATAATTTTATCATGCTTTAAATACAACACTGCTTATCGCCACTGTCATCTGTCCAAAAAAAATTTTATTTACTTGCTGACCCGGCAGACTTTGTACTGCCTCAATCGTTAAATAAAAGACCTAAACTTTTGTATAAAATAAAAACAAACAAAAGGGATCCCCTTTTTATTAAAACAAATAAATTAAACGCTCGGTTTAAATGAAGTTTTATTATTATTTTCAATTAATTATACATGATTTTGCTCACTTAAAAAGTAGAGCTCTCCTCAAATACTGGCTATTTATAAGGTTTCAATTTGATATTGACAGTCACACACATAGTTTTGATACAGTCTGTTAATCAATTCAAAACTTTCTGATAAACTATATTTTTTGTTTTGATTTGTGGTGCGTAAATAAACAAAGATGACGGTTTTCCATACGCAAAACAGGAAAACTCCAGGAGGATTCCGCAAACTTCCAACGGCGGGCCTTGCAATTTATTTATGGTCATCGCAAAGGCCAGACGTACCGGAAATTGCAAACGTTTGAAAACGAATGGTAAATCCGTTGGATTGGTATATGCGGGATCAAGACATCTCTATTGCGCAGCATGATGTAAACTGATCCTACTTTTAACAGCAAATTATAAGGTGGTAATTAAGGCAATTCCAGTGAATTTGAAAACTTCTAAAAGCGATATACGAAAAACGTGATTTTCTTTTATTTCCAACTCCCCCGCTATTTGCCTAGTAGGCGGAATTTGATAAAATTCGTTTTTAGTCAACGTTAGAATCATAAAATTTATATTTGTACCAAGTTTCAATTATATATATATATATATATATATATATATATATATATATATATATATATATATATATATATATATATATATATATGATTTCTTATTAGGAACGTGGCAATGAAACACCAAAGTGTACTAACTTTAATATATTTTCCGAGCTTTCGAATACTTATGTATTCATCGACTGGAAAATAATTAATTGAGATTTGTGGTGGCTTTATTTTGTATAAATTCTTGTAAAAATTTTAAATTCATAGGATTAAAAATTCAAAGTGACGTTGATAGATAGAGTATTATATCAGTATTAAAGTTTTGCTGTCGATATTCTTAGATATTTATTATAGTCCTTCAAGTAAGAATACACTATTATTATTATAGTCCTTATAATCTAAATATCTATTACAGTCATTAGGAATAAAACTTACCGACGACGAAGTCCATGTTTTATTATCGGAGATCAACCTAATGTTTAATGGTCAACTGGATCTAGCGGATTATTTACACGTAAGTTTTTAATTAATGTCTTCTCAATGTTTTCGTTGTTCCAGCAAACTGGAGAAAAAGAAGTTTCTGGTGAAGAGCTTCACGATATACTCAAAGAAATTGATACGAACATGAACGGACAAGTCGAACTTGACGAATATTTACAGGTTGGATTTAATATTGTACCAATTTAGTTTTGCGGTGCTTTTTTGTTTTATCTGCATGCAAGTGACACTTTTAAAACCGACACTACAACAGACACACAAAACGCATATAAAAAAATCTTAACGAATTTTTGGTTATGTTGGTGTGAGGTATTAACTGAATATTATCCAAACATTGTTAATTGATAGATAGCTCGATGCTTTTTTTATGTAAACGTGCTAGGTAATATTTATCTCAGAATGCTTTAGCAAACGATGTACGTTAGAGTATACGATCCCTATAGTCCACGAGCCAGGTGAAAATTTGATTACTTCTACTCGAACTTATAAACTTAATTTCCCGGCAGGAGACTCTTCCTCAGGAAGTGGTATTCGGCCTCAGTTCTTCAGCTTTTAACGAACGACTAAAATGAACCGAAATAGTGGAAAAGATGGAAAAATCTTATTAATTAAATTAAAAATAATAATTGAACAAACTAAAACTATCCTCATACACGATTATCCAAATTAATATTTATTGCTAAGAACAATAAACAAATGTTCAATAACAAATAAATTTAGCGATAAAATCAAAAAGTCGCATTAACTGTGTATCCAAAAAAGCAGAACGAAACAAAAGCAGCTATAAATTAAAAACAACTCAGACTTGTCTATATATTAAAGATAAGGCTGGGACTTATCTGTGGAAATCCGTGATGGTTGCAGCCCTCAACTGAATTCCCAGTTTTTGGAGTTGAGTTGAATTTGTTTGTTTGTGGTATATCGGTTCAGTCTTATGGGAGTGGTTGAAAATACATCCTGACAGCTGTAGAACTGCGGGAAAAAAATTAAATGAGGAAGAAAGCGGGAACACGGGAACACAAATGAAAATTATTGCAAAAGGAACAAGTAGAAAGAACAGATTTGAATAAAAGGAGCTAATATACCAAAAAACTGACTTTATATTTATATGAAAACTGTCATACAAAATTTGCTTGAAACAACAGAAAAACGCAATAAAAAAAACAAAGAAAAACTTTACAAACTATAATTGGTGAGACGCATCAGAGAATAGTATCTTGAATCCTCGTGACATCAGCTGCAGGTCGGTTTGAGGGGGGGGTTTTAATAATTCCCGTCCAGATAACCCAATATCTCGAAGAAAATAACCAACCAGCTTAACATAAAAAAAATTCCACTTTCAAGGATTTCCTCTCAAATAAAAATTGTCGTGAAGTTAGCGCGTACCTCGGCTGATTTTGCCACGCGTTATTTCGATATTTTTTTACGCAACTGCTTTGTATTTGATGCCTTGAAGTCATCTAAAAGACCATCACGCTGCTTTTGTAATGCACTAAGAGTTCGAGGCATCCACCTTGTACTAATTTTTCACATTTAAAGCTTATATAGGATCTTTAGAACACTTGTTTTGAAAAAGCTGCAATTTCTTTTGTTTTTAGGCGCCAGCCACAGAACAATTTCTGCCATCAATTTAATGTTTTCTGAAATAGTTTAATTGTTGAGAATGATGACCACAAGTCACTGTAAACATTGTTTTAATTTGGGTTGGTGTTAATCCTTCTTCAGTCAAACATTTTTTAACATCGCGAAATATAATTTGAGACATTTTTCAAAACAACTGTAGAGTGGTAGTTCTAGCTCTACTATAATAAAATGGATCAAAACAGCAAGTTTAAGCTTTGTGTAAAATTTGTTGAGACCTGTCCCTGTTTTGTGTATAAAAATAGAGAGCTCTTGGACCATACTATGTACAAGCTAAGATCATCGTCATTATCTTTGATAGATACATTTATTAGATTACAGATAGTGAAATAGAGCAAGCAAACTTTCCATTTTGATGCCCTGACCAAGTGCGAAAAAAAGATTTTTCACTTGAAGTGAATATACTTAATGGCTTTAAAAAATATTGATATGGAACATTTAGTTCATTTGAGCATTATTAATATACTGCTGTGATGAATAAAAAAACTAACTGCCAATACTTTGAGAAAACCTAATGCTTTTAAATAGGCTAATACTTCCAAAGTATCAACTGACAGTTTTCATATAAAAATACAGACTGCTGACCCATATATTCATCCCGAAGTTGAAAATAATCTATCATCAGTAAATTAGTGAAATCATTGGAAGTATAATATTTTGTTCAAAGCACCAGCTGATTCATAATATATCATTTGGTTGGTTTTGTCTTCGTGGCGTTGGGTTATCTGAAATTCTGACAAATTTTTAGCTCCGAAATGATTGAATATATTTTTTTCATCGTACTTGGTAAGCTAACACTGTTTAAGAGGAATTTGGTCATGTAAATCTGTTACTGGCTCCAGTACTATTATTCTAACCATGAATAGAGGAATGAATACCTTTATTATCAACAATTCGAGGTGGACACGTACCTTACTTACTTGATTTATTTAAACAATTACACTAGAAACAATAAACTAAGCACTGAACACTATACGACTCACTATTTATGATAATTATACACTAACACTTAACTATTCACTGACTTACATAGTTTACTTGATTTCACAGGCTACTTTTACTATTTCGTGTCCACTATGAGACTCAATTATTCACAATTCTATAAACAAATAAAAAGATCTTTCTAGAAATTATTTGAAAACAGTATAAACAAATCGCCGCTGTACCTAAAATATATAAAAAAAAACCAAGGTTTCCGAGAACCGCCGCTTCCGCCAAACTTTCTTCTTCTATCATAACCGATCAGGATCGGCTTCACGGTCTATATCGTGGACGAGTTCGTAACAAAATATAAGGTGTGAAATTGAAAGAATTCCCTAAAGAAAATTGCAAATTTCATTAATCCTCACAAATTTCAAATGAAAATTGAGAGTTATTTAACTACCTTTTAAAGCATAATAATTTCCTGATTTATTTTTTTTAGTTAAGATGAAACCTGGGTATACCATTACACCTAAGAAATACAAATATGGTTTAAATAAATACCTTATGAGAGTTTATTGCTACTCATTTACAATTTATTCAAGTTTTTGCAGTTTCAACAATCTTTTTCTATGGATTTCGGTCCTGCATCTGTCTGTTAGAAAAATTTTTTCTATTCTGCACTACTCAATCTTCTCATTTATTTCTGTAATTCTCCTCATACCCTGTTCTATTTGAATTCTTTCAATGTGTCCTTACAACCGTTTTTTTATTTAATTGTTATTATTTTATTTTTAATTTCTAATATATTTTCAATTTCATAGTTCTTACTACTTCCCCTATTCTCTTTTTTTATCCTTATCTACATATATAAACTGATTTGGGTTTATAACCTCATTTAGGTCAATCTATTGCAGCTAAGACCTCATCTTAATATTTTTTATATAGCAAGCACTTCCTATTACTTTCGAGTAGCTCGAGTGCTGCCTCCAGTGTGGAGATATCTTGGTAGCTGATTCCACAAACTTTCACTTCTCCAAAAGAAGTTCCGAGATTGACATTCTATGCGTTTTCAGGCGGATTAGGTGGTGTTTAACCTCAACTGCTTGTGTAGTAGATCTTGCAAATACTACTCTAGGTGGGATTATATTGGACAGCTGGGATGAGTATCTCCTTAGTAGTATCGATCGATGAGTAAGGCCATAAACTTTTCTTCTAAGCTCTAAACTGTCCAAGTTTCTGGTAAATTCTTGATCACCTATAAATCGGAGTGCTCTGTACTGTATTGCATATAGGGTACGCTTGGAAGCCGAGTTCAAAACGAGCAATACTCAAATGACGTATCTATACCTTGTAGAGGATTAGAAACTCTTGTGGGGTATACAAAGAACTCCAATTTTTTGTGAAGCTGCCTTAGCTACTTCGAACACGTGACTATATCAGGACATATTACTCTCAACCTGAAACCACAACAGATGAACTGGTGATGGTGATGTTTTATGTCCAGACAGGATTAAATTTTGAACCGCAGCGACAGCTTCCTTTGTAAAAACTTGCAGCCAGCGTCTTTGCTTCGATAAACTCAATCAGATTACTTCTACCGTAATGTGGAATGCCGCTGGTATAAAGTGATTTTGATATCGGTTAATACCTTTTCTATTTGAGCATTTAGGCCTCTGTTTGCTCCTGTTGATGTGGTTTAGTTGAAAACCAACTTACAGATACTTATGTTAGGTCAATAATTTTATTCGCAAAGTTGATTTTAAATACAAAAATTACCTTGTTCTAAAATTTTTGTTTTATGAGCCCACTTATATCTATTCCAAAAATATATTTCTCATTAAATTTGGCACCAACAAAATAAAATATTGAAAAAACTATATTTATTTGATTCAACAATTTACATAGAAATTTACGTGTCTAAAAACAATATAAAATTCTTATTTTGATTGATTTTCCTCCAATTTTTTTCGAATTTCTTCTTGTAATTTCATATGATCTTGCAACTGCTCATCTTGAATATTATCCGTACCTTCTTCGGCAACTTCTACGATTTCTTTATCCAATGCGACGTATAAATCCGCACGATTTTCTAAAATCTCCCTAACTATATCAGCAAGAATATCTCTACTACTAACCATATCTTGCATCTCCCCTGTGACTTCTTTAAGTAACCAAGGCATAAATGAATCTTCCAAATCTTGTTTGATGTTATCCAAAAGGAAGCCGTCTGATTCTAAACCTTCTAACACTGAAGGAAGGAGGTTTGCTAAATATCCTTGCATCAATACAGCTGCTGCTATCTTTTCTTCCATCTCTTTTTGATTCTTCAATCCTTCTTCCAGTTCTGCCATTCTTCGTTCTTTTTCTTTGAATAATCTCTTTTCTCTTTCTTCCAACCTCAAAGCTTCGGCAGTTTCGGCGGCCCTTATTTCCAAGAATTTTCTTTGTTGTTCTCTAAGGGCTGCTAATTCTTCCTCTTCCAAAACTTCTATTAATGATTGTTCTATTGTCTTACCCACAAGTACCTCGAGTATTGGTTGCACTTCCAAATCGAAATCGAACAAATCACCAGGATAAATTTGTGTTTCTACATCGGCGCCGGTTTTGGCGGGAACATAAAATGGAGATACTGGTCTCTCTAAGAATAAATCTGTCTGTGTGCATATATCGGCGACGGGTGGAGTTACGAATATTTCTTCCAAATAATTCTCGGTTTGTATCCGTTCGTGTTTTCTACCAGAAATCGCCGGAGGAGAACCAAGTCGTAAAGACACTTTCATATTTTGGGCACGTGTTCTTGCTTTTGCTCTTCTTTGAGCTTCCGCGGCTCTCGCTGCGGCCGATTCGCCGTCACCTTCGCATTTATTTGCTCCGAAATTAGTTCCTCTGAAAACTCTTCTTTCGAACATAACGTTAGCGTACGGCACATCACTTCCTTTATACATTTTTCTATTTGTGTATAACGCTCGAGGGGAACTGGAAAATACGTATTCATTTTTGGCGATGTTACCCGCACTTCCATTACGTATATCTACTTCGAGGTTGTCTTTCGAGGATCTTCTGGGCTGAGCTCGTTGCCTTCTTAAAATAGGTCTGTCTTCGAGAGTCATTTTCTAAGTGCGACAAAAATATATTTCAGGTACATATTATGACATTAATGTATGTAGTTGTCAAAATTATATTGCGAGTCGTAAATTGTAAACTATATGCTTCCTATGCTATCGAACTTAACTGATATGAAATATTCCAATGTAGAATTATATTTTCGCCTTTTCTTCTTCATTTATTCTTATTTCGGTTTTTAATTAATTGTTGTTACTTTTTTTAAAATTGCTGGCGATTCCATTTACGTGAAAAGTTTGTGTCAAATCTTCGTTTATTTACATTCAACTACGTCGAGTTCTTTGTGATATAACTGACGTACAAAATTTGAATGTTTGATCAATGATAGTTTTAATCAAGGGCGTAACTATGATATTTTTAATGGAGGAAATTTTATTTATTGGAATCGATCATTTCTTTTATCCTCATACGAGAATTTAAAAAAAATTGAGATTATTAATTATTTTTTCTAAAATTTGGAGATTGATATCACTAGTCTACAAATAAAATTTTTATTGTATCACGAATATATTTTTTTGGATAGAATTTTAAATAAAACATTTTTTGAGTCAAAAATAAAATAAATCGTTTTAATATTAATTGTTTCATATTCCTTCAGAAGTCACGTTTTCTTTTATGCAACACTACGCGAATCGGAACCGCATTATTCGTCAGTCCAATTGACGTATTGTCTGGAAAATCTGCTCGACAGGCTGGAGTTAATTTCGGGCCAGTAGGTGACTTTTTGGCTCAATGTTATCTTCTTCTGACTGGTTTTCTGAGCTCTTATTGAACCTCAATATCAGTGAGGCCCCGATTTCTCCATCCAGGAACCTTCTCCAAAAGCCACGTTTTCTTTTATGCAACACTGCGCAGGTCTTCCGTAGACTCGTCCTCTCCTATCACTACCGTGCAGGCACACTCTATTTTCGTCTGAGGAGAATCGGAACCCCATTGTTCGCGAGTCCAATAACGTATTGTCTGGAAAATCTTAGCCGAGCTGCTCGATGCGCTGGAGTTAATTTCGGGTCAGTAGCTAACCTTTTTGGCTCAAGGTTATCTGTTATGTGTTCTGACTGTTCAGCCACTCCTCGAGGTTTCCTGAGCTCGTGTTGAACTTCAATGTCAGTGAGGCTCGGATTTCTCAGCGATGTGCTGGCATCTCTATCGGCGGTGCACTCTTTTCTTCCGGAACCGCATGGTTACTGAACATAAAATATTTTTGACTGAGAAAACAATACTTTATATAATTTTGAAACTAATGTCGTTAGCTTTAAGTTTTAACTAAGACAAATACAATTTCGTTTACAGTTTTTTTGCCAATGACTTGCAATTGCAGGAGTGTCGCTTGAGACGATTTTTTTGCTCACGAGTGCAGTTTTGCATGCAGTTTACAGGAACAATTGTTAAATCTGTGAGAGAAACTTTTCTTGCCTAAAAAGAGAACTGTTTTACTGTTGCTAAACTGTGTGTGTAATCAATCAAAATGTATCAACATTACTCGTTGTCTAAAGTGATGAATAGTTTTAAAACCTACTTTATGAAAGTAGTGCATGATTGAAATTTTTTTGCTCTTTTCACAATTTTCTACTGTAGAAATAATCAAGAATCCTACACGAAACCTTAGTTATCAAATTGAAGAATTGGGATTTCATTGATGAAGAATTTAATTAAAACAATTGTGAACTAAGGTATCGAATTTCAGAGGTCAGTATTTGTGGTAAAAGATGAATACGCCTATAGGCGACAAATCTGTAAATCCGTCATTGAGAAACCAACAGAGATATAATAAATTTCCAAATATAATTAGAACCCAACATTTTATAAAACAAAATATACATCTCAAAAATTTGAAAACAGATAAATCTAATGAATTATGAAATCAGAGGATTATAACAACATGATGAAATTATTAAATGATAAGATAACTTTTAAAAAAACTAAACAGAACCGTACCAATTCTTATCAAAAACAAAATAATAAACTCATTCGATCTTGAAATGAACATTTTATTTTATAAGTATGCAAAGAAATTGAAAATTCATAATGTTGTACCCCCTAAAATGGTCTGCCAAAATTGCACAAACCTGACATACCTCTTCGACCAATTGTTTCGAATAATCAAACTCCTCTGACTGTAATTATTAAAAAATGTTTTTAAAAAATTTTATACCAAAATAAATATACCTAAATATAAATAAAACACATGGGATTCAAGGAGAAAATTAAAAATATGGAAATGCCTGACGAATATGAATTTACTTCATTAGATGTAGTTTCTTTATATACAAATATTGTTATTTAATAAAATATATCCATATAGCAACCAAATTTCAATAATGCAGTCTGGAGGATTGTTAAACTATTTAAAGAAGTTAACAAAAAATTAATAACATCCCTTCAATTAACTTAATTTCTTACCAATACCTTAAGTATTCAATAGTATCCGTTAATATATAATGAGTTTGTTACGTTGTTAATTATTTTTTTTTTTCTATTTTAGATGATGTCCGCCATCAAATCCGGTCACGTGACGTATTCCAGATTCGCAAGAATGGCCGAATTAGAAGAAATCAAACAAGAAACTGAATTACTCAAAAAGAAATTATCTGTTGAACGTAGCGGTGGTGGGCTGTAAGAAAAAGAAAATTGGGAATGCACGAAAAAAAAATAGTGATTCCTTTTCAAAGTGGGATTAGATATACTATTCTATTCCATATCTATTTTAGTTCATACCTATTTATTTTTATTTATTTATTAAATGATCTGTAAGTTTTATTTTATGAAAGACTTTTTGAGAATAGAAAATGTCGCTCGATAAGTAGAAAATATCTGCTCCGTGCTTTATGTCTATAATGGAAGTAGAAAACTGCCGGATATCCGGATTTAAATTTGTACCTAAGCAATAAGTACAAAACTTTATGCAACTCCAGATTGTAATAAGATTAGTCTTTCACTTTTGGCTACTGCCAATTTCAAATCTTAAAATATTGTTGGTGTCAACACTGGATGAAAATTACCAATGTGGATTTTCCTATACGTTACGGTAAGGTTTGTTGGAGTTGACCCTGACATAGGAGTTACTCCTCTGCAGGGCTGGGGTTGTGGTGGTTGCGTGGGATTGTGCTTGCTGTCTTGGTTGTAAGGAGGAAACGCGACAACAATTGGCCAAAAGACCAAAAGAGAGTACTTTTTACCTTTGAAAAAGAATATAATGTTTATAGACTACCTGGATTTTCGATATTCTCATAGGCTATGGCGTTGAAAGTACCTGAAATGGCAACAAGGACACAAAACCTGATCCATCTTCAGCATATAAAATAATCAGCTTTTTCCTTTGGCTACTGGCGATTTTAATCAATCAGTTTTTCCATACTTTTACAAGCTGTAAATGTACTTTTCGTCACAATATACTGTCATCTGCCTTCTTTACTTAGAAAATGGCGCATTTTATGTTCTTAAATATATTTTATCTACAACCACTTTATTTATTATGTCATCGTTCAATTGACTGGAATTTTTTTGATACGATCGATGAAACTATTGTTTTGCCAATCATAAAACACTCGAAATAAATTCATGTATCAAGATTTTCACGTCAATATTTATACTAATAGACAAAACAAGGTTATTTATTAATCTTTTGCTAATTGTTTTTGTGCCTAAATATTTCCATTTCCAAATTCTTATAAATATTATTTATTGTGCTATACACTCTAGGTATGTTATTTTTCCTTTGGAAATTGTTGAATAAAAAAGAATACTCATTTGTTTTATTTCTACCAAAATCACTACAGATTATTTTATACAGGATTAGCGCAAGAGTAAAGATTATTTTGAACCTACCATATTACTTTATAAAATTTATTAAATATATACATGAATCAATAGAAATCACATTAAACCTTTAGTTTCATAAGGTAGAACAAATATTGTTGAAGGGTGTCCATATAAGCTGAAATCGTGAAGTGTCTTTGGAAATTTGCCATGATGAATAAAGTATATATCATATTTTGAAGACCTCTAAACTGACATGCAAAATTAATATATTTTTTCATATTATCAACATATTTAAAATCAAGTTTTAAAATTTTCGGTTTAAACTTTCCACTAAAAGGATTTTTACCAATATGATGCTGCAATGGCGTCAGTACCGGGTGGGCAATTAAAAACTAATTATACTAGAGTTTCAAGAAAAAAAGTATAATAAAAGTGGCTCGAAAAACAACTGGAAATTATTTTCAAAATTTTAGGTTCACCACTAGAGGGCGTATAAAATTTTTTTTTCAAATTTACTATTAACAAAATTACATCAAAATACCGCAAGTCGATAACTTTTTTCTGTCCCGAGATATCTTAAGAAATGTGTAAACAAGAATTTTCCCTCAAACGTCTATTAGGGTGGTTCTCCCAAGCAGGAATTGAAAATTCATTTTGGATAAAAAATTCTTCCAATGGACTACCTGCAGTAAGTACTCGTAAGTAAACTGTTTTCATAATAATCTTATTATCGCTGCTAGATGGCGTTATATAAATGTTATTACTAACAATAAAAACAAAATGTCGTCTATACATGAAATCAGTCGCTGACGGATAATGAAAGTTTGATTTTAAAAAAGGTTTTTTTTCTTAAATTTTATCTTTCGAGTACGAAAACTATGTTACAATTGAATTTCATCCGAGAAGCAGAAATTCTGTCGAGACATTGCCGCCTCAATTGATACATCAAGGTTTAGCAAAAAACGCAATGTGCATATTCTGTTAAATAGATGACGAAACCTCTATACACTTCCTGACGAATATGAAAGACTACACCTGGGAGGGTATAAAATAGAAAACGAAGAGCCCCAACTCACGAACTTTCTGAGAGGAGTGAGATTAATAGATCAGTTAGAGAAAGAAAAAGGGATACAATATATCCTTTGGGTCGCAGTGTAACTGACATCCTAATCAGATATATACATGTATAAAAGAACTTTATTGCCATCATAAAAAATAACTATAAGGAAAAAATTACTTACAATATTGGCGGGGAGCCGGTAACACTGAAAGTCCCGTCATAGCGAAATAAAAAATTTTTATATAATAGGATTTAAAGTATAGCAATTGGTATGCGCACTCAAAAACTGCCGGAAAAATCCCGCATACCACCTTGAAGGGCATAAACTATACTAGCATCTACTTCAAAATTTACGATATTCAATTTATTTTGGAGTATACGCTTTTTGTCGAATTATCATCGTTACATAATTATCACGATCTCGTATATTACATCAATAATAATTATGTTTCTTATAAAATCACTCTTGTTGATTGATATTTTTTTACATACATAGTTTCTATGTATATAAGTATTTATTACTTTCCTCTAGTTCAGGTAAGATTGTCTTTGGGCATTTTAGAAGCTAGAAGCCATTCTGTCCTGTCAGTCTGTTTCACCTTCAAGTGTCGAATGTTTACACTAATATCAATGGAGCTGTCTCGCGAATATTAAACGAGAATTTACATATCATGAGGAGATTGATACGAGAATTTTCTTCCACTTGAAAAAATGTTCTCCCCAAAAAATTCTCATTAAATCTGTTGATACTGACCCTTTAAAAATTTGCCTCGGAAATATTCACAAATTCAAAACCAAAAAATATGGATAACAAATAAATTAGATGAAGAAATTAATTACATAAGTTGTATATATCTTGCACGAGAATTAGTTACATCACTTTGTCGAGTTCTTCCGGGACTTCCATGTCTTCACAGGTTCTGATTATGCAGCAGATTTTGTTCACAAGGGAAAAATCAAATCAACTTTTTAATATAGAATGAAGGATACCAAAATATGTTTGAACATTTAATGGATCCGCAAGGCATCAATGACGATTTACCGACGAAATGTATAATATGGACAAAAATAATATTGATAGTGCTAGATTTGAATTATTCTTGAAATTTTTTGCAAGCACCAATAACAAATAAGAATTTTACAAAGGTGGAAAACTCTGTCACAAAAAGTTTTACGCACCATATTTATAAATACAATCTGGCAAAATGCCACTGAGCCAATCTGTATTTTATTTGAACCAACTGAATGTGGATGGCAACTGAATCAAGAAGATAAGTTGGAACCATTGTGGTATAAAGCCCCGACAGCACCTTCAAAAGTTGAAGAAATTCTTAGTGGTTAATTAAATAAAGAATAAGAAAATGAAAACCGTCGTGAAAAAGATGAAATTGATTTCGATGATTGTCAATAAATATGCTAAGTTTGAGAATAAACTCCTTATTTCAACATTATTTGGTAATTTTATACTTTCGCGGTCTTCTCGTTTTTTTGGCTCTAGAAAATCGAAAAATCATCCGATTTCGATGCTTGTTTTTTAAATCTTCGTTTTTACGGCGAAAGCATCAAACGCAGTTCATATATTTTTTGTTAATCTACACATTTTTAACAATACATATTTCTCTTATAATAATAAAAAATATAATAAAAATAAAAAACAACAGTGGGGTCTTCAATATCCCCTACATTAGTAGATTATGCAATGGATTAAATCTTGGACTTTGTAATATCTGTTTTACTCTTCAAATTATTCTTCATTAAATATTTTGTTTTGTAGATGATATAATTTTATTCCTTCCATATAATGAAATTGATAATTTATTATTTTACTTCAATATATATATATATATATATATATATATATATATATATATATATATATATATATATATATTTATTGAATTTTGAAAAATCAAATATCATTCATATCACCCACGTAACACTAAAACTAATTTAATCAAACAGATGAAAAATAGAGTCCTCAAAATTTCTGTTCCAATTTTTCATAAGAAAAAAATACTTCACAAACTTTTTTATGAAAACTTATCTTTTAAAACGAACTTTGTATAATTCATCTAACATTGACATAAACATTGAATCATCATTTTCAAACGTCACTTCTAACATTTCTATTACATATAATTATACCATATATAAAATCAGTTACTCCTAAACTTACTGAAATCTTTAAACAACACAATATTAAAATAGCATACAGTCAATTATAATTTATTTCTACTAAAGTAAAATATAAAACACCAATCAATAAATTGCCCAACATAGTATATGAAATAACTTGTTTAAATTGTGACAAAAAAGACAAAATAAAACTAACGCCACCTAATTATTTGATAGACTATTGTGAAAGTATATAAAATAAAAAACATTTTCATATGAGGAATATTAGATTTAAAAGTTGTTCAAAATTGATGAATTATGATAATATTGCTGTCAAGGAGAAACCATTGACAATAGTGTAGTACACCGGTAAAACTACCGGTTTCTCAGACCTGTGTTTTTCTTGTAAGAGATGGCGAGATGGTTTCGGTCTAAGGGTTAATGCAAAAATCAAGAAAAAACGACATCATATATCGATGAAAAAACCACTGTTTTACCAAGACGATACACCGATTTACAAGTCGTTGGTTAAATTGAACGAATTACATTTCAAATTGCTTCCCTATTCACCGTATAGTCCAGATCTGGCCCCCAATGTTTATTAGCAGCTCGCTGAGTTAAAAAAATGCTCGCCGAAAGAAATTCAGCTCAAATTAAGAAGCAATTGCTGAAACTAAAGCTTATTTTGAGACAAATCATTCTACTGGTATTAAGACGTTGAAGAAGCGTTGGAATGATTGTATTGCTCTTCAAGAAGATTACATTGGGGAATAAAATCGATTTTTGGTGGTTTTCTTAGTTAGTCACACGACTTATTGAATGATGTGTTAGATTTGAACAATTTGTGGTTGCTTATATACAATTAAAAAGATACGGAGTTGAGTAAATCAAAATAATTTTTTAGGAAATGTTTATTTATTACATATAAGACACATTGCAGTACAAAAGCTAATATAGCTATTACTATGTACAAATATCGGTACGTGTGTGTGTGCTTTAAGCTAAAATGTTGGATTTTTAATAAGAAAAAAGTTCTACGCGGCACGAGTACTTCACTAAAATTATATATCGATTATACAGAGTTTGCGTAAGATTTATTTTTCATTACTTTACCCGCACACTGTATAAATATCTACATCATTTGCCCACATGATAAACTTGCTTTTAGTTGTAAATCAACGGATAAGATTCATGTACAACGTATATAAATAAATATTATATTTCAACATAGTCAGAACGTGGAAAATTGTTATATAGGATGTACAAAACTTACGACAAAACCGACCTGAAGTATAAAAACCCATCAATAACAAGATACATAAAAGCCCAAAGAGTAAGATGGTTGGGCCATATTAAAAGGATGCCGGGAAAAATATTTGCAAAAATGGCCATTGAAGAAGAGGAAGGAAGTACAAGGAGTGCAAGACCAAAGATAGAATGGTTGGATGCAGTTTTGAAAGATATTAGAGAGGTAGAACCGAATTGGAGCGCAAAAGTACAGAATCGCAACCAGTGGAGAATTGTGAAAGTTTTATATCGATTCATTTCAAAATTTTCAATTGTTTTATAGATTTGTCATTATCACAAGTCATGATTTCTATATGCAATTAACTCGTTGAAAGCTAACAACTATTAAGCCTCTAAGGTTACATGTATCAAACAATGATGGATTTGTTGGGTAGAATTGAGCTCTCTTGTTTTTTTAATCTTAGTTGAAGACATTATTACGATTCGACAATAAGGTTCTGAATAAAATTTTTGCGTTATTCAAGAACCATATTTGATTTTTTTTTTTTTGGTTACAATCATCAATTGCATTCACTTTGTTTTTTGGTTGACGTACTTAATCAAATAAATTGAAGTATTAATTCGACACAACTTTTCGTGATCGATTCTTCGAGCTATTTCTCGTTCTTGTTCTACTTCAGAATGACAATTTTCATGAGGAATTATCAATCTGACTGTTGCAAGGCTGTTAACAATGATTTCAATGACATTTTTTGTTTCCCATTAAAGCCAACATGGATTTTGTATCGTTAACTTTCATAAAAAAATGAAGTTTTTTGAAAATATTAGGAGAGGCTCCTCAGTTTAAGAATTATATCTCTCTTTTCCGGATAGTAAACAAATGGATTAAGGAAACGTGAACAAGGAAAGCAAAAACGTTACTCGGTACGAAGTGTGTAACTAGCACCCTCTAGGAAAAACAAAGATTAATTTGGATTATAAAAATGCATGATTTATAATAGTTAAGTTAATACTTGATACTTATGATGGAAAGTGCATCTACCAATAATCGTTTTGTAATCAAATTTATCTAGCACTAGTAATTATTTGTTGCACATGAAGCTTATCATTAGTTTTTTTATATTTATATATATACGAATTTTCATAAATATAATAAAATGCATAAATAATTAACTACTTATAAACTATTTGTTACAACTACTCCTATATCGTAAGCGAATATCACATATTGCGGAATTTTCTCGTAGTTAGGTCAATAAGTTCTTGGCCTCTTACAACTAGAATGCGTTCGCAGAAATCTTGATGCACGCGTCAGTAACAATTCTCAACAAGCTTTACACAAAGTTTCAACTTGCTGCTTCGATCCATTTTATTATAGTAAAATTCGAATGACCACTTGAAATATATATCCAATTGAGTTTTTCGCTATTTTGACTGAAGAATTAACCAAAACATATATCAAAAACAGATTAGAGGAAGGGGCTGACAGTGACTTGTGTTCATTATTTTCAATAATTTTTGACTAAAGAAGGATTAACATCAATATAAATCAAAAACAAAATGGAGAAGGGGGCTGACAGTGACTGTGACCATCATTATAAATAATTTTTGACTAAAGAAGGATTAACACAGACATAAATCTAAAACAGTTTGGAGGGAGGGGCTGACATTGACTTGTGTCCATCATGTTCAACAATGTTTGATTAAAGAAAGATTAACACCAACATAAATCAGAAACATATTGGAGGGAGGGGCTCACAGTGACTTGTGTCCATCATTTACAATAATTTTTAACTAAAGAAGGATTAACAACCAACATAAATCTAAAATAGATTTGAGGGAGGAACTGACAGTGACTTGTGTCCATCATGTTCAACAATGTTTGACTAAATAGGATTAACACCAACATAAATCTAAAACAGTTTGAAGAGAGGGGCTGACAGTGACTTGTGTTCATCATTTTAAACAAATAAATTTATCACGCTGGGGACGAGAATCATTAAAAAATGAACCACGTGAGATGAAGATTAATGTTTTACTGTTTACTCCTTTATTTTCTTGACTAAGGTTATTTTTTCTATAGTTTATAACAAAAGTACGATTGAAAAATGCCAATTTATTTCACTAAATTTGTTATTAAAACATCGTAGTATAACGAATTTTATACATTAAAAATAAATATTTGATTTTACGCGATTGTTTTATTATATATTAACAGTATATGAATAATTCATCTACTTTTTGGTTTTTTGTAAAACGTAATTAAAAATGCTCTATGCACGAGTACTCGTTTAAGTACTAAAGGCGCGAGTGCTCACGGGTTAATTTAATTTCAAGATAGTGATTCGAAGAAAAGCGAAAACATATTTTATTTAATTTTAAGGCTATTTTCTTCATATTTTTTGTTAATTCCATTTTTCGTTGATTCTAGTTTATATTTTTATTTCATCTATAAAATAATAGCAAAATGGAATAGTTATATACTCCAAAAAAGGTAAGAAGGTAAACCCTTTTAATGTACCCACAAGAGCACTTTTGTTTGTAGCGATGGTTTAAATATTAACAGTAACTGGATCATGAGCTTCGAGAAAAGGGGGGTAAAAAATTGAAAGACATTTGCTGTCTCACTTAGAGGCGCTAGCAATATAGGAATATTACATACAGTCAAATAAATCCATCTTTATCCTGACATCACTAACAGTAAACATATTTTGGGATAAATTATAATGTTCTAAAGTGGCTTCGGGCATTTAAATCGGTTATGTTCAACGTTGCCGCAATTATTTCTTCTCCGTTTTGTTCTCATGAAATGCAATGTTTCATTTTGACACAACGGTTTCCTATACTAAAAAAAGAAAATGGTTAACGAAGCTGAAGAGACCTCCCTGAACTCTTGGTGAACTAAATATGATTTGAGATGAGTAAATTTTATATATTCATTTCAATTATATTTCGAGATAAATTGTACAGTCCTAAAACTTAACTCTCCTCATAGCAGCTATGTTACTTGGAGATCATTAACACCAGATCTTACAAATATGAAATAACAGTTTTTGTAAAATTCGTTAATTTTGAAAAGTTTCGTCTTCAAATGAATGTTGTGTAGCCCGCAATATTTTGATTATGTGTTTTCCTATGAATTTGAGTCAAGTGAGTTTCAACATTTATTTTAGCAATTCATTATTTTCATCGGTTTCTTTGGGGCTTTTTGAGCAGTTAAGAGCTAAGCACAAAGTTGAGAAAATACAGAACAGGAAATAGACCAGTGGATCCAAAAACCATGTGCCTATCAAGGAAGTACTAAGAGGGTCTTTGAATATTGAAGAGAAAAATCTTAAGGGAGTTCTGAAACTGGTGGAGGACAACTGAGCTTAATGAATCACGATTAGGGGAAGAAGGAGTAAGAGGGGGTAGCGAGGTAAGATAGGGAATTAGTTGTTTGAGCACAATTGAAAGGAAAGTAACAAGCTTGGAAAAAAATGGTGCTTAGACATTCCAAAAATATTCTACGATAAGATACTCAAATAGCCACTTCGTTTTGAAAAAGTTTCGTGTTTTTTGTTGGGTATGACGTCAGGGTAAAGTTCGATTTGATGGAGTGCACATGTACAATTTGAAAACTAGATTTTCTTTTGGTGCTAAAAAATAAAAAATATAATTGGCTCACTGGATTATATCTTAGGTATAAAAAAATATTTGGCTAGAAACGTACAATACTGGTCAATACTAAATAAAAAAAAGGTAACAATTCTTATTGTTAAACAATAATAACAATGTTAGACTGAAAATTTCCTATAATCTAAAACATCAACATTTGTTGAAACCTTGGTAGAAAGGAAAAATATTGACAGATACCTCAATCAAATAATTCCTTTTTGATGTGGACATTCTCCAACCTGAAACGAAATAGATTATTAGATAACTAGTTATGGCACGCGACAATTGTGTAATAAAAGGTTCCTGGTTATGTTGTACACTATACTTCCCCTTCGACGTTCATAAATTATTTCGAATTAGTACAGAGAGTTGTGCACTTCATAATAGTAAATTATCCTTATTCTACTATCTGTAACATACTATCGTCGGTGTTGCAGGTTTTCTGCGGTTTCCCTGGAACCGGTTTACCAGCAAAATGTGTAATGATAACGCAGCTTCAGCTGGGACCTTTCATTTTTGAATTATTTCATTATACATATTTTCTAATTTGTATATTTTCAAGTTTTCTGTAATATTTTGTATTTTATAATCTAAATTTTTTGTATTCTTTATTTATATTTATTTTTAAATTTTTATTTTCTAATAATTATTATATTTTTGTTTCATA
The DNA here is from genome assembly GCF_026250575.1 of Diorhabda carinulata. Taxonomy (NCBI): domain Eukaryota; kingdom Metazoa; phylum Arthropoda; class Insecta; order Coleoptera; family Chrysomelidae; genus Diorhabda; species Diorhabda carinulata. The sequence continues at coordinate 3,271,603 of NC_079470.1, forward strand.
AGTTTTTTGTGTGTATTCTGACGTTTTCAATTTTTGGTTACTTTTAAATTCTTCATTTTCATAGATATGTATAGAAAATAAATGAATAATAGTGATTTCCCAGATAAGAATTTTTCAAAAAAAATAAATATATAAATTTTTGTTGGTGCAAAATATATAAGATAAACTTTTCCCAACTATATAAAATTTTTTGGGAGACTACATGTTCTAATATATTTGAACTTATATTTTTTAAATTTTTTTTTTGTTATATTTTTTAATCCATTTTAAGTATTCAAGTTTTTTAAATTTTTGTTCCAAATTTTGTTATCTTTGTTACACTATCATATTTTTAAATGTTTTCATATTTTGAATTATTTGTATTTTTATTGTTTATATATATTTTTTAATTCACATAAACATTTTTTAAATTCTGATTTCTTTGATATTCCAGAAAATTATAAGTTTAAGAACTTCATAACTCACATTTTGAATATATTATAAATAGATAAAACCACATGAAGATATAAGCAAGAATAATATATATATATATATATATATATATATATATATATATATATATATATATATATATATATATATATATATATATATATATATACTTAAAAAGCAAACATAAGAGGGAAAACCCAAACCCTTTTACTCTCGAGTAGTAGTTCGAGTGGTGCCTGCCGTGTGGAAATGCCTGTGGATATTGATCTTGAACTTCTGTCTAGATAGTACCAAATCCCCAGCTGCAGTGCCAGCCTTCTCTGTAAAAATAATAGCCTGTGTTTTTGCTGCATTAAACACAATCAGATTGCTTCCACCCCATTCCAGAATGTTTCCAAAATTGGTACCAATGGTGGTGATTTGTTACTGCCTACGAATTTGGGGGCACACCAGCGTTGACATCAAATTTTTCTGAGGTGTGACCTGAATGGATCGGTCTTTGAGAAAGCTACTAAGCCAGCTGATAAGTCAAGACGACAAACCATATGATCTCCATTAATTTAGACGGTTATTATGCCAAATTTTGTCTCTCTCTCTCATACGTCAAGTCCGATTGCTCTGGATTCCCCATATTTCTTTAAAGCTTCAGTCCATACGTTGGTGGCATAGACCAGGAGGTCCCCAATTGATCTATATATCTATGTATACAAAAGCTGTATTGATGGTCGCTGACTCAAGATATTTCCAGATTTGCTGGTTAAAGACTTTCTCTATGACCTAGGCAATGGCTGGACTAAAGCAATTGTAGTTACTGGAAACAGTCGTTTTTTCTTTTTTTGGTGTGGATTGAACCCTAGCAACTTTCCAATCTTTAGGGGAAAAGACCTCTTTTATATGAGAGAGCGGATTTGTTAGTTCAGCTGCGCAGTTCTTTAATATGATGGTATTCCATCTGGGTCAGTTGCTTTATTGCCATTTAAGTCTTTGAGAAGTTTTGCCACATCTCGGTGTCGAAATTCTATTTCTGACATAGATGTACCAATTTTAGAAAGGCTGGGTGGTAGTTTTCCCCGCGAATCAAGAGTTGAATTTGAAGCAATCATGTGGTCACTGCGATTGACTCATCTTCTCCAGTCAACGGTGGAATTTTTGACTCACAAAAGCATTAGCTGATTGCTTTTCTTACAGAGCTGAAAGACCTTGATCCATTTGGGTAGTTTTTTAAAGTTTGTGTTCTACTCTCTCATTATATCGTTCCTTGCAAGCATCTATGGTCTGCTTACTGGTATATCTCAATACAATAACGTGCAGTTTTAATCGAACCATGGATTGTTGTCGACAAAGTCCTTGAAGGAAAGAGGGATATAGGCTTCCACACTTGTCAATATTACTTGTAAAATCTCGTTTGCACACACTGAAATATCACTGGAATTGAAGCTAAATAGTTTTGATTTTAGTTCTCTTCCGTATGTCAATTAGTTTTTAAAATAGTCGAAAAATTTGACGTTTATCAAAATATTTTGATAAAGGCCGAAATAAGTCAAAACTCAAATTTTTTATCAGTTTCAAAAACTAACTTCCAATTAGAGGAGACCTAAAATCAAGACGAAATTAAAGAAATTTATATAAAACATCAATAACTTGTTAATCATTTAAATAATTTACTACAGATATTACCTGTTTATAATAGCTACTCATCACCGGATCCAATACAACAGGAAATCCTATTATCCGACTGCTTTTTTCTCAAATCTACAGTATCATTAACAACCGCATCAATTTTGTCTGCTCTCGATTCCAGTTTCAGCCAATGTTGAACTGCCATTTTGAAAGCTTCTTGTACATTATTCGCAGTTTTCGCTGATGTTTCTATAAATGATGTTATCGAATTTTCGTTACACCATGTTTCAAGTTCTAATTGAGATACTTCCCTTTCTTCGGCAGATACGTCAGACTAGAAAAGTAATATTTCGATATTTGCAATGATATTCTATTACATGAGATCCAATAGAATAGACTCTACCCTTATATTTATAGTTGACCCTAACAAGGTCGGAATATGTATAGACCCAAAAAGTCTTTGTGTTAGTTATTTATTTATATTATTATTAAAATCAAATAAATTTTTTTAAATACATATTTCTCTTTTATATGGCAAATGGCACAATTTCCTCACAATAAATAGCTATAACTTTACGACTTTTTGACCTTTTCGAAATTATACAGGTTTTGGTGGTAAAGGCACTTTATTAGATTGTGAAAAATAATATATAGTGTGCAGGGTATCCCAGCATGAGCCCAGTTTTCCCAATTTCTATTAGAAGCTGTTGGTAATATTTTTCTAAACATTTTAATACGGGATATTCGGTTGTTTACTACAGGGTCTGTTCGGAAAATAGTAGCTCATATTTTTTTTAATATTCATTAATTAGAATTTTTCAAAGTAGCACCTTCCTTCATCTGCACACTGCTACCAAAGCATTTTCTAGTTTTTGTACTCCTCCAGGAATTCTTGGACTAGAATGTAGTTCAGCTCCTGCTTCACGGCCTGTTAGACCGCCTCTACCTAGCTGTAATCCTTCCATTTGAACGTCAATTATATTCTCGGTAGTAGAAAAAGTCTGGTGGGGCCAAGACTGGATTTTATGAGGGATGAGACAGCGTTGCGATATTGTGCTGGGCAAGATACTTCTAAAAAACTGCATTAACTGTTTAACCGGGTGGTACCAACTCTTTGTAGATGACACCATGTTGATTAAAAATACAGTCAACATGAACTTTTGCTTGGAGTTGCAAAATTCTTGCTTTCTTGGGGCGTATGGAAGGAGTGTGCCAGTCTGAGCTCTGCCACTTGTTCTCTGGATTGTATTCGAACATCCACGTCTCATTATTGGTCGCCACATTGTCGAAGTCTTCTTTCACATGATAAAGAAGATCCCAGCAGTTCGCTTTCCAGTAGGCCTTTTGCTTCCTTGACAACACTCACAGTACCAACTTTTTCATGGCTAAGTTTTCTGTCACGATCTCAAAAAGTTGCATTTGAGAAATACAAAACTGAACAGCACTCATTCTGATTCGATCACTGTTCAATAAATTTTCCACTGGCGACACCTTTTCGTTGGTCTTGGTGATCGAAGGGTATTCAGGGCGGTCATCGTTTTTCAATTTTTCCCTACCATCTCGGAAAAGATTGTGTCACTTAAAACCATCCGATCTAGCCAATGCAGCATCACCGTAGACCTACTTAATCATGTCGTGGGTCTCGTTGCTAATGGAAAAGACTAATATACTTTGGATCTACCAAGGGTTTATATTTGATGTTGATTTTACATACACATTTTGAATAGGTCATTATTTTCTTACAGAATGATTTCTGGTCCTGCTGTCTCACAGACAAGGGTAAATTCACCTCGTAAACCAATAACTTTGAGGTTACAGCACACTTTCTATTGATGTTTCAGATACTTTATTAATTTCATCAAGGTACATATTGATTCGTAGCTCTCTTCACAATTTACTGCATATTCTACTAGTATATACAGTTTCTTGTTTCCATTGTGCAATAAAACAGCTTTTAGACTGAATTTCAAGGAATCAACAAATAAGCTTCTTTGTGTTTTATTTTAGTTTTGATTCTTCCCAAGAAAATGAAACAAATAGATATAAACACTCAATAAGAAGTACTATTTACAAGTTCAATACCGTTTGCTTGAAACAGTTCAAAAAACGTCTGGAATTCTATAAAAACCGTTTAGGCTTTTATACCATTCATACATTTTAAGCCAAAGAAATACTGCAAATACTACTCAGATTCAATTTCAAACAATAAATAACACTTTGTGAATTTTGCCAAAAATAAAGAGCCTCAAAGGGTTATCATTTAAAAGCATAGATGACTTTGGAAGTGCTAAAGACTAATCACAAAGATAGAGTTTTTAAAAATGGATTAGAAGCAAAGATGGCGAATATGGGGAGTACTTTGACTAAGTCGAATGCTAGAACATTAACTTTCACAAAAAATTATTTAAAAAAAAACTAAAATTTTCGTTATTTTTTCAACCCACTAGTATTGAGAAAAAACAAAGTTATCATGAGGTACACTACTTTCGAGATAGCCAGAACCGTACCCTGTATATTTTTTTCAAAAATTTACAAAAATAATGAAACGAAATGTCAAATGTCGTTCTCATACATATGTTGTTACCATTTTTATGTTTCCAAATCGTCTAGATTTTAGGTCTCTTCTGATTTAAAATTACGTTTTTTTTTTTAATATTTTTGGGGGCAAGTAAAAATTTGGACGCTTGGACTGTATTCAAAAATATAAAAAGAAACTAACGATTTGGAAACATAAAAATTGATACAACATATGTATAAGAACGACAATAACATTTCGTTTCATTATTTTTGTAAATTTTTGAAAAAAAATATAGGGTACGGTTCTGACTAACTCGAAAGTTGTGTAACTCATTTATTCAAATGACAATTTCAATTTTTCTCAATACCAGTGTGTTGAAAAAATAACGAAAATTTTAGTTTTTCTAAAACTAAAAATAATTTAATAATAAAAAATTATAAAAATTTATCATTATAATGTGATCAAATATTTCCTCATACATTGAAACGAAATGATATAACAATCAGAAAATGATCATTTCACTTTTTATTTGAATTAATTAATGACATGGTTATAGTAAATTACATCAGAATGCTTGTCAAGTTACTTCTGGGATACTTTTGAAAGAAAAAGTAAACAAGTTAAATTTACAATGAAACTTACCTTATTTCCTACTACTATGAATGGAAATTGAACGTTTTCCTTTATATCAGCATAATATAAAAATTCATTTTTCCACATTTGTAAATTTCTATAACTGCATTTATCATCTATAGCATAAGTCAACAAACATATATCACTACCTCTATAAAAAGGAGTTCTCAATGTTTTGAATCGTTCTTGTCCAGCAGTATCCCAAATCTAAAGCATATAAATGGATATATAAGCAAAGAGGATGGTTCCAGAAGTACCCGGCCAGACCTAGAGATGGTCTCTGTATTAGAAATTACACAATCTATACAGCATATGTTTAAAATTTGAAAATTGAAAAAGGTCATCGTTATGTGATACAATACTTTTATTTAAAAGGCCTTAGCCCAACCTATATAAAAGCTGAACTAGATTCTACTCTGGGAGAAACTGCTCCTTCTTTATCTAACAGTAAAATATTGGGTAGCAAGGCCGTACGACCTGTGAAGACCAGCAACGCAGTGGAGGACCAAATGAGAAGACGACCCCACAGATGTTAAAGAAAATTCACAAACCGGTACTGGATGATCGTCGACTGGACACGAGAAAGCTGTACGCGAGATGGGTGCCGCGTTTACTCACAATGGAACAAAAACAGCATCGTGAAGATGTTTCCATCGAATGTTTAGCAATTTTTTATAAAAATAAAACCGGATTTTCGCTCCGGAGCAAAAGAACAATCAAAATAATAGATTGAAAAGGGAGAACCGGCTCCAAAAAAGGTAAAGTCCTTTCCACCTGCAGGTCATGGCATCGGTTTTTTGGGATGCACATGGTATAATTTTCATTGACTATCTTGAAAAACTATCAAACGCGAGTATTATGCGAACTTATTACAAAGTTAGAGCGAAGAAATCGAGCAAAAACGGCCGCATTTGCTACCTCATCCACCCTATTAGCCAGATTTAGCCCCCTCGGATTATTTTCTGACTTGAAAAATGGCTCGACTGTCACAGATTTTCCAAGAGGTGATTTTAAGGGGCTTGTCGATTCTTATTATAAAAAGGATATCGAACTTATTGAATATCGCTGGGTAGAATAAATAATTTTTTTTTCCAAAATTTTTGTTTTCATTGTCGGGCCAGGTACTTCTGGGACCATCCTCGTATATAAAAATATATTAAATGTACAAGGTCCATCAGAGGAGAAAGATCAGAAAGTAAAAACTGAGCTAATCTAATCTATTTATAATAAAATGTAAAATTAGTAATCGGGAATTTAAATGCTAAGGTCGGTATTGAGGATATCTACAGAAAAACCACAGTGGGGAAAAGCAAGCATTACTCAACTAATGAAAATGGTAAAATGTCCATCTATAGCAAAATCTGAATCTCTTCGGACGACAAAATAAAAAACCAAATCGACCATGTACTAATGGAAAAGAAGCATTCAAAATTGATAACAGATGTCAGAAACTACAGATAAGCGGAAGCGGACTCAGCCCATATATTGCTAGTAATATAACTAAAAGATGAAATACCAAAGAACAGAGGAAAACCTTAGTATCTAGTAAAATATGATATAATAAAGGCATTAAAGCATGAAGATGTAGTGAAAACATTCGAAAATGCTGTGACCACAAATCTGAAAAACAAACAAACATGGAAGGGTATTGAGATGGAGTGGACATATATCCATAGAGATATTACCAATAGAGTAGGCATGCCTAAAGTGAGAGCGTCTTGCGAATGAAAAGAGAAAGAGAATCATTTATGTATTTCTATCTCTTTCTTTTGTTGCGCACTGCGCATGCGTGACTCTGATTCAACGGGCAACGGTAAAGTGCGTACGTAACCTATACATCTGTAAATAAATATTATATTTGCCCAATATAAATAATGTGATAAAGATTATTAAACATTTGTTGTAGAATATGCCTTACTACTGTGTTCTTTGCAAAAAATAACCAATACGATAAACGTCGCAGTTTTCATAAGTAAGTCCGTATAAGTAATTCAAGAAGTAGTTAGCAAAAATGTTGATTTGATTGTATGCACAATATTAAAAAAGAAGTGTTATAAAAATGAGTACTATCTAGACAAGAATGGATGGCTTTTACTGGACTAAGTTCTATAACCAAGTATACAAAACTTTGCAGTGATCATTTTGATACGAGTGTCTATGAAGACTCTAATGAAAGTAAAATTAAGGGATCTTTACGGAAAACTGCGGTCCCTTGCAGATTTGTATCAACAGATAATGTTCAAAGTGTTAGCTACCCAGTCACAAAAGATGAAACAACTGAATTTGCTAAAACAGTCATGTGTCAGTAATGTTTCTGTAAATACCGTAGTTAATTTGCTACCCCCTATCAACAATGATTTGCCTGCAAATACTAGTAAAGCATTTGGTGAAAATAAGCAAGATTTTTGTGAACCTGTCAGTTATCTTATATCAAACTCATCTGTGGCTGTGGATTTGGATACAAGTAAAATTTTTTCAACAAACTCATCTGTGGCTGTAGAGTTGGGTATGAGCAGTAATCTGTCAAAAAGCCATTGCGACAACATTTTAAGTAATAATTCTTTAGCTCAAGTGTTGCAATACCAAATCACACAGCAAACTATGTTTAGTAATACACAGTTTAATGAGTACAAATCTCAAAAGGTTAATTCTACACTCATAATTATATTGTTATCATATATAGATACATTTATTTATTTTACACTTATTTTTTTTGGAAATTGCTACTTTGCAATATCACAGATATTTCTCCCAGCAAAAGATTGTATGCACATAATGGAGCAAGTGATTTGAAAGCCATTTGCAAAAAATCTCAAGCAAATTTACCTGATACCACTATGAAAAGGTAAGCGTTAAAAAATTTCCTATTAAATAGCTTCTCATGAGTACATGTATTCATATGTTTACTTTTTGTTCCAGATACTTGTTATAAAGGCTGAGATCTTGACACTTGACACTTCGGCCAACTTAGCCTAATGATTTGTAAATTAGCTGAACCTATTTTTATTGAATATTACTTGGAAAATATTCAATTGTTTTCATTGCACTAGATTTCGTTTATCAACAGTATTCCAGGAAAGATCTTATTGTTTCAATTCATGTTCTGACACGAAATCTAATCAACGCGCATGCGCCATTAGACAGAGACAGCAATACATAAATTATTCTCTTTCTCTCTCTCTATCGGCCAGACGCTCCCACTTGTATGGGCGCCTATAGCATGCCTACTCTATCTGTAATATCTCTATGCATATATCGAGAAAACAATGAAGGATGTAACTCAAAAGCAAGAAGATTGAAGAAAACAAAAAAAAGAAGCAACACAGAGAATGTTGAAAAAAACAAAAGGGTGAATTAAAGCAGGAGTGTGCACAAGAAAGGAAGAAAGCAAAGAAAATGTACAGATAGAGGAAACGACTGGAGGGCAATAACAATTAAGATACCAAACATGACCGGACAGACATATTACAAAGTGAAAGGGGGAAAAGGAGAAAAATTTGACAGGTGAAGAGAATGTTTCAATGAACTGCTGAATGATGGGATTTTCTAAGAAAACAATAGGTTGATGCACTCTGATCCGCGCGATCGTCACCACCCATCAACTTCTTGTAGTTAACAATTCTTGAACTTCTTAAAAATCTTGTTTTTGTCATGAATCCAGCACTATCACTGGTGCTTAACAAAGTCATGACTCTTTTATCCTTAGGGGACACAATATCATTGTTCTTCCTTTTTTGTAGGCAATCAATTTATTTACACCAAATCTTGGTTTTTTTATTGGGTCAGGTATGCCCTTATAGTTAATTTTTATAGTACCTCTTATGTGGCATTTTGTTTTTAGCAATTCCTCCGCCAGCACAATGCTAGTATAGTATCTATCTGTATACATGTGAAATCCTTCAGCACCTGGTACGTTGTTTAATAGATTATTATACACATGCAGAGGAGTTCTGGTACTGATGTGCAATTCCGGTTTTATTACTTCATTTGTTGTAATACTGCCATGATATGGAAGAATGTTATAAATCTAATTTTGCCTTTGAATTCAGCAAGTTGTTATCAAACCCTCTTGAAACTTGAAGGTCAGACTGTATCAGCAATTAATAAATTAAAAGAAAATTTAACTCAGAGTTTGTGAAAACGATGTCTACAGAATTTTATAAAACAAATGTGAACATCTGGAGTAGAAAGCTTTCTTACAAAATGGAGATATTTTATTGGGCAGATTTAAAAAGGTCTCCTCATGGAAAGACATTCAAAAATCTCTAGATATATTAATTGAAAAGCAATGTATCGACTGTAATGTCTGACTAAAGTTTTTGATTAAACAATCTTCAGCATGAAAACTTTTCTGTTTTAATTGAATATATCTATGTTTGCCTGCTATGAAACCTCCAGTAGAAAGATTATTTTCTATTAGGAATAAATTGTGAACATTTGAGAAAACCCTATTACAAATTTCAGTTCTAAAGGATAATAAAGGTGAATATAAAAAAACGTTCCAAGAGTTTCATTCTTACTTGAAATCATCACCAGCTAAAGTAAATTTTGATAAACATGAATATAACATAACGTTTTAGGTACCTATATTCTTTGAACTATCTATTTCTGAATAAATAAATAACTTTATCTAAAAATATTTTCTTTAAAGTTTTTTTTATTGACTACTTATTATTTAACCTAAATAAAACGACGTCTTTTGAGTCAAAGAGTAAATGGTAACATTAAGTATAGGACCATTTGCATTTATTAATTAAAAAAATTAATACCAAAAAATATAAAAATCTTGATTACTAATAACTAATTTGTCAACAAACTTAATACTAACTACCAAATAACCTTACATAGAATTTTGAAGATATTCTTTTTTTTATACTGTTTTTTCAAAGAAATTTCCTCACTAAAGTATCTGCCACTGGTATTGTTACCTTAAATTGAATTAATAACAATAATTCTATAAATTATACTAACCTGCAAAGTGTAAGTTTCCCCGTCAATCTCTATATCTTTATTCAAAAATTCTACCCCAATTGTATGAAATGAATGTTCATCAAATTGATTGGATACGAATCTATTCATTAAACAACTTTTTCCAACATTTCCGTCGCCCAAAATTACCACTTTTAAGAGAGTATTTTTATTGTTCGACCTCATGACAAAAGTTACCCTTTAAAGTCAATATTAGTATAAGTCATCGCATGATTATTTTTATCAATGTGTGATGTAAATCCCTGAAAATACAAGAGTAGTGATTAACACATTTTTGAATATGTGCATGACTCACGTTGTATTTTACACTTGAATAAAAATATGTACAAACATCTATTTTACCTGCTAGTACATAATTAACTACTTTTATATTTATTTAAGTAATATCCTAAGGAAATCCTATCATAAATTACTAGAAATCTAAATTTAATTAGACCTAAAATACTGTAACCTCGCAACTATTGTTGAGTGACAGAACTTGCGACATAAAATAGAAATCCTTGAAATTTGAAATAGAGAAAGTGGACATATGTTAAAAAGAGAAAACTAGAGGTAGTTGGCAAATCATGACAACTTATTGTGACCTTGTCGAAGGCATGTTTAAACTAATAATAAAAGGGAGTAGCTAAAAGAAGTAGAATTGACACTGTTACTTTATTAAATCATCAATAGATGGCAGGAAGATATTTCAACAAAGATTTCTATCTAAATAAGTATTATTAACAGATTCTACTTTCTTGATATAATTAGGAAGATTCAGTTTGAAATATAAGATCATAGTTTCGTAATTTAGAGTTGACACCCAAAAAATATAAATTCACAATACTGTCATTTTGGTTGCATAACTATTAGATAAGTACATGAATCTATAATAGTTTTGAGTAAGATTCACTCTGTTTAGGTAATTGTAAACAATGTTTTTTGAGTTTAATAAAACAATAGCCACATTTTAATTACAAGTTACGTTATGTAAAGCAGTTCAACGTTTACCTTTCACTTATTTGAAGGTCCCGCTAACAACTTTTACAGTTACATTTAACTTTGACAGGTGTCACCACCTTAGTCATATTAATTTCCATTGTTTTTACAGACACATTTGATTGTGAATGTGAACGGAGGTACTTTTTTATTTTCTTTTCAATTATCAACTAAAATTGATACATTTCAAGTTGAGTGATTCAAATGTAGGTTAAATAAAACGTGGTAATAGTGAAATACTGTTAGTTAAAGGTGAAAAAATCTTTTTTTCTAAACTATATGTGTTCAGGAAGGTTGTGTTATATACCTGAGTAAAGGAGTAAAGTCAATAAACTCTAACGAGGAGTGCCATGAAATGTTATTTGAGAAAGTGAAAATAGACAATACTTAGCTGTATTACTTCATTCATAAATATTTGTTGAAAAGCCTGAAAGAAGTGAGTTGCTCATGAAAAAATATTGAAAGGAATGTCGAAAACTGTGAAAAACGGTAAGTTGTATTAAAAGTAATGTTTTCTGACTTAATTTAGTATAAAATTCAAACTTTATGCAAGCATTTTGTATCGGAATGTTAGTTTTGAATATTAATTAGAAATAAAAGGTATTTTTCTGTATTTGTGTCCAAGGTGAACATAAGTGAGTACAGTCATTCACCTAATATTTCTGTCTCGCTCTTCCACTCGCTTCGACAGTTAAAAAATTATATGACATGACTCGGCGTTGTCAAATTTTCTTTCATAATATTCCAGAAAGTTTATTACAAAATTTTAATTCCTATTTAAATTATATAATAGATAAGAAAGATAAACTTTTTAATTTGCCAGATTTAGTCTGAATATCATTTTATTTATGAGGGCTGGAATTCCGAAAACGGGAACCCTCAAAATCACCTGCAATTTCGTACATACACTCAAATATATGTGACATAAGTTTATCTCAAAGGATTTTTGGCGTCCCTTCCCTGGGAAGGGGATAAAAAAATGTTTTATAATTTATTTATAGTTTTGAACTCATGAAAAATATATACAATGCGGTCTATATCTATGGAATAAATTCAATTTTAGTGTTATTATGTATTATGTGAAAAAAACCGAAACAGGCCGATTTTTATCCTTAAATTGACAATTTACAATATTAAAATATCCCCCTTCAGCAGTCCCTCCGAATTATAAGCACCTCCTCGAAAATTTTAAATAAGAAAGGGGGTCGTGTAGCACTTTTTTGGAAAGGGATTTTAGTCCTCTGTTCAGCGATAGAAATTTTTTAAATTTGTTGCAATCAATTTTTTACATAATCTGACAAGACAGAAGTTGCTGTCGTTGTTATATCAAAAATTTTCTTTCAGTACACATTCTTGAACTCCTTGGCAAGTCTTGCTGAATGCAGGATTATATTTAACTCGATTAGTTACAGAACTATCGTTGTTCGATTTAATACAAAAAAAGTCAGTCAAGCACCTCGCCTCGCCCTTCAGGGTTATTTTCAGTCGATAAATTTATCGTTTTCGTTGTATAGAATCGCTCTTGTTGAAATACAACACTTGAATGGATCAATAATAACTTTAATTTCTTTATAATATGGCTTACTTGTTAAGATCCACATCCAATCCTTTGAAATCAACACCAAATTTTCCGCCGTCTGATTTCCATCTTATTGATACTTTCTATCAATGGAAACGGTATTTTTTGGTATGTTTAAATCTATAATTTCATTAATATTCTCGTCAGTATTACAACCAAAACATGACATTTTGAAATATTGAATATTTGAAACGTCAAAATCGAAATAAATCGATATTTATCTATGGGATACAGTATAAAATGGACCACTGCGGCGCCATTTGGTCACATCCAATCAAATTGAACGCAGTTTGAGGATGTATGCCCGATGCCTCAACGAAATCGTTCAGATCGAACAGGTCTGACTGCTGCAGTACAACACCGTCAATAGTATCGATTTTTTCTTCTCTAACCGGTTCATTCTTGTGGAAATAACAAATATTGCTTTTTGAAACGCGATTAAATCGAAAACTATGAGGAATTCGAGAAAAAGTGCCGAAGTCAAAACTCTAGAGCACAAAATTCTCCGTAAATTGGTTCCTAGGCATTTTTTCCTAGCTTCAAAATTTTCAACGTTATATGTGTTCAAGTACTCAAAAACATTTTGATTCGCGAATAACTCGAGAACTACGAGGAATTCGAAAAAAAAATGCTGGAGCAAGAAATGTACAGCACTAACTTCTATAAGGATTGGCCTTCAAACATTTTTTCTAACCTCAAAATGTTCACCGTAAAATGGGTTCATGTACCCAAAAACATTTTGAATTGCGGATAACTCGAAAACTATGAGGATTTCGACACAAACTGCCAGGGCAAAAAATGTGGAGCACAATTTTCTGTACAAAAAAGGTTTCATATCTTTCTCGAGTATACGTTTTATACAACAGCAAATTGTTTTTTTTTTTGCTCTCGTATAAAATTGAAATTTTCGCGTTTACGTCATTATAATAATTTGTGAAAGAATTGAGATGAACGATTTTATTTTTCACTTGGCAACGCTGTATTAGTGACAGGTATGGCGAGTATATAACACACAACTTGAAGGTCGCGCCTCAGGTCACGTGAAGTGCCAGGGCCGGACCAAGGACGTTCAAACACCTTTCTAGTAGCTTTTATGTTAGAAAACGTATCAGATTTTTGTATTATGCAAGTTGTTTACGGTATCCGTTAATAAATTCCACCCATGAATGCGCGATATGTAATTTTTGTGGGTTTTGTTTTATCACAAAAATTGAAAAATTATAATATTTCCTTATTTTGAAAGGGTAAATTCATTTGTGGTATATATCAACAAGGTAAAAAAGAGGGAATTTATTTATATTTATTCTAGTATATAAAGTATCGATTCATTTTAATTAAAAATATACTAAAAGGTATTTTTTATTCGTTGTTATCAAGATTTTTTTCATTAGATTTCTTAATAATTTTCCTGCTTGTCTTTACCTGTCTTGTAATCAACATTAATTTCTTTTATTTGGTTTCTTATTTATTTCAACTTTCTATTTCTACTCTAGAAAGCAAACTTTTTATCTTTACGCTTAGGCATTTTTAATTCTTTTGTCTATAAACAATTTCAATACTATGTCAAGTTAATGTCAAAATCAGCTGATTTTGAACCTTGTACCGTAAAAAACTTGTCATTCACCAAACTTATGGTGAATGAAAAATGTTGAAAATTATTTCGGTATTATTGGAATTATATATATATTAATCGGGTTAAAACGTTCTTCGCCGTCTTCCGATTCCCAGTTTCCATTTTTCTCGATCTTCCCAAAGATCTTCTTCCAATCCTCTCTCTCGAATATCCTTCTCGATACCTTCTCTTCAGCTTAATCTTGGTCTTCCTCTTTTTCTTCTTCCTTGTGGTGTCCAATTTAAAATTTGTTTGGGTATGCGGTCTTCAGGCATTCTTTGGACATGTCCGTACCATCTTAACTGATTCACCCTAATGTCTTCCGTAATCGTATGTTGCACTTTCATGATCTCCCTGATTCTGTCGTTTCTTATTTTTTCCAGTCTTGATATTCCTGCCGCGCGTCTCCAATAATCCATTTCTGTGGCTTCAAGCATTTTGACTGTTTTTTCTTTTAGAGGCCAGATTTCGCTACTATATGTTGTTATACTTTTTATTATGCTATTGTATATTCGATGTTTGTTTTCCTTGGATATTTGTTTGTCCCACAATACACTATTTAGTTGTCTTATTGCTTGTCTTCCTTGGTTATTTCTTTGTGTTATTGCTTCATCTAATCTTCCATCATTAGTGATGATCATGCCTAGGTATTTGTATTTTGTACAATGACTTATTTTTTGTTGTGTTTCTTCAAGTATTAAATTTTGTTGTTCTCCTCCAATACACTTATATTCCGTTTTACTAAAATTTACTTCTAGACCCTATTTCCTGTATTCCTCTACTAGCTTTCTTGTCATATATTCTAAGTCTTCGTAGTCCTGTGCCAAGATTATTTGGTCATCTGCAAAACACAGGGTATATAGTGTGGAATCGATTAGTGGGATGCCCATGTTCTTACATTTCCTTTTCCAGTGTGCTAGTGCGTGTTCCAGGTATATCTTGAAGAGTGTGGGCGACAGACAGCATCCTTGTTTTAACCCCTTATTGATGGAGAATCCTTTTGAGACCTTGTTTCCTATTTTTACTTGTGATTTACTGTATGGTTGAGGAATACTTTTTTTGTGGACCATCTATAACCTTTTGACAGAGGTAATATGCTTTCATGGTTGGAAAGCATTTTTACACAATTATTGTCTTTCCATATTACCCCTAAGACTTTATATTTGGTCTCAAACCTGCAGTCGTATGCGCCTAAATCTTCTTTCGACTATATTGGGCAACTATTCATTCTATTAAATCTTCATACGCCTGTTTTTTGGCGTATGAATTTTTGGAACAACGAAAACTTTGTAAGGAAGTTGTCAAAGTAAAAGCTATTTAGTTGAGGATTTTCCACTTTTGAAATTAACCTCATTACGACGTCTCCTCCTGGTCCATATGAGACTTCAGGTTCTTCCTTTCTTTTTCCTTCATAAACCTTAAAATGGTAACGATAACCAATAACCGAACAACATAAAGCTCATATTTTGAACCTGAATCTTATAGGTTTTCCTCTGATGAATTCCTCTTCGCTCCAGTACATTTTTTCCTGTAGTAAGCTGTGATAGCCAGACAACAAAAGAATACCCAAGAATTTTTTCAAATAGTTAGTGGACAAAAAAAATTGAAATTGTTTTTATTTTGAGCAGCAAATTTTGAGCTTTCACTGACGATGCCGATGTGCTTCAAAATTACGTCTTAAAAAAATAATTAAAAAATTTCATGAGGACTTTCTCCCTTCAATTCCATTTTTATATTGTTGTGTTTTTCAATCCAACCTGTGCTCGTACTTTTCTTTTATAGAGAAAACGATGGCTCTATTTTTTCCCATTTAGAAACTACCTTTTCTCTATTCTTTTTTTTCTCTATTCCTAACTGGATTTGTGTCTCAGAGATTGTTGACTTCCTTTCTTTACTTTGATGAGGAGTGGATGTATTCGAGTTCTCACCAGAATCATGTTCTGAATAGACTTTTTATTGGCCGATAACCCTAAGTACTCGGACAATCATCGATAGTATATTCTGCATGAATACTGTGAACTTCCAGCGTCCCAGGAACTTTTTCCAATAGATTTTTGTCAACATCCCCGCAATCTGTGACTTCATCTACATCTTCTGGTGGTAATTCAACAATATCAATGGTATTCACATCATCGTTATCTCAAAAGTTAGGATTATTTATCAATATCTGTTCGAGGTGTCTTACAGACAGATATTCCGAATAACAAGAACATAACAAATTTTCACCCTATCATGTTAAAATCAGAAATATGTTCGAACATAACCTCAAAAAGTAAATAACAACTAATAGTTTAGTAACTCAGGTTGATTTTAGTGTAATGTACTAACTATTGTTGTTTAAAATCATAGAATTCGAGTTTAGATTTCTATTTCTACAATTGAGGAAGAAATTAACAGTGCGAACGATACAACCATGAAGTATAGATATGAGGAGTCTTAACGTAATGTTAATCGAATGGTTTCAATATAGGGGACATATTTTTTTGCCGGTAGAGTGCGCCATTTTTCAAGAATAACTCGTTTAAATACTTACGCGGGAAGTCTTGTTACTGTTTTTAAAAATTACCAAATGTTGCCTATTCTTTTCAGTATTACGATACACATAATTGATAAAAAAAATAATTAAAAAATTATTGTCAAACATTTTATTTATTAAAATAGTATAAGATACAAACGTAACATGTTAAATATTCAAGAACTCAATTAAATATTTATATAAAAGTGATAAATAATTTTTATTATTAATATTATTTAGAAGTTTTACGAGATTTTTTACATTGAATTTTTCTTTCTGTAGCCCTTTTATTGATACATTTGACAAGAAAATGTCCTCGCATCATTAAGAAATTATTAATGATCTTTTTCGTTAATTCTTTCTTATGCTTATCGCAGCCAACAAAAAACGAGATATTTCTTTTTGAAACAGCATCTAATATGTCAAACATTGTGTCAATCTGTACTGTTTCTGTACCAACCACCATCACTACTTCTTCCAAGCTTCTAATTAAATTAAATGATTGTTCACTATACTCCTCAACTTTTTTTTATACCTTTCCTCCGGTAATAATATACCAGTGCAAGTGACTGAACATCTATAAAAATAAAAGCCACTTTTCCTACATTCTCACTTGCTTTTCGGCCACTAAGACAACAGCACAACACCTTCCCATTGTTTTCTTAAAATTAATTTTAAATAAATAAATTAATATTTCATACTTAATTAATTAATTTTAACATTGGCGAACTAGCGCCACATGTTTACATGTATAATAAAATAATAATAACAACGGTACGTCCTGAATACTTGCGCAGCCAGTGGCAGAAAAGAGAACTATGATTTGTATTTATTTTTGTGTACATGAATACTATGAAAAATCCTATACCGTTCAGACTCCTTATATCTATACTTCGTGGATACAACTAACACATGAAAAATCAACAAAATGAAACTGCAGTAGAGCAAAACTGCACAATCCCCAAATGGGAGTCATGGTACTTAATGGGTTAATATTCAGATAAGGGGAACTCGTTTCTCGGAAACGCAACGGCGTGAGGAATAAATTCTGTTTTTGCATAATAAATTATCAATTAAGTATAACCAATATAACTCAATGCTCTTCCTACTTAGTGGAAAAATGAAACGTTTTCGAAAAAATAAAACACTTTTTTTATTTACTAACTTCATCCAATGAATAGTCCGGTCAAATTAGACATTCGAAGTTTCATAAATTCTCGCCAAGCTTGAAAATCAGTAAAATTGTTTAAAATATGATTAAAAATGAAATTTCAAAGTTCCCCATCATTCCCGTGCATGGAAAAAGATTTATTCAAGGTCGAAGGTCAAAAAAAAATGGGTTTTTCGTGATTTTCAGCAAAACGGTAAGTTTTATCATAAAAATACCTTAAACATTAATTGTAGATCATAAAATTATCTACAAAAACAGGATTAATACTTTTTTGCCTACGAGTCACTGTTTCTGAGATATAATGATTTAAAAAGTTGTAATCTTCATAATATTTACTTGTTTCCTCACCACTTATGAGTAGACCAATTCCACGGGTCTGTTATGATCGTGTTTGATTTGAAACTATCGCAAAATAATAGAAATAAGCAAAGATAGAATAGATAAAAGCGATTTAAATTAAAAAAAAGTTGTGAAATATAATCGTCCGAGAAGTAACTTTCAAATTTTTCTTGTTTCTCCTCTTAATCTTCATTCTGAGTGCAAGTAAATTGTTTCCAAAGTGATGTATCGCATATCGTCTGGTTGGAATCAAACGTATCCTCCATGGTGATTCAATATTAGAGCAAGACCGGTGTTGACAAAGTGTACATGCCAGAGAGCAAGACAGCCCGAGTTTTTTGCAACTACATTTAGTACTACATGTATTGTTGACCAATTCCAACCCCAGTGTGTAGGATCCAGCTGATAACCAAGCCACACTTGAACTTGGTAATATTCCCAAAAAAAAAAATGTTGATGAGCAGCAACTGAGGTTGGAGAAAAACAAGCCGATTGAACTTGTTTTTTACTTTTAGTATTTTTAACGAAACATGCATAAAGACAATTATCTAAGCAGGTAGTTTTTTTAGGAACTCCATACATAGAAAGAAGAAAGCGAATGCTGTTGGCAATAACTTCATGTCGAGTTAAATTATTGTTTTTATAAACTTCAGCACATTGAACGAAATCTTGTTTTTCAAACATTTTGGAAACTTTTCTTTTACCACTCCTGTAAAATGCAGATGCCGTGTCACAGTTATTGCGAGTAAAAATAGTTATTTGATTTTGACACTGTGGAAGAACAAATAAACTTTTTGATGAATAGATTTCCGATTGATGTTGAGCTTTTCCTGGTTGTCTCAAGGTTATAATGGTGTTTAAATTAAGAGACTGGGTTTCATTTTACCTGATATCCTTATAGTTATAACTTATGTATATATTTTAAGTTTAAGTTAAAATAACCGAAAAAAAAAATATTTAAAAAACATATATTACAACTCTAGAGATGTATACAGGGTGTTCCACGACGAGTTAAAACTATCTGTATATGGCAAAATAGTAAAATCATGAAAATTCGACGTCGACTGTAACTTTGTTATTTTAAATGGAACACCCCGTATATTAATACATTTTTGAATTTCCCGTAAAATCTTAATATACTTTTTTCGAAAAATGCATACTTTTTGAGTTATTAATTTTTTTGTGAAAAAATTTCACCCTTGCAGACCCTTATAAATTATTTTTTTACGAGGATATCCTTAAAGATATGAAAATGTTTTCTGTTCATTTACTTTTAGCAAGGTCAGACGTATTTGAATCTATGTTGAAAACTCTTCCATTTTATACAGGGTGTGTATAAAAAGTGTTCAAAGTTTAACTTCATAAATATCAAATTTCTCTATTTTTTAAATAGAACCACTCTATTTTAATGCATTCAGGGGTAAAAAATACGGCAAATTCATATGTACTTTCCTAAAGCTTACCGTTATCTATATATTAAATGTTTTCTGTAAGTTTTGCAGATGCAGGTGTGGTCTAAATTTTGTTTATTCGTTATTAAATTGAAAACGAACCATTTTAACGATTTTCGAAAGTATCAACAATTGACTAATGGCAATTAAATAAGTGACATTTATTACAAATCCTACTAAAAATATACATAAAAAATTAGATAATAATTTAAAACCTCAAATTTCTCGGAAACGACTAAAAGTTGGAATAGGATTAGTAAATACAATTTGAATTGACTTTTTTTACAGACCTTGACAAGATAAAGAAAAATACTTTTTCATTCCTCCTATTTCTATTTAAAAAATAAAGAAATTTGATTTAAGTTAAACTTTGAGCACTTTTTATACACACCCTGTATAAAATGAAAAATTTTCAAAAATATATTCAAATTCGTCTGACCTTCCTAAAAGCAACCAAACAGAAACCATTTTCATATCTTTAAGGGTATCCTCGCAAAAAAATAATTTATAACGGTTAAATTTTCTACAAAAAAATTCATGACTCAAAAAGTATGCATTTTTCGAAAAAAGTTTTTGGAACAAAGTATACTAAAATTTTACGGAGATCTCAAAAATGTATTAATATAGAGGGTGTTCCATTTAAAATAACAAAGATACAGTCGACTTCCGAAGCCATCTTTGAAAATATTTTAGTTAAAAAGATCGTATCCGATAACCCAAACGTAGAAATTTTCATGCTTTCACTATAAGTATCTTGCCATATACATATAGTTTTAACACGTCGTGGGACACCCTGTATCGTACTCGTGTATATTATGTCGATCACAATTTTGACAACTTTTTGAATCGTTATATCTCATAAACGGTGGCTCTTAGAAAAAAAAATATTAATACGTTTTTTGTAGATAATTTTACGACCTACAATTTTCGTCAAAGCTATTTTTATGATAAAGCTTATCGTTTTACTGAAAATCCAAAACTCATTGTTTTGATCTTTGACCTTGAAAAAAATTTTTTTACATACACAAGAATGATGGAGAATTTTCAAATATTATTTTTAATTGTATTTTAAACAATTTTACTAAGCTTGACGGGAGTTTATGTAGCTTCACTCTTATTTTTTGGTCTAATTTGACGGGACTATAATTTGAAAATTGAAAATCTGAACCACAATATAAAAAAAATTATTGTTTGTGGCGTTGATACAGTTTTAAAGCTGTAACATTTTATTATCTGCAATGTCATCAAATTGTTACCTTGTAGGAATGTAGCAACACAAAGTTTTCTTCAACCTTCGCATGCAAAATAACAGTCATCAAATCCTTCCATTTCTTAACGACGAATTTTAGTTTGTTCTTTCGGGGCCTCTTAATCCGCTAACTAACACTGAGAAAAGTAGTTCAAGGATCAATACGATGATAATAAGAATAGTGGTATACATAATTGAACCGGTTTATTAGTTAAGAACGCAGAAGTAGGTTGTTTGACTTTTAATATAAATCAAAAAGGTTTTAAATACCAAAGGCCTATGTAACCAATGATTAGTACACTAATTAATCATATTTACATAGCCTGAAATACGAAATCTAATACAAAATAAAATAAATAAAAATAACCTAACCTAACCTAACCAAAATGATAATTATTTAGAATTGGTTAGGTTAGGTTAGGTTTCATTGATTTATCATATGTAAGTTGTACCATGTAATGTCTAAAATAATGGAAATAGTATGTCTCCCCCAGCTTAAATGTACTAATTGTACCCTCAGAAACAACAATAAATGCGTGACAATCTTTTTGGAGCGATTTTTGCCTGGAGCCCAAATTCTAAATAATTACCTTAATTTTATACGAGAAGTCGCCTTTTGAATTTTGACGCATAAAGTTAGAAAGTCTATTCACATGTAGAAATATGTAAATTATTGAGAAAATACCCAATAGCTTAGAATCCAATATTTAATTGTTGATATTTATGTTTTGAAACTTCTTTCATTCAACAAAATATCATTTTCATCTGGTTGTAACTCTACGTTGAAGGACGATTTTAGTTCGGATCCTTAACTACTTGACGTCGTTAAATATCTCAAAATTTAAATATTCCGTAAAATTTCTCTCAACGTACAATCCAACGGTTTCCAATGACTTCTCAACAAAATAGTTAACAAACGGTATTTCATAATCGTACACAATTGCAATGCCAATTTTCGACTAGTAAACAAAAATTAACGCACTTTTTTTTCGTTCCAACTATACATTTATACCGAAAACGATTCCGAAGCGGTGGTGATGACGTGACCTTGACTTGTATGTGTGACCTAAGGGCCTTGACCTTTCGTGTGTAGAGGTGTTTTCGGCGTTTTCTTTTCCGACGTCTCGGGACTGTTTGTCTTTTTGTTTGTGTGTCGTGTTTGTACATGCGTGTGTGATGTGATTCACTCATTTCTTTTCGATAGTACATGGTAAAAAGTTTTGGACAAAGAGATATTTTAACAAAAAAAAATAACCGTTGATTCGTAAGTATCTACCTATCATAACCTGGTTCAAATTTAAAATAACGTCCCAAATTAATGTTATATTAAAAAGTGGATACAGAATAACTTAATTCATAACTTCAACAAACTATTTATTAACATAAAATATAAATAAATAAAGTGGTTTCAATAATCTGACTAATGCTCTCGTTGGATGTCAAGACTATATAGAACACTCTATGCGTGTTTATGGTCTCTTAAATACTAATCCTATTGTATACAAAAGCTATAATTAAATATATTTATAATGGTCAGTCACATCAATACAAAAATAAGGGTAAGTAATTTGATAAGTTAATGGAACTTCAAGTGTCTAAGGGACATATGGAATCGCTTAACTACGAGGTTGACTCCCGTCAGGGGACGGTCAGTTTACAATAAATCTTAACGAATACAATAGTAAGTACAAGTTAAATAGGTAGATTTATGATTATATAATTAATATAAGACAGAAATTAAGCAATCCGAGATGATACGTTAATGGGGAGTAAATTAGAGACTTATCTTTAATGGTTCCCATCAGGAGTTGCGAGATAATTTGGGTTAAGTTTATCCACTATTAAAAAATAGTAATAATAACAAATACAAAATCTACCAGACAGGAACCCAATCGAAATGAGACGTCAATAATTGACTATTTCTTGATTAGTGGCCAGAAAAGGAATATAGTGTAAAATAAGTTGCAAGACGAGCGAAAATTGCTAGTGATGACTATCTACTGAAAATGATTATGAATAATGGAACTAATAAAATCACAAGTACAAAAAGATAGTAACAAAAAAATAGAAAATAGAAAGCTACGAACTAAAAAGAAGTGCAATATCAAATCAAACACAGCGGAGGCTCGTTGATGGTTTAGGCATGTTTTGGAGGAAGGGCGTCTGAGGACCTAGTAAAAATTAAAAGGATTTCGAAAAAAGAAGGCCATGAAAATATTAAAAGAAAACGTAAAACGATCTGGCCAGCGCCTGCTCCCAAGAATTTCTCGCAGCTGTGCAAAGAGTATTAAAAAGCTTTCCAAACGAAGGATATACTGAAAGAAAAGATATGGCCGTCACAGTCGCCCGACTTCATGCCGATTGATTTGTTGTGGGACAAATTGGACAGGGAAGTCGGAAAGCATTGTCCTTCTTCTATTTTACATCCATGGAATATCCTGAAAAACCAATGAAACCAAATAGACGACGATTGTTTATAGATTTTGTTACAGATAATGCCAAAATTGTACCCCGAAATAATAAAAACAAAGGAGGTTTACATCGATGAATAAAATATTTAAATATATAACAATTACAGACCAAGCGCGGATCCAGGGGGGTCATGACCCCTACTAAATTCTGATTAATTAACTTGATTTTTCACACCGTGGATAAAGGGAGCCAAATACCCCCAAATATTTCGAATATCAAAACAATACCTAATAAAACAAAAATAAAACGCTCAGGAAATTCAAGACTAAGAAGTAGAAGAATCTGACATAAACTAATTAATATGAATGTCAAAAACAACGTAATTAACTTATATTTTGCGGGTAAAAGGCTTAAAATGCTATGTCTTTGGGGAAGGACTCGTCCTAATACTAAAGACCCCCCGTTTGTTAAGACCCTGGATCCGCCTTTGTTACAGACTATAGTTTTATGATTACTATATATGTTCTTCAAAATATAAATAGCAAAATAGTTCCTACTGTTTTAATTTGTTGAATATCACGCAAACTTTAGGGTGGACATAAACGTTTTACCGGTAGTGTAGATGAGATAGAAAGGATCGGTAGCAAAATACCAAAAAAAAGTGGAAAAGAATAGTGAAAAAGATTGAATCTTGAAAACCTGATCAAGATAATCGGACAAAATTATCAAATTATTTTATTTATACCTTATACATATATCATGAAAGATCGGTTTTACTTTGCTTAGAACGCTTAATGAATAGACGTGTAATTATAAAAACGTTTCATAATATATTGATAAATATTCAACTGTAATATTTATCATTCTATATTAAAAAATAATTTTTTGTAAATAAAAACTCATTTCGATGTTGCAAAAGGGTCCAACGTCCATTTAGTCCTGTCAGGGGATATTATGAGGAACTTCTCCGCCATGAGTTCCTTCCGTACGTAATATCATAACAACCTGAAGCTAATCTGCAGAGGCCCGACGTCCAAAGGGCCCCTGGCAGCCGTCGGTGTTAACCTTGTCGCTTTTATTGTCATTTATTCTAGCCATTGTCGTTTTTAGCGTCTCTTTTCTCTCAAAAAAGTGGAAATTAGTCTGTGTTTGAGGTTGATCTTCACCATTTCCATAATGATAAAAGGACCGAGCTCCCAGCTGCATCCAATGGCCCGATTCACAGTTCTTATTTCATCGTCATAGGCCTTTAATCCCTTTATTGCCTGTTTTTATTTCCTCCAATATTAACGGAGATGAAGATCCCCCTGCTGGCAGTCCAATTTCACTCCGAATTCACTGGAGGCTTCACCTAGGTCGCGCGCTAATTTTTCCTGCAGAGGGAGCTATTTCTGCTCTATTCAATGGCAGTCCTGAAGTGACAGTATCTAAATAATTGAACGTCTTGAGGATAGTGCCAGTGAATTTTTTTTTATCGGGGAAAATCAGTCTGATGACCTCTACACAAAAAATAATCTACACAAAAAATAAAATGGCTTTTAATAACAACTAGTTTGGAAAATAAAATTGATGCGACTGTGAGGTTTATTTAGCAAGATCTTATCCATCTTCACAATATTACTTTCTTCCAATTAGACAGTAGTTTATTGATATATTTCTTGGCGGATGGATTAATCGGAAAGGAGTAATAGAATGGCTACCACGATCGCCCGACTTTGCGTCTCAACTTGTTTAGAAAACGCTTCCTCAAGATTCATAAAATGTGCGTTTGAGAGCAAATTTTAACACTGTTTGGAAATTGAAGAGCGTTTCCAAATTAATAGAATAAGTTACTTTGATCAAAGTCCTGGCCAGGTAAAATTGTACCCACCCAGTATCTTATTGGATTCTGCATTCCATGCATATACTATACATTCATATATGTGTGTAATATGCTTTGAAATTATTTATATATAAAACATGGGCGAGCAGTTTCATACACACCTTAAAAAAATAAATTATTGTAGAAATTCCACAACCGCTAACAGAAGTTGTCGAGAAACGACCAAGACAAAATTATAGGTTACTTATATTTATTATAAAATGAAAAATAGCGAAAGAGGTCGTGAAAACGCTTTATTACTTTATTACTTTTGGTTAACTTAACATCACTCAAAAAATCGTGTGACTAACTAAGAAAAACACATTCTTTTGCCAAAAACGATTTAATCCCTCAATGTAGTCTCCATTCAGAGCAATACAATCATTCCTACGCTTCTCTAACTTCTAGATGTCGTGCTTGTAGAAGGATTCGTCTTTTGTGTCAAAATAGGCTTCAGTTTCAGCAATTGCTTCTTCATTTGAGCTGTTGCTGAGATCAGTGAATAGTCATTCGTTCAATTTAACCATCGAATTGTGAATCGGTGCATTGTTTTGGTGAAACAGTGGTTTTTTCTTGTAGTCTTTTTTCCTTAATTTTTGTATTCAAACGATCCAACAACTCTATTTAGTATTCGCTATTGATATTATATCTCTTTTGGAAGTATTTCGATGAACAATATTGCAGCCATAACCTTCCCAGCTGACTGTTGTGACTTTGGACGATTCCGACGTGGTTAACCGGTTGCAGTCCACTCAGATGATGATCGTTTTGATTCCGGAGTGAAGTGATAGATCCATGTTTTATCCATTGTCACATATAGACGCAAAAAATCCGTTTTACCTAGTGTAAACACTGCTTTGAATCATCAACACGTTGTTTTTGATCGACTATGAGTAAACGCGGCACCCGCTTTGTCATAGTCAAATGTTGATGTATAATTGTAAACACACTGCCTTGTGATATCTCTGCGGCCTCGGCTATATCACACAATTCTAATTTACTATTAGGTATAACCGATTGTGGACTTTTTTTATGTTTTCTGAAGTAACCACCCCAATTGGACGACCAGAACGTTCACCATCATCGTCTGTACGACCATATTTAAATTTGGCACACCAATAACAAATGGTTCTTTGCGATAGAGCAAAGTCCGGATAACACTTTTCGAGCCATTCCTGGGCTCGTACAGGTCAAGAAGCAATAATAAATTAACACACGAAATTGTTTTGAAAATAAAAAGGTAGCTTCACTTGAATAACAGTCCCTTTTTTTTCTGACTAATCGAAATGTGAAATTTTACACATTCTTTTGAAAATTGGTACTTCATGAACGTCATATGGATTTGACAATGGAAGCGCCATCTGTCTGTTACTCATACGACTTATTAAGTGACATCAAAAATTTTTTATTTTGATAGAATTTGATTTATCATTTATTATAGTGTCCTTCGGAAACGATACAACTTTTGAGATGCCATTGAGCCTCAAAAATGAGCTTTAGTTTCGGCGATATCCCCTTCATCGATGCAAAATTTTTGTCCAAAGAACACTTTGTAATGTTTCCTGCTACGTTTATGTGGGCTATTGAGATCTTGGAATAATTTCCACTATCTTGAAAACATATTTCTTGTTATAGTACCAAATAATATCACTAACAAAACCATTTTGTGTTTCAACAAGTCGAGATGCTGTTTATGCCAAATCAGTATTTGTCATAAATACAAACCAATCCATTTTGACAGAGCAAAGAATACAGTAGATGCGGGAGCAATTTGAACCCCAATTCATGCAATTTTGCCTTGTCTCATTGATACAGCACTTTCTTCCTCATCAAATAGGAATGATTCCCGCGATTGACGTTCAGTTTGTTCGTTCTTCATGGAAAGTGTACAGCGACCTCAAAGTCATCGGCTTACTCTTGGATTCACGAGGTGAATTTGCCAATTACTCTCTATTGGACAGCAGAGCTAGGGACCATCATTAAATATAATTAATGAACAAATCGAGAGAGTTCGATAATCGGCGAGTGCTGGTATTAGATTGGTTTTCTACTGCTTCCCTTGTAAACTCAATATCTCGCGCAGGTGGACGACTTCAGTGCGAGCGATCATCGCTATTAGAACGATTAAACCAACGCTCCACTGGTCGCTCATTAACTGTATCTTTCCCTTCATTATCACATTGTAACTTGCTGTCACGGGTGCTTTAAACTTTGGTGGTTTAAACAACTCGCCGAGGCATATTGGTTTTACGGTCACAACTCTTCCATACTTTTTATAGAGCTTCAAGTAAGAATAGATAAAGTTTAACAATCATTCTAGAATTTTTGATAGGCCATGGCATATCTACTTTTTGATTTTTAAGGTATTAAACTACCCACTGCAGTATTTGCAAACTTTCTTACTTCAAATGGAATGTCTGATTTGCTATCTGAAGACATTTGAAGCAATTAGCTCTTACTTATTTTGAAAATTCGTTGTTCGAATCCATAGTAACAATTCATCATATTGAATACAGTGAAATATTCAAGTTATTTTCCAAAGTAACAGCCTTTTTCGTCGTCGAATTGCATTGATCCCCCACGACCTGAAGCGACTGATATGCTTTATAAGCCATTGGGGGAGGTAGGAAGGGGCTGGGCAGCAGTGGTTGGAGCCAACCGACGCGCATTCTTGTCGATTTCTGTGGTGTTTGGCGCCTTTGCCGCTTAGTATTTGTTCTGACTTATTGGGAGTTTACGTCGTTTACGTGCCTTGCCAGCGATTGCAGCTTAGGATTTGTATTGACGTGATTTGGATTCTGTATTGTGTTCAGAATGGGAAGCTACGAGAAAGAGCAAAAGAAGTTGAAAAAATGATGGGAAGATGTTTTGTCAGCTAGTGAAGACGTTTTTTCGTGAGTGATTATGAACCATCGGATACTGAATTATCTAGTTCGGAAGAGGATTCCGAAAGTCCAAGGAAGAAAATTAGACTTTCCGTTTCACGAGGAGTTTCAGTTCAAACAGTGAGTGTTCCAAGTACTTCAGCAAAACGTGTAGTTTTTACAGAAGTATCCAGTTCCGCTTATAATTCTCAATCACTCCCACCACCAGGTGAAACTGTCAATGTAGATGATATTACAGAAGAAATTATACGAAAAAATCTTAACTACACCGAAGAAAACGCAGACGAAGGAGAAATTCCGACAAATAATATTTGGTAGCCTGTTATAGGAGAAAACTTGAATAAATTTACTTACACCGTAAAAAATTCAGGAATTTGTGCTTCTTATTACGAGTTTTATGAGAAATCGCCGTATTATTTTTATAAAATGATGTGTACTAACGAACTATTTGATTTCTTTGTGGAACAAAATAATTTAGACGCCGAACAATAAAAGAGCTCGTATTCATTATTGGAAGGAAACCAGTCGTGAAAAAATGGAAAAATTTCTTGGGTGTATTATGCTAATGGGTTTGGTTCAAATGCCTTCCATAATCTCTTAAGACATGGCATTATACAAATAACCAAAATGCTCCAAAAGGTGATAGATTGTACAAAATAACTCCACTCGTGATAAAGCTTCTAGAATTCTTTCAAGTTCCAGGCGAATTTATATGTATAGATGAAACCTTAGTGCTTTTCAAAGGCGGGTTAAAATTTAAGCAATATATTTCCAACATGCGCCATAAATTTGGAATAAAACTTTTCATGTCATGTTTGGAAAATGGTCTTTCCATTTACTGCGGACAAGAAAGAAATCCAAGTCAAGAACAAACGTCATCTTAAAATTAACCGTTAACTTACTAAATCAAGGTAGAACAATTGTTGTTGATAACTACTATACATCAGTAGAGCTAGCCAAGGCATTACTCTGAACAAAACCTACTTATTGGAGAAACAGAAAGAACAACTCAAAAATTGTTACCCAGAAAAATCTAAAACGAGGAGAATGGAGAACACATTGCTGAAGAGAGTAATAACGGAATTTTTTTAGAAAAACGGAAAGACAAAAGAGACGTTCTTATGCTAAATACAAAATTTGTTCCCTAAATGGTTACCCTAAAGAAAAGATCAGGAGAAACAACAAAACCAAAAAGTGTTATTGAGTACAATAAACATAAGGCTTATATTGATTTGTCCGATCAAATGGAATCCTACAATTCATCATTGCGCCGCGGAGTTAAGTGGTACCGAAAATTAGCTATAGAGTTGGTTGTTGGATCGGCATTAGTTAATGCCTACGTCTTACATCAGCAAGTTACTCGAAACAAAATGTCCATTACCAAATTCTGAGAAGAAGTTATCAAGGCTCTTATCAAATGCGAAGAAATCCCCCAGGTGCCTGGCCACATCCTGGAAGACTGCGATATATATATAGGGATTTTTGTAAGGAATATGGTTTGTTTGATTTATCTGATTGATATGGGGGAATGATCGAGGAAGTTGAGGTAGATTTCAGGGAGAGAAGACTACGAGAAGAAAAGATCATGTAGCGGATGTTATGCTAAAATTTCAGTAGAATCTGGTCGTCAAGTCGCAAAAAATACAACACCAAAAACTTAATTTTGCTGTAATATTTGCCCAAAAAACGATTTTCATATTGCGTATTCCAAATAAATGTTCTCTTGGATATCAACAAAGCTTATATTTGAAATGTTCCCTTGATTTTGATGTTGCATTCATTCTAAATAAATGTACTTTCAAAAATTAATTACGGATCTATTATTTTTCCATTTAAAAATATGTGACATCTAATTCCTAAACCAAATATACCCCCGTATTGCCTAAAACATGTCGGATAACGTCGATCCTCCATGGCCATATTTAATTTAATTTTGTTAGCAACATGGGGGATAAGGTTGATCCCCCACGGCAGTTTACGTGTTAATGTTATTTCTTTTCTACTTTTCAGTTGGTGCGTAGGAGTCACTCGCCTTATGTACCCTGAAATACGGTCTAAGTAAGTACGTTTTTCTTTATTTACTTAACTTTCCAGCAATCCCTATTTAATTGTTTTCCTTTCGTAAGTTTGCTAATGACGTTTTTTTATTGACCATTGTTCCTAATTCATAGTAGCCGTTGAGCACATAGGCCTTCAGTTGGGCGTGACGTTACCAAAGTCCGATGTCCTTTGAAAGGTGATAAGGCGCTTTGGCTTGAACATTTTTATATCAATAGACAAACTGTGAAGCTTGGCCAAGTATTCGAACCGCGTTCGTGTGATTACCGAGCAGTCACAGATTACGTGGTCTACAGTTTTATTCTCGACCATCCACCAACGACTCTCCGGATTACCCGTGATGCCTATGGTGTGGAGATCGTGTCTGGTTGAAAGGCACTAGTCGGATTTCGCGCCTACTTAGTTGGAGCAATATTGTTTGATGTGAGTTGCACAAGGTTCATCTATGTGTGCCTTTGCTTGTCTCATGCCAAGTATCTTTATTCATCTCTACCGAGCCTGCCTTGCGCGATACCAACACTTTTAGCTACATCACTCACCAGATTTTATAGGAATTTCTCACAATTAGAACTAGGCTAGAGTATACCTTATCAGATGTTATGGCTTGTATAGTAGCTCTACTATTTGAGCAGATTGAGATTATTGTGTTCCTGAGGCGTCGATTGAGTATAACGCGTCCGCATTCCATCACAGCTCTGCTTGGAAGACGGTAACGTGCACCTCAAGCGAAAAAGATTCGCTTATTATGGGGTGTCCCCCGCAGAAGCCTACTCCAGCCAAACCATTCCTCCAGGAGCCGTCTGTGACTCTATTATTTAATATTGCGGGTTTGGAGTTACCGATTCACTGCTCAGGGATGTGTGCCTTCAAACCGTTATTGTTAACAGTTATCGCACTGTATTCTCAACATCGATTCAATTTTTTTCCCACGAGCAATAATCATCTGACGATGCGAGGTCCGGACTAAATGTTGGATGAGGAAGGAGCTTAAAACCACCGATTTTCTTCGCTTTAAACTTTTGTTGCCAAAAATGTCATAACAATGCACTAATTTCATATTTATCGATACTCCATATTATTTATTATAAATAAAGATAAAATTATTAAAGCATTAGGCCATCCTAGAATTTTCGAAAAATCGATTTTAATTTTTTTATTTTAAATCGTCCTCTAGGAACTTAGGAACTCGGTTTACGGTATCGCAGATTAAGGGTGGGTATTGCAAAATTTTATATAATTTTATACTACTCAAAACTTTAACCGCGTTTATCTCAAAACTGCATTTTTTAGTTTGACTGCACTCATAACTCAGACAATTTCCAACCGATTGACTCGAAATTTGGAATATATCTTGAAAAATACATAAAATCTTTTCTTTATATTATTAACAATTACCCGATTTGTTAGGCAACTTTTCATTTCACACTTTGGTGTTGCGCCATTTATATAAATTTATTTACTATTTCTGAAAAGAAACCTTCAAAAAGTCTCTACTGTGTCCGAAGGTTGTAAAAGAAAGTAAAGCATCACAACACATCCGAAAATATATTTTCGGTCTTATACTGATAAATTCAGACTTTTTCAGGTTGATTTTGAGAACCTTACATACAACGTATAAAAATGTGCATCCTATTTGATCTTTACATGTACTGACCTCCTTAAAGTCTATACATGGTATCCTTAACACCAAATGTTGAATTGTTGGTAGTGATCTTTTCCTTATAGCCGATCCCTGTAGAAAAAAGGCTAGCCAGGAAATAACGAATTTACAAATAAAGAATTCGTCAGAAATACATCAGCCGTATATGTACACCATTAATCATTCACCATAAAAAATGCTCAAAAAAAACTACCTCACAACGTTAGAGGTATGACACGTTCCGATGATTCAATTCTTCAGCCGTGCATACAAGGTGATCGGGTTTCTTTTTTTTTATTAGTTTCATTTCCCATTATTCACTGTAAATTATCTTAAGAGTTATGATAATTATTAGTTTGATATTGCCTTAATGTGGGTGGTCTTAATACATTCAAAGAATTATTTTAATGTAATTCAGTCGAGACCAACTCATATTACTATTTAACATAGAATTTCTTGGAAATACGAGGTGTGTTTGATATATTTTTTACAGTTTTTACTGACCTAAACATAGATCTAATCGTTCTTTGAAGAATAATACGTATCACCTTGATTTTATTTCATATTAATGAATATGGAGTACGAGGATGGTCCCAGAAGTACCTGGTCCTAAAAAAAAAACACAAAAAATTTTGAAATAAATATATTTATCATTCAATGTAATCTCCTTTTAGCTCCAGCGTTGTTCAATAAACTCGAGACCCTTTTTATGATAATAATCGTTAAGTTCCTCAAAATAGCAATTAACTGCCGACACCACCTCTTCATTGCTAGAAAATCTTTGACCACCTATCCATTTTTTCAAGTCAATATTGGCCATTGCAATAACGGTTGGGTGAGCTAGTCCATTGTTTTGATGACACAGCCAAATGCGGCCGTATTATTCATTTCTTCGCACAATAATCGCTGTTTATAGTTTTTTCTTTTTTAAGATAGTCAACGACGTGCTTTCCAAAAAACCGACGCCATGACATTGCCTGCAGATGGGACGATCTTTGCCTTCTTTGCAGCCGGTTCTCCCTTTTCAGTCCATTGTTTTTATTGTTCTTTTGTTTAAGTTGTGAAGTGGTGAACCCAAGTTTCAGCCTTGGCGCAAAAATTCCCCTTTATTTCTGTGAAACATTGCCAAACGCTCGATGGAAACATCTTCGCGATGCTGTATTTGAACCATTGTGAGCAAACGCGGCACCCATCTTGAGCACAGCTTTCTCTTGTCAAATTTTCAGTTAATATGCGATCTTATGCACTTTTTATAATACCTACTATGTCTGCTAGCTAGAGCACTTTCAGTCGACAATCATCCAGTACCGTTTTGTGAATTTGTGGACGTCACCTTATTTGGTCGACCACTGCGACGCTGATCTTCGCAGATCGTACGGCCTCTTTTTAAATCTGATACCCATTATTCTACTATTGATAAAAAAAGGAGCAGTCTCACCCAGAGTAGAATCTAGTTCAACTTTTATATTGGTCGCTCTAATGCCTTTCAAATAAAAGGATTGTATCACATAACGATGACCAATTTTTTCCATTTGGACAAATTCACTGAAAACGTTCACTATTAATGGCTACCTAACAAATACTAAACAACGTGGCGTCTTCAAAGTTGAACCACATGCTGTATAGATTATGTACTTTCTAATACTGTGGTATTTTAAAGCAATTACCGCCATCTCTAGGTCAGGCCAGGTATTTCTAGGACCCTGCTCGTACAAACCTGAATGCGAGAATACTTATTCGAAGTACGAAGCTTCAGATCGAATATTACATCCTTCTGAAGAGACCCAACTAGTTCGAAACCGTTCAACTGGTTACGCCTCTCTATGTTTCCCATTGAATAGTATTCAAAGGAGTGTGTACATAATAATCAATACAAGATTCCTAATAAGCCTTTTTATATAGTAGTTTTGCTTTTCGTTGCACAATGTTGACAAATAATCGTCGTATAGTTGCTTTAGGATATTCTAAAAATGTAAAGTGGAGTTAGGATGCTGCTTTCTGACTGCCCTGTCCAATTTCTCCCACAAAAAATCAATCGGGTTGAGGTCAGGCGATTGTGACGGCTAAAACAATACTTTCAGTATATCCTCAGTTTCCAAATATTTCAAATCTCTTTGCAGAGATTCAAGGAATGCTAGGGATTGTTATCATACTGGAAGATAAATTTTCTACTGATCTGATGCTTTTTCCAGTAATTTTTATGTCAAATTATATACAACGTGTCCAAAAAGAGTATCGGGTATTTGTTTTCGCACCAGATTCGAAAGGGAGCGGGGAGGGGTTCGTGGCGTCCGCCATTTTGTGGAGTTTTAGTCACGATGGAACATTACTCGGGGACGCACCGCGCACGGGCGTACGAGCGTATTATCGTAACGGTGATTCAATAGTGACTGCTCAATGTCTGTATCGTGCGGAATATCGTACACGCCACGCCACGCCAAGTGACGATAGCATTAGGAAATTGATCGGGATGTTTAGAATACAGGTGCCACAATTAAAATTCAAAACTCTGGCGCCCTCGTTCAGTTCGCGATGAAGAAACAATTGAAGAAGTTGAGGCGTCGGTTCTTCGAAATCCATCTTTATCCATCCGAAAGCGAAGCCAAGCGTTAAACATCAAAAAATCGTCCTTACATTTGATTTTAAAGGAAGCTTTGCATTTAAAAGCCTATAACATTCAATTGGTTCAAGAATTGAAAGATACGGACTAAGCTATTCGACTGAATTTTGCGAACAAAATGATGCAGCGATTTAACAACTTTTAAAACATACTGCTCAGTACCGAAGCAGTTTTTGACTTGAATGGTCATGTTAATAAGCAGAATTGTCGGTACTGGGCAGTCTAGAATCCGAGACGAAAGCATGAACGACCCCTGCTCATCCCAAAGGTCGTTGTTTGGTCCGCTATGTGTGCTAAAGGAATTATTAGTCATTATTTTCATGAAGATCAACGAGGCCGAGCAATCAATGTGAATAGTGACCGTTACTGCGATATGTTGCGAAGTTTTTTGCTTCCAGAGTTGCAGGAGTTTGCAGGTTTCAACTCAAGAACGTGGTTCCAGCAAGATGGGGCCACTTGTCATACCTCGAATGACTCGATTGTGAACGAATTATTCCCTAATAAAGTCATTTCGCGTAGGGGTAACATCAACTAGCCTCTCAGAAGCCCCGACCTTAGCCCTTAGCTTGACTATTTTGTATGGGGATACCTTAAAAGTAAGGTTTATCAAAATAATCCAACGAAATTAATCCAATTGAAGGAAAACATCAGGTCAGAAATGGCAGCCATATCAAGAGCTTTGTGTCGACGTGTTATCGCCAATCTTCGTTGCCGTTTAGAAGAGTGCCAGCAACGTAACGGTCATCATTTGGATAACATCATCTTTTCCAAATAATTTTCCAATTCATATGGTATCAATCAACAATAAAAGTTTTTATTGCTTATAAATATTTTTTGTTTACTTGAACTTACAAATACCCTTTCTGGACACCTTGTACCAAGGCCCAAGTAAAACATTTATTCAATAAAACTGACAATCTTGCTTTCTTTTTGACATTCAACAAGTCAAATACAAAATAAACTTCACTCTTTGAATATTTTTATCTTCTTTTTTAAAAATGACTACAATTTTTAATAGGTTTCTAGTTGCCCTTCCTCCAAAACATCCTCCAAACCATCATCGAGTCTCCGCCGTGTTTTATAGTCGGGATTACATATGAGTCTCCCATCCGTTCTTCCTTTGACCTTTGCACAAACACTCTACTCTTAGGCCCAAAAAATCTCATACTTTAACTCATCACTCCATAAAACTCTCTCCCACTCTTCATGCGTTTTCAGCTCACTGCATGGTCTTAATTTTACTTTGACGTCTTGAAAGAGGTTTCTTCACTCCCTCCTTTCCAAAAAGATCAGCTTCCCTCAATTTCTTTTTCACTGTAGAAGTACTCAAAGGCAGATCCCTAGATTCTTTGATTTGAGCTGCTCCCTCTGGGTTCGTAAGTCGCCGATCACTTTTACTGATCAATGGGGCCACCTTGAACGTTTTCTATCGCTCAAACTGCTGGTGGATGCATATTTTTTGACGTTGTAGTACACGGTACGTTGAGGTTACTTTTGCGATTAAAGTACGAGGTTCAACCGACAGTTCCTTGGTTTTATCCATTTTGAAATTCAATAAGTCTGAATTTGCGAAAACGAAAACGAATTTTACAAAAGTTGTCTTGGTCCGTAAAATATTGATCACCATGTTGCGTTTCACAGGGCTAACTGGGACTAAACTACAATCATAAACACTGAAGAAATAATTTACAATTGAAGAATAACAAACAAACCAGCCGGTTCTTGCAATTTTAACTTGTTGCACCGACAAAATTTAACATTTTTGCTTTGTTAAACACCGTTTCGAGGCTCCGTTTGCCAATATGACAAACATTTTGCGGGGCAGTGTCGGATTATCGAATTTGTCGGATTATAGAGTACTGCCGAAGACCCCCAATAGTCCGGGATTTTTTACAAAAGAGTACCTTATAATCCGACAAATTACAGATCCAATGATAAGATTCTATTTGTTATACATATATGTATATGTACTCTGAAGTACAAATCATTATGTATGTCAAATTTAGTAAATTAAACGACACAATAGAGAGCTTGCGTTTTATTATAAAATTAACGTCATTAATGCTATAAACTTACAAAAAAATATGTAATAACTTTACATAAAGAATTATGTAATTGTGTACAAACAAATGTACATATGTATTAAGATAATCAAAAATTATGAATCAATCAATTTATGAAGCAAGAAAATATTCATCAATTTTCTCGCAAACGCGAGATGGACGCTTTGTCCCTCAGTCTTCTCAAAAGTAGAAGTTCGTTGTAAGATGCACCATTCTCTTCAGCCCTTTGCAAACCGACGTTAATTGCATCTTGTGCTGTCACTTGCGGAATTGTAGTTGCAATTACTTCGTCGTCATCTTCCTGATTTATTGTTGTATAACTAGAAATCTGTTTCATAATCTCTTCGTCAGACATTTCATAAAAAATATTTTGCTCTTTAACCATTCCACGGCACCAGGTTTCCAAATCTTCCGGACTTATCTGTGTTTCAACAGCAATTTGCTCTAGTAGTACTTCTGAAGGTACACTGATGATGGATGTTTCGTTATAAGAAACAAAAGTTTTGTTAGGTATCACACGCCAAAAAAGCATTGATTCGTCTGCATTGTACACCTGTGACGGGTTAAGATTTAAATCTTTCATCCGTTGCAAAAATCTTAATTTAAATGGCTCTATGCAGGTGGCATCATTAGAAAGTTTCTCTCCTGTAATAGTCATTAAACGTATGCCATGACGCCACAAAATCATTTTTTATTATTTTTTCCTTATAAAAATATAGTCCCGAAATGGGCGCATGCCTATTCCTTTCCTGAAGAAACCACATGTATAAAGCTTCTTCCATTTCTGAATGTTTTTGCCTGGCCCATATTAATTAGTTGGCACGAATTATTCTAATCTTCTGGTGGTTTTTTTAATGTCATAAATTGTAGATCGGCCTTCGCCGTATTCATTTGCTAAACTACTAAAAGATTCGTTACGATTTAGGCGGTCTAAAATATCACATTTTTCTTCAATTGTCAGTGTTTTGTGCTTTCGCTTCTGAGCTTGTGACAACTTTACTAGGTACGAATACGTAATACACAATAAATAAACAGTAAAAAATGAACACATGCTAGACCGCACCGCTATCTTCGTATGCAGTCAAATTAAAACTAAACAATCAGAATCAAAACAATACCCTACGCGTCGAGCACAACAGCTAGTGGTAGTGCGTACAAGTTTATAACTTGTTCAATCATGCATTAGCGAAGATTGTCAAACAGATATTCAATACATAGTACATGTCGGATTACAGGCGGTGCCGGATAAGACAGGGGCCGGATTACCGGGGGTCCACTGTATTACGAATATTTTAAAGTTTGTTTTTAGTATAAATAAAACATAAAATAACTTTTCATTTATCAAAAATATTGTCGCCGAAATGTTTGGTGGGGAAAATATGGCCCACGGGCTATGATAAGTTGGACAGCGCTGATCCATATAATAACTTAGCTGCATGATTTATAATCACATGTCAAAATTTCTCTCCTGCTTCTGATGTTTCTATCAATGAAATTCCGAACTAAATTTTTTTTAATTTTATTATTCCAGTGCTGATCCACCGACACCGTCATCGCTTACGTATCATTCACCTCATCCACCTTGTTACCGTAGGATGTCCACATCACCATCAGCTGTACCATTGGATCTCGGGGTGAGCTGATCCCAAATAAAATGGCCACCGATATGCGGTCCCCTAACGTTTCCGTCACACCCATCAATGTAGAGCCTTACCCTTCTCCAGGAGAACCACCGCAAAGGGCAAGGAGCGCTCCTCATCCAGCAAGCTTGATTTCAAATGGTAATATTTTTATATAAATATCTTCAATTTTTCATTTCTAAGACCGTTTTGTATGTTTTTCTTAAAAAATTGTCTCTTTTGATAAAAAATTACTTAAAAAAAGTGAAAATTGACAGCCAAAACTGTTATTGTTCATAATCAAATTGCGCCTGTTTTTATGCAACATTGAGACAAAACATATCTATACAGGGTGTCCCACGACGAGATAAAACTATCTGTATATGGCAAAATACTTATAGTAAAACCATGAAAATTTCTTTGGATTATCGGATACGATATTTTTAACTAAAATATTTTCAAAGATGACCGACTTCCGGTTCTACCGTAACATTGTTATTTTAAATGGAACACCCTTTATATTAATAATACATTTTTGAAATCTACGTAAAATTTTAGTATACTTATATCTGAAAACTTTTTCCTATTAATGCATACTTTTTGAGTTATTATTTTTTTTGTAAAAAATTTGACAGTTGCAGACCCTCATAAATAATTTTTTTACGAGGATACCCTTAAAGATATGAAAATGGTTTCTATTCGGTTGCTTTTAGCAAGATCAGACGTATTAGAATCTATGTTGAAAAAT
This sequence comes from Diorhabda carinulata, assembly GCF_026250575.1. Taxonomy (NCBI): domain Eukaryota; kingdom Metazoa; phylum Arthropoda; class Insecta; order Coleoptera; family Chrysomelidae; genus Diorhabda; species Diorhabda carinulata. The sequence continues at coordinate 3,310,594 of NC_079470.1, forward strand.
CTTTCATTTTATACAAGGTGTGTACAAAAAGTGCTCAAAGTTTAACTTCATAAATATCAAATTTCTTTATTTTTTCAAATAGAACCACCCGGTTTTTTTCTGTTTTAATGCATTAAGGGGTAAAAAATACAGAATAAAATTTAGATCACACCTGCGTCTCTAAAAATTTAAAGAGAACATTTAATACTGAATACATTAAAATAGAAAAAACCGGGTGGTTCTATTTTAAAAAATCAAGAAATTTGATATTTATGAAGTTGAACTTTGAACAGTTTTATACACACCCTGTATAAAATGAAAGATTTTTCAACATAGATTCAAATACATCTGACCTTGCTAAAAGCAACCTAACCTAACCATTTTCATATCTTTAAGGGTATCCTCGTAAAAAAATTATTTATGAGGGTCTATAACTGTCAAATTTTTTACAGAAAAGTTAATAACTTAAAAACTATGCATTTTTCGAAAAAAGTTTTTAGACAAATGTATTAATATACAGGGTTCTCCATTTAAAATAACAAAGTAGGCCATCTTTGAAAATATTTTAGTTAGAAAGATCGTATCCGAAAACCCAAACTTAGACATTTTCATGATTTCACTATAAGTATTTGCCATATACAGATAGTTTTATCTCGTCGTGGGACACCCTGTATACAGATAGAATAAGTAAAAAAATTCCTCAGTCATCCTTTATGCAACAGGGAGTACCACAAGGCTCTCCACTCTCTACTCTCCTGGATTGAATTAACTGACATACATTTTCCTTTTGCAAATGATCTGATTTAAATCAAATGGAGCTGATGTAATGTAAGGTAGATCAGTATTCGTTCCCTGGGTGAAAAATTGATGGAAGCAAATTTTAATTATTTTTTTTTTGTAAAACAGGAATAGTAGATGTCTTAGACAGCTCCGATGCCGAAGTTGCAAGGATAGATTTCCAATCTGTCAATATGAGATCAAAAAAAACTCGAGAGGACATTCCGAGGCCGATGAGTTGGGAAGGCGAACTTTCTGATGGAGAAAGAGACGGGATGTGCATGGATGAAGAAAATTCAGCACAGGTAATGTTTTCTTCTTATTTTTATTGAATCTTTCAAATATTTCTTGGAAAATGACGGACATGGACACACACTTTTTCTTTTTTTACTCGGGGACTGACTTTATTGATTTTTCTTTTTTTTTACAAGAGCAGTTTAGCCAACATTATTCCTGACGAATTTATTGATACCAACTTAAACTTAACAGTTCCAATAGTATACAAGGTATCAATTTGAGAATATACTTTATATTTTGGCTTCTATAATAAATTTAAAAATGTGCAAAACTACTTAAACCTCACTCAAATGCTTTAACTTAAGCGTTTATTATTTTTTTTAATGGTATTTACATTTCAACAAAGAACTGAAATCATTTCACTACAGAGTGAGTAAAACTTTGTGAAAAATTAATCTGCAGCTTTTTACGGAGAGTTGGGCACAATAACCAAAAAAAGAAACCATTTGGTCAGAACAATTTGAGGCATTATTGCGAGCCACACATATTTGGACTGTTTAATTCACACCAGTCAATTGACATGTTTGACATGAAGTGTCAAAACGTGATTACCTCATAGATAAATATATTGTAATTATTATTCATGCAACGTGGGGCATTATAATTGGGAATGATTACTACTACCTCTGGCACTACAGCTGTCGAAGAGCCTTGAACTCATCCTCCAGTCATCATGGTCCAGCGCTCGGCGTCTCTACCCCTCTCACACCCAGTTATCGAAGGTCCTCTTCGACATCATCCAGCCATCATTGGCGCGTTCGTCCAGGCAGTCGCCGACCCTCGGATTTCAGCTCACCGCGCTTCTCAGGCGTACGCTCCAAGTGACCTAGCAATCTGAGACTGGCCCTCTTGACTTCTGTCACCATATTTGGACTGTTTAGCTGACCAGCAGTCAATTGACATGTCTGATATGAAGAGACAAAAAGTGATTGTCCCATAGATAAATTGAATGTAATTATTATTTATGCAACGTGGGTAGCAACGTAATTTGGTGCAGAATTATAGAGGAAGTTTTCAATCAAAAGCATTGTTTTGTTTTATACAAAACATATTAATCAAATTTTATTACGAAATTCCATATTATATTTTTATATAAGAAATTTTTTAGGTACCTGAAAATCTTTCGCTTCCTCAATCAAAACCGCCCTCGATAAGTGATTCAAAAGAAAGCCCTATTCTCAGACTGAAGCAGCCTCCTATGGGAAACTATTCGTTGCATAGTACCCCCAGTAACTCACCGCTACTTAGCCAACGACATCCTGTAACAGGTTTGTATTCATATGTTATTTGTTGTAAATTAAATTATTAAAAAAATCTCACTCGCTTCTAAAGATTTTAGTTTTTAAAACAAATTATGAGTTTCCCATAAAGCACATAGTTCATAACAGAATCATGGACCGTTAAGCACATATGCCACTTGAAATTACCAAAAGCTGATCTGGCGCTTTTGATTGAACCTTTGCACGAATTAGGATTTAGAAATTGCGGTTGCTTGGTTCAGCTTCCAGATAGAGAACAAATTATAGCCCCAGTCACTGCATCAACCTTGCAACTATTCTTTCGTGAAGTCAGTATCTGCTTGTGCAGCTTTACAGCTTTAGGAACCAACTCGATGTTCAATGAGCGTAGAACCAGGGGTTATGATCCCCTTTTCCCGATACACCCAATACCGACGAACGCGGCTATACTGAGACTACAACTGCATCCACCTTCACTCAAGAGGAACTCATGAGAGCATCAAACGCGATGAAAACTGGTAAGGCACCAGCCCAGACGAGATACCGACCGATATTCTTCAATTAATGGTCAAACTGAGATCCTCCTGGATCAGTTTATGACAACAGGCACCTTCCGGCGACGGCTGAAAGGTAGGGAGGCTAGTTCTTATTCCTAATGGCAAAGGTGACCCACCAAGCGATGAGCTTACTAAATACTACCAGTAAATTATTCGAACATATACTGAGACCGAGACTAACAGACGGGATACAAACAGGATGTGGCCTTTCAGACCTACAATTCATCTTCAGAAAGGGCTGATCAACAACCGGAGCCATCCAGAAGGTGGTCGACACCATTTGGAACTGGAAAGACACTGCCACGCGGCGCGACCAATCTTGATGCTAGCAACACAAGACATAAGGAATGCTTTCAACTCGACCAGGTGGGTGGACATCCTAGAGGCATTTAAAGACCGCTTCGGGATCCCAGACTATATGACCTAAGTGGTGGAGGATTATCTGAGAAACAGGCGAATAATTTACGAGACGACAGAAGGACAGGTGATTCGACAAATTACCGCAGGGGTCGCTTAAGGATCTATACTAGGACAGGACCTATGAGATAGACTATCTTAGACAGGAATTGCCTCTTGGCGTGCTTCTCGTTGCTTACGCCGATGAAATCATAGTTGTGATCACTTAACAATCTGCAGAACTGAGCTGATGTTTCTTACAAGGAAAGACAGTTCAAAAAGCGGCCGAGAGGACAGCATTTTTGATCCGCTTAATAGCAAATATTAAAGGACCACGGCCGGAGAAACGAAAGCTGCGAATGGCGACAACTCACTCAAATCTTCTGTATGGAGCAGAGATCTGGTCAGACGCCCTGAGAATAAAGAAACATTGCCAAGCGATGACGATCGTACAGAGACAAGGTGCACTGAAAATCGCCAGCTCCTATCGGACTGTCTCTGTACAAGTTATCCTAGTGGCTGCAGGTATAATTCCTATAGACCTCCTGGCTTTTGAGATTAAGAGGATAAACAGAAGCAGCTCAGGTATAACACGACAGGATGCGGCAACAATCGGACGCACTAGAACGACTCAGATGATGCCGAACACTCGTTCTTCGTATGTAACTACTGGAAGAGCTTGCGAGGGGAAGTAGAAGAGACTGTCGGCAGCATTAATCCTGATAATATCGTCCAGGTGACACTGTAAAAGGTAGAATGTTGGCCAATGGTTGCTACATAATATACAGAGAGAATTCTTAGGCAAAAGATTGTAGAGGGCTGCCTGGTTTAACAATATCACAGAAACGTAACGAATTGAGCATCATACACAGAAAGACTCACCAACCATAAGTAATATCACAATAGTCCCTGGTTGGACGGAGATAACAGAAGTTAGCGGCTTAGTGGGTAGGCTACGGGAGTCCCCACCTGGATCTCCTAGTTTGAAACCCTGGTTGGAGGAAGATTGAAAACAGAAGATACCATTGATGTTATGCTATCTCGCCCTTGTCAAAAGCACCTTTAGATATAGGTAGAAACTGATGCTTTAGGAGTAGTGGGTTTCCGTTCCTGTTTGCTTAAAGCCGTCGGGAGGAAGAGGATAATTTGTCATGGTTCCTGATTTTGCAAGGACCTTGGAATTTTGACAGATTTCCCGCAGGCATTGTTTACTATACCTGATTAAAGAGCTCAGGTACCACTCATCCCTCGGCACGGTTGCTTCCACATTGGATTAAGCCCATAAACATGGGCCGTCCTTTACACCCCCCTTCTCATGCCCACGTAGGTGCGACCGAGGGGGGCAGTCACTGGACTCCCTCACTAACGTTAAGATCCAAACCATACAAAAACTTTAACTGGTGGCTACAGAAATTATCAAAATAGTGTCTCAATTGCGTTAATCGTGGACAAAGTTCTTGATGACTGGATCAATTGTGAATTGTAAACAAAATGGTCGTATAAAAAAAGTTTCCGAAATGTCAAGATTGTGTGAGGTATTAAATCAAGAACATCAGTCGTCAATTGTCTTGTGCCCGTTCGATTTTGAACGCAACAAACCAATATGGAGAACTCCACAAGCGTATTCTGCGTATTCGCCCGTCTGGCAACGACGGGCGAATTGGTTCGTCAAAAACAAGTTCGCTTCTGCTTCAACACAGCTTTTTTTTCGTCTAAAGACAATGCTGTGAACTTTTCACAATCAGTAACAATATTACTGACTTTACTTCAAGTCTACTGGCCACCTTTTTTTAGTCCTCTAGGTTGAATTAGAGGTTGATTTTATTTCACCTTTAGTCTATGTTGATATGATTATTTATAAAATAGTATTTAATTTTCTAATGACATTTTGATATTTATCTGTCTTTTCATTCCTCTCCTTATCCTGAAAATACTGGAAGTGCAGCTGCAAGTGTGCCTGTTGTAGTGGTATCTGATGTAAGGATATCAAATAATATATAAAAAAAATATTGGTCCAACAACGCTAAGGAACTAAGAAATTCCATTATCAAACCTTGTCAAATGCCTGCCTCATGTTCAAAAAGAAAATACAAAACAATCAACTTCCCCATTAATATTGTTATACATTTAAATATGTTTTTTTTATTCTATGTTTACAACTCATTCTTAAATTTGGAACGAATATTTTACAAATTTCAAACGATTTTTTTTTTCAGGAGTTCCAATAATTAGTCACAAAGATCTCATGATGCACAAAGGTCTTAACGTGCCACCGACTCCCTCACCCGATTCAGCCGTCCACTCCGCTTATAGCGTTTTTAGCTCCCCGAATCAATCGCCATTGACACAACGCCACGTAACCCTAACGCCGAATCTTAGTAGAAATAACAGCGACGCCTCCCATTCGAGCTGTTGCAGTTATAGTAGCGTTTCCGTTTCTGTATCACCTACACAACAGTTTTCGCCGACACATAGTCCAGTACAGGTAAATACATTAAAATATCTAAGTACAATTAAACAGTTTACCTTCAGTCTCTGAAGACGATAACTGGCGTCAGACAGTGAAATTGTAAGTGTTGATAGTGTGTAAACCACTAACGGTTCTTGAAATTTCAACTTAGATAATAGAGGTCTTATTATCAGTGCTGTTTTCATCATCTACAACTCCAGAATTCAAATGACCTCTTGTATTTTTGTTTGTTTGAAGGTTAGATTTTCTCTCCTACTAGTTTATTGTCCATACAATTTTTTGGCATTGGTTTACATTGACAAGGTATATAAAAGAATTCTTATTACTGCTTCCTGTTGTCCTAGTACCCTGTAAGGAACTCTGTAAAGAGGTGTGGCTTATTTTTGCTTAAACCTAGAGATCTCTACATTCCAAAGAAGCTATTGGAGAGATGCAGAACAGGAAAGCACTTCCAGAGTGCTTCTTCCCTTTTGGTTTCCTCCTGCTGTGAGAATTGTTGAACTAGAAGGTAGTTAAAAACTAATAAGGTTAACTGTAAACCACGATTAATCAAAAAACGTGTAATTCGAGCCGATTAAAAGACACGTCTCGTTAGAAACGCGACGATAATAAATAACAAACCTTGTAACTATAACATTCGATCAAATAATTTCAAGGTACATCATATTTTGTATATGTATTCGAATCAGCATAAATTATGGATAGACAGCTGTTATTACGGTTAAACATACGGTCATCGACGTTGCCGGAGGTCACTTCTATGTTAGATAAAATTAGTTGTTATTCATTGTGTAAGTTAAAAATATACCAGTGATTTTGAAGAAATGGTTTCATTACGTTCCCACGGATTGGAGGTCCTATACCTTCACTCAACACACTATTTTCAAAACTCTTTTTTATAGGAATGCTCTTCTACTACTATTTGCCCTCTTAGTATCTCTTGACTCATATGTATGTTTTTGTTTTCTACAGCTCCAAAGTTCTAATAAACTTTTGTATCTGTATCGTTTTTAAGGAAGTCGAATCTTCTCTGACACTACTTCAAAAACTAGGGGTTTCTTTCTTCTTCTTCTCAGAATCTGCTCTTCTGCTAGACCATTCTTATTAGTGCTATCTGTTGATGTAAGGCTTTGTAAGGAAGTCATTGAGGAGGTGTAACTTATTTTTGTTCAGATCTAACAGTGTCAACATGCCAAAGGTGCTTATTGGAGTGATCCAGCCCAGGAAAGTACCTCCATAGTGGTTCTTGTTTGGTTTCTTCCTGCTATTAGTAAAAGGCATTTGTATTCCTATTCTAGTGAGAGTATTGGACCCTTACTTTCTTCTGATTTCTGTATATGTTTTTGTCTTCTACAACTTCACAGACTACTATTAAAATCTTGTATGTGTATTGGTTTCAAGGAAGTTAAATCTTATCTCCTACTAGTTTCTTGTTCATCGCAATTTTTACATTCTCCTTCTCCCAGAATCTGCTCTAGTGCTAGACTATTAGAATTAGTGTGTCCTGATGTTGTATTGCTTTGTAAGAAACACATTAAGGAGGTTATAACTTATTTTTGTTCAGATCTAACAGTATCAACATTCCAAAGGAGCTTATTCTTATTAGTGCTTCCTGGTGCTGTAGTTGCTTTGTGAGGAAGTTATTGAATAGGTGTAATTTGTTTTTATTCTGATCTAAGGAGCGTATTGGAGTGATCCAGTCCAGGAAAGCACCACCAGAATTGTTCTCATTTGGTTTCCTCTTACTACGAGTCAAATGCATTTATTTTCCTTTTCTAACTCCATAGTTCTAATAAAATCATATCTGTTTCAAGACGGTTAGATCTTCTACTATTTTCTTGTCCAAAGTATTTTTGGCAACACTGAGACATTATAGAATTAGGGGGTTCTTCCTCCTCTTTCCCTTGAATCTGCTCTTCTGCTAGACTATTCTTCTTAGTGCTTTCTTATGCTATAGTACCTTTTAAGGAACTCATTGAGGAGGTATAGCTTGACTTCAGTTGAAGTAAAAGTGTACTTAATGTCTCTTCAGTTAATACCAATGCCAATAATGCTAAATTGAAAGATGGCTGGACTGAAAAGGTTGATAATTATTGAAAAATGAAAACATGGCAACAAATTTCAAGTAAATTTACACAGTTAAAAAATTGAAAAAATTTATCCCAAGCTTGTATGTCATTTCAATCAACAGAAGTGTACTTTTATCAAATGTGACAATTAGTGACAAAAAATTCATTTTTTACCATAGAAAAATTGACATTATAGTGCAGAACACACTATTTACACCAACACTCTCAATTACACTGTCCTATGCGCGTTTCGATAACTAAGTTATCATCTTCAGAGACTGAAGGTGAACTTTCTTCAGTCGTCTTCAGAAACTAAAGGTTAACTTCCTTCAGTCTCTGAAGAAGATAACTTGGTATGAATAACACTAACAGTTTCAGAAATTCTAACTTAGTGGAAGTGAACCATTATTTGATGGGAATCCATACTGAAATAAATTTTACTCCAAACCATAACAATTATTTCAATCTGCACGTGTTAACTAAATCACCATATTGGAACCCTACAGTGATTAAAATGTCTGTTCCATGTATAAATTTAATACACAGTGACCATGACCTTTTTATGTTGGTAGAATGGGAATCTCAGGGGTCACTGTGAGCTCTGACAGGAATGTAGTTAATGCTGTTTAGTTTAAATGTGGAATATACGCTCAAAAACTTGTAAAATGAAAATACATGCAAAAAATATAAGAAGCAACTATGATAGAAGAAATATTCTCACTTCATGTTTACTTTCTTATATTAAAATTGTTTTCAGAATGATTCTGTTCACTAATAGCTCTTTAATATCCAACTATATTTTTCTCATACCTACACCTGTCTAATATATAATTTATATTATAGTAACTGGGCTTTAATTACAAACGGATATCAATTAAATAATTTTAATAACATATTTTCATGTTAATTACAATAATTAAGTTATTACGAAAGTTAAAAACAGTAGAATGTTAATATCCAATTGATTATCTTCTATTTAGTATAATTATAATTGTTGCGGTTTTTGGAATGATTACATTAATGGCATAACAAATTAATATCCTTGGTTTTTTATAATCCTTTCTAATGGTATTAATTCCAACAATTTGATTCGAATATTTATTTTGTACAAGTTTATTCTGATTTATTTCCATTTAGCACAACACTATTTACATAAAACATTTATCATAGTATTAACATATTACCAAATCAAACTTTCCCTTTTTAACAAAGTTGCGCTTGTTTTGTTGGCATTGTAACATGTTCCTGACCCGAATCGAATATTCTAGATCCTTACCGATTGTTCCAGATCCATATCGAAATTTCCATAAAAAGTCACACAGACAAAGAAATGACTCTTCACTTCGTATGATAGTATTTCAAGTAATCCAACAATAGATTATTAATAAAAATAAAACTGTACAGACTTGATCGATAAAATAAATTTAAACCAATAATACAAACTATATTGCTCTGTATTTTCATTATACAGTATGTTTTAAAATTAATTAAATTATTAAAACAAATGAAATCATTTATTTTTTAAAATAAGTGGTATATTAAATTGTAATTTTTATTTTAGGGTCGACATATTCCTAATATTCACAATAGTCCATTACACCAACATAATTTAATCTATAGGAGTTTGCAAGACGAAAATCTACAATATTCTACAGAACAAGATGCTTTGGAGGAATCCGAAGATAAAACCGGTATTATACATGCGTCTCTGCCAGCTCAAACAGGAATATCCCGACAACAGGTACATTTTTTGTGAAGTATTTTCCTGCAAATGGTATTCTATAAGTGTCCAGGCTCCATTTGTTGTCTGGTAGTTGTATAATTCTGTTTTGTTGATCCTCTAATTAATTTTATATTTAATTTTATAACCCTATCTCCTCGATTAAATTGTGTAGCTGACTCTTCACATATCTTACTCACCAGCAATAAAAAAATTCAAAAGCTAAAGGAAATGGAAATTAAAAATGACTAATATAACGAAAAAATAAAATATAAAGACATATGAATATCTTGGAAATATGCTGACAGAAATAATAAAGAAGGTGAATACTTCGACAAAAATTTACTAAGTAAAGAATAGAAGATTAATGGAATAAAGATGTGTGAAGGGAAGTAAATAACACAACAGCAGCATCAATCGTAACATATACAACAAAATATTAGACAATTTTGAAAAAAAATGAGAAAATCTACTAAAACTGTTTTACTGTTATAGTAAAACCATACTGTTTCACAATGAAAATGAAATGTTTACCATTGTATCCTTGACAGGTTTATTGTGGTATCCTTTAGTCAACACAAAATGTTGTACCCTGGCACATACTTTCTCATCTAATCTTCTAAACCTAAGTATGCGTAATGTTTCATAATGCAGCCTTGACAGGTTTATTGTGGTATCCTTCATTTAATGTCAAAGTGTTGTGCTCAGGCACATCCTTTAAATTAGATTCTACAGTTTTGACATTCTCCTCGACATGTAAGATGCCCATTCGAGGACTTCCTCATCTATTCTCCTACACCTAAGTCTACATAGTGCTTTTCAATGGCACCACTTTTTCTATTACTCTCTTTCATCAACTTCATTCTTTCCAGGTAACTATTAAGTTTGCTACAAAGCCATAAAAAGTCTCTGGACCTATCATGTCTTTTGCTGATTCTTATTCGACTAAAAAACCTTTCTCTTCATTTCCAAGGTAATCTGGCACTGGCACCTATGGTATCATAAATGTGCTATACTAATTTTTCTAGGGTATGTATACAGTTCCTCACCAACTTAGACTTTATCTTTTGGAGAGTGATTAGCTTTTGAGCTATCATTATACCAGAACAGGTATGCTTTGACAGGGAGGTGTTCTCTGCAGTTTCATCAGCCAGAAATGCTTAAATAAATAGGGGCAAAACTAAAGAGGACAATATTCAAACTGAAACATTAGAAAAGTAACAAAACAAGAAACAATAATAGAAAAAATTAATATGAAACAGGAATTGGTATTGAAACTCCATTAAAAACAAAGTAGAAGATCAAGAAAGAAATTGATAGGTAAAATAATGGAACTTGTGGGTTAAAAGAGGGAAATTTCAAAGGAATTCAGAAAAATGCAAAAAGATGAAAAATATTAGTTTAAATGTATATAAGATGGACCAAAACCCTCTATTGACACCTGAAAAAGTATGAGCAAAAAGAAAGAAATAATCTTGATTTCTTTCATTTAAGTACTGCTGTATGTCTTAATTTCCAATCTCAAACTGATTCTAAACTTATTTCCTATTTACAAGGAAAATTGTTCTATACACTGATAGTAATGGAACTATCTAGACTTGCTAATTGCGAAAATAAATGTAACTTATGTAATTTGAAACATAATCTTGCAAATAAAAGTACTGCTATAATTTAATATTTTCTTTTAGCTTATTAATAGTCCATGTCCTATATGCGGAGATAAAATATCAGGTTTCCATTACGGTATCTTTAGTTGCGAATCTTGTAAAGGTTTCTTCAAGAGGACGGTTCAGAATAGAAAAAACTATGTGTGTCTTAGGGGAGCGCAATGTCCAGTTACTGTAGCTACTAGAAAAAAATGTCCCGCTTGTCGATTCGAAAAATGTCTTCAATGCGGAATGAAATTAGAAGGTAAATGTTCTATTAATTTTTTTTTGTTTTCTGTGTCTGGTAACATAACAATACTTTTTATCATTTTTGATAACAAAAAGAGGTGGAAGTATTCCCTCCTTTTGTCCCTGCTTTCCTTCATGTGTTTCTTAGCAAATCTTACTCTAAGAAAATTATTTTTATCAATTTAATAGCCTGAGCAAATCAAGCAAGCCTGAGCAAAGAAAAATATTTTCAACCATTAATTAGTCCGAACAAATATACTGAGAAAAATATTGCCTACAATTAATTTGTCTAAGCAAAATATTTTCATTCCTTAATCAGTCATAGCAAATCTTACACCAAGAAAAATATTTTTAACTATTAATTAGTCTGAACAAATCTTTTTTTGGGAAAAAAATTATGAAAATTGAACCGTCGAATATTGGAAATTATTGTTGGAAGGTGTGATTACCTTACGGTTCCCAGATGTGACTAAAAAGCATCAAAATCGAACTCTGCGAGCTAGGGGACTATTTTCACGTTAGGATAGCTCAAATCTATTTTTAAACAAAATGGTGACGATTTTGAATGAGAGATCTAGTAAAATTCCGTAGAGTACAGAAACATGTTCCAGAATACAATAACTTGAATTCAAAGGTTTATTTGCACTTTTAATATAATTATAGCATACAGAAATCAAAAAAATTCAAAGCGTTAAAAGTATTGCTAAAATTTACTCCAACTTGATGCAGATAATATTTGTACAGAAAATGGTGTAATAGAAATTGACTTTTTTGACATTTGTTCATTTAAAAATAACCTAATAAACTTGACCCAAGTTTTGAAAGCAACCCCATGCTTGACACTTGGAAATTTTAACCGAAGATAAAGCTAACATATCTGAAAACATCCCAAACTCAAGATTAAAACACACAAACACACTTTTAATTATAATGGCAAGAATAAAAGAGGATTTATGTAGAAAAACTAAAATCTAAAATTAAAGCTATCGGGAAAGAAAACTACCATTGAAGAAATGGAAATAAATCTAAAAATAAAAAAAACCAAAGGAAAGTATCACAATACTCAAAAAGAAAAAATAAGAGCTAAAGTTGAAGCTATCCGAAAAGAAAACTAAATTGAAGTCATGGAAATAAAATTTAAAAAAACAAAAAAAAACAAAGGAAAGTATTTAACAATCCTGAAATGTACCCATAGATTTAACGAGTTTAGGACGTAGTGTACACAAATCCTACGAATTATAAATGGAAAAACAAAAGAGGAATCACAGAAAAACTTGGAAAGGAAAGAGAAAAAAATAAGAGCTAAAGTTAAAGCTATCAGGGAAGAAACCTACCATTGTAAAGATGGAAAAAATCTAAAAATTTTGAAAAACAAAAGTTACAGAGGCCATAGAAAGACTACCTACAGTCATCGATAAAGATGATACAGAAGGTAATTGTAAGCCTTAAGAACTGTTAACAGGTGCAGAACAAACTGAGAAAAGAGGGGATACATAGACAGAAACTTCAAAAGATGAACAAAATCTTCATTGAGTCTTATTTAAAAGACAAAAACCCAAAAAAGACAAAACAAAATTGAGCTGAGTAGTTGGAGTGACTTTTTTAATTACTTTTTATATTGTTGACTCGAAACAGTGCATCCTCACAAATCTGCAATTCTAAAATCCACACATTATTTACACTATACAAATTAAATTGAATGAAAAATTGGAAAATGTTCCTTATGATTATTCATTGAAACAATTGAATTGAGTGATAAAAACATCACTTAGTATTGTCAAACTGTCCTTAAAGTTTGATTGAGCTAGGGAATCCACTATTAAAAAATGGACTACAATTGGACTACTACTTTAACCGTTAAGGCTCTACTATTTTGAACCTCAGGGTCTATTAAAGCAATTTTTTTATCAGTTCATTTTTGTTAAACAAATATCAAATTAAAATAGGCCCCAAACAATTATCTACCACTAAATCATAAATGATTTAGTGGAAATAGATTTATAAGGTGGCAACGAAATTAACAAAATCAGATGCTTATTGAAAAGTATTTTATAATTTTTGACTAGAATTCTTGCTCTTTTGAACGTCTGAGTATTGGAGTTTCAGTTTTCTTTAGTTGTTTCATTTCTGCTGCCATCATTCTGCTCTGTTTCTTTTCTGAACACACTGTTTACGTTACCACTACATTAACACTCACAATTACACTGTCTGTCGCATGTTTTGATAAACATGTTATCATCTTCAGAGAATTTAGTGTTTTTGTTTATTATCCAGGGCTATTATTGAGTTGTATACCTTCATTTGTATGGTTTTATTTATTTTTTTCCCAAAAATTGTCTTATTTGAGAGCATACTATATTTAATTTGTTTTTCTTACTCTGTTAGTTATCTCTTTCATAGAAATATCTCCAATGTACTCACTTTACCCTTTGTCTTTCTATTATTAAATATACTCATTTTCCTTTTTCTTCTTGGGGGTGAAAGTAACAATTATTATTTAATCATTTATAACAAATTTAGTTGTATCAAATGGTATGAATAATAATAGTACAATTATTTAAATTGAGAACATTATTTGCAAATTTTGAATAAATTTTTTCTCAATTTGGTATTGATACATGGCTTATTTTCAATTCATTCCAATAGTAAAATAAATAACATTCATTTTGGTATATACTTAAAGGATTATTACCAACTTATGTCTTAATAAATATTTTTGAATGATTTAGCTATCCGTGAAGATCGAACCAGAGGGGGTAGATCAACATACCAATGCAGTTACTCCTTACCGCCATCTTTAACAAATCATTCGGATCTAAGAGCCAGCGCTACGGATTTAAGACAAATGGGAGACGGTCATCCAGGTTTAACTGTCAAATTAGAACCACCCGATCCTCAAATGTCACATACCAAACGTATGTTCCCCGGATCAAAAGGTGTTCCTCCATTATTGCAGGTATTTAACAATAAATTCCATGTCATGAGATCATTTAAGATCTTTGGTTAATAATGTGTGATCCCTGTACAATACCAATGATATCTACTATATTCAAATGTTTCGTTTTGTGGATCTAGACGGTTTAAAATGACATGAGTGGTTCTAAAAATATGTTTCAATCATGTGGCTTGAAGATGTGAAAATGTTTGTAGGCCAGGGTTGATAATTTTTGAAACCAAAAAAGTCATAGTAGGATGAAACCCATTGGAAATTAGGGAGAATATAATAAAAATGAATGGAAAATAAGACGAGAGGGGAGGGAGTGAGTTTTTAAGGATAAAAATCGTTTTATGTCTATTTCCGGTAAAACTACAAGTCCTATGGAAAGAAGTGGAAAGGCAAAGTTGTAGGTGATGAAAATATGTACAACATTTGTATTTACACTTTCTTCACATAACCTCAAAATTTCTGTGAAACATTTTTTTTCACGAAATTTGGTGGAAACTTGGGTACCTATTTAAAATCTAATTTATTTAATTTGCATTATTTATTTTTTAACCTTATTTTGACTCAATATCAAGAAAGCACCCTAATTTTCAATTGAAAATTGAAAAATTTAATTTCAGAAAAGGCAGCTAAACACCAAAAAAGTGGCAATTTTTGTATCATTTGTACAATTCGTAATTAGAATCTAAAAGTTTTTATAAATATGTGTTTTTTAGGAAATAATGGAAGTTGAACACCTTTGGCATTACAACGAATCCGAATTAACCAAACTAAGCACCGACGGCCATTTGGGTAAAGAAGGCTCCAGTGGCGCAGTACACAATCTATCCACCCATCCCCTTTTAGCCGGGACTGCTTTGGCTGGTTCAGCGGACACAAATCCAGATTTCGTTGCCAACCTTTGCAATATAGCCGATCACAGACTATACAAGATCGTCAAATGGTGCAAGAGTCTTCCACTATTTAAAAATATATCTGTGAGTTATTTGGCCATTATCATAAGTTACAAAAAAAGCGATAATAGCTGCCTTCCTTAGGAAAAACCTCTCTCATCCTAAAATTCTACCTGCAGAACAAACTCTTTCAAGTCAAAATTACACGACACATAACTGCAACATATACAGATGACACTACTATACTTCTATTTCATTAGCACCCAAATATTGCTGACACATTTGGACGCTATTTCCACAGTTTTAAAAACTTGGAGAATTAAAGTGTTGCCTACACCCAAAGGAAGTAGACCTATTCAACTATTATGTAGCAAAAAAAAGTGTAAAAAACCTTGGAATTTATCTGGACCGACAACTAACCTAAAGAACACATATACTTACCAAGAGAAAACAATTGGGTTTAAAATTGAGTGAATAGTACTGATTAGTAGGTGCAAGATTCCAACTAAGAATAACAACAAACCCACCTGGAGTTATAGGGCGTTGTATCCAACTCCAACATAGCAATTCTAGAAAAATATCATTTAAAAATACTCAGACTCTTCGAAAATGCTCCATGTTTGAATTTCTAGTTTACATGGTTCTGTAATTAGTTTGTAATTTGAAAAGAGGTAATCGATTTTATCGCCAAGCTTTTGAGTGGTGCATGTACGGTCGCGTTGTACAAATCAAGGTCTGTTGACAGAAATGGATCTAAGAGGCTAGCAAAGTCCATATCTCGAACGAGGATTCCGGTTTGTTCATTGATGAGTGACTGTTGGAAAAATCTTCAGCCTTCCTCTCCTCATCGTCAGTTTTGTAGCGGGTGTCGCTAGGAGGTCTGTATAGGAAGCAAAATAATTTTGTTCTTGAGTCGTTGTTTTAAACAGCACAACATCCAATTCTGAAGGCTCAAAATTCTCTTCCCGCTGGCAAGATATGTCGTTCCTAACGAAGACGGTGAGTTCAAAGTTATACTTGAATCGGGTCTGTAAGTAGTATCCAGAATGTACAAGATTAACCTTAAATTTTATTGAGTTTACCTTGGTTTCTGCTAGAGCCAGAATATGAGGTCTCTTCGTCTGCAGATATTAATGTACGGTGTACAGAGTTTATATTCGTGTTAAGACCTAGTATATTGCAGAAATCTACTTTGAAGATATTTTTGCCTGATAGTTTCTCTAGACCAGAATCCACTTGGAGATGCGAGTGTGCCACATTTACCACTACTATTATGTTCAGTGGTCTACCCCAGAATTTATTGAATTTTCTATTTGTTTACAGATCGACGATCAAATATGTCTTCTTATAAATTCTTGGTGTGAACTGCTTTTGTTCTCTTGTTGTTTTCGTTCGATGGCTACACCAGGAGAAATAAGAATATCGCTAGGAAAAAGTATAACGTCGGCGCAAGCGCGCGAAATGGGTATGCAAGCGTGTATAGAAAGGATGTTGAATTTTACCGAACAACTTCGGAGATTAAGAGTTGACCAGTACGAATATATCGCTATGAAGGTGATAGTTCTACTTACTTCCGGTAAGTTACTTCTGATTATATTGAACAGTACATTTAAAGTATGATAGCTGAAACTCAGTGACTATGACTACTAACTGCAATAGTGATAATTTAGTTCGCTGTTTTAAACAAATTTTTCTTTAACCGACATAAGGGTTGTCGTTTCTTGTTTCAACACATTAAGGTATAAGACATCATAGTAGTTGTAGCATTTGTTCATTTCTAAATAATCTAGCTATTATATTATAACCTCCTTGTCATTATAAACGAGCTGATTGGTGATTAATTGAAAAGTGTGTAAATTTAATGGTTTGATCTCTCCCAACCTAACTCTGTCTGCTCTCCTCCAAAGGTTCTTCTTAGTATTTTTTTCTCCCAGATTTCCATTTTCTGTTTAGTTAGGGTAGGTCTTAAAATTGTCTGATACGATCTACGAATTTTCATAGATCTGGATATCTCATTGAATGTTAATATTCTTCTAAGACTGCCGCACAGCTGTTTCTTTCGGCAATTCGTAGTTTGATTTCCTTTTCTTGGCTTTTTTTATTATCTACTAGCTTTTACCCGCGGCTTCGCTCGCATTGAAGCCATTATTTAAGTATCATAAGAGATCATTACCATAAAAATAAATCAATCAATATGATAACTATATTTTATTGCTGGGCTGAGATTATCAATTTTCAAAAATTACATCATACCATGAAGTTTCAAAAACTAAATAAATAATATTGAATTTTACAATTTCAAAAGATATAAGTGCAGATTGTTAATCTAAGACAATTTTGTAAACTATAAGTTTTTCCGTCGAGTGCAAATATGTGTAAATTCCGGACAATAGACACATGCGAACTGGCTACATACAATTGTCAATGAGAGAATCGGAGCTATTGGAATGGAAGGTCATTGGGAATAATTGGAATCATAATGAATAATCAACGCGTGATTCTTGTGTTTCGCCTCAAAGCAATGAATACAATGCCTCAGGTGGCGGAGTCAACAATGGCAATTTCACTTTACCATTAAGGCAGCATAATCCAGGGGTTTCTCCGGAAAACTTTAATGCGCCACAATACTCGCAAACTACGTCCATTTGCCCAATGCAAACGCTAGGATGCAAGCTGTAATCATTGCTGCAATCGTATTGAAACGCTGCTCGATTCAAATCAGCACTTGATAAATATCTTGTTCTGCGTCGCAAATTATCTATTTGTTGACCTCTGTTGTCCGCTCAACGATTCTGCATTGCCAACCGAGCTGTTTCACGGGCTGCTTCACTTTGCTCTCGTGATTGAGAAGCACGAAGTCGAGCCATACTATCGCGGCGCTGTTCACGTGCAATTTCTTGTTCTTCTTCAGTCCTTTCATTTGCAGTATTTCGTATTCTTCTTTCATCATGGCTTTGTCGGGAAAGATTCGATCGTCTTGGTCGCCGCATTATTAATTAAACTTCACTTCACCTAAAAACTCAAATTTTCAACCATACCGAGTTTTATAGTTCACTTCACTTTTTACGAGTGGGCAATGGCACTATCATTACATTATAATTGTTAATTATTTATTTAATAGAAATAGTTTTATTATTGATTTCTTACAAATATCAAATTGTCATCCATACGTCATTACATATCTGTCATTATACGTCAATTACATAGCTGTCATTTGCGTTTTGTTATTCCAAGTCTGATTCTTTTTTGTTATACCACGTTTTATAGTGACTGAACGACAGATTCATGTCAAGTCACACGGGAATGCTGTCGAACGGGATAAATTTCATATCAAGTCACACGGGAATGCTGTCGAATGGGATAACGGGATAAAAAGTATCCTATGTCCTTCTCCTGGATCTAAACTACCTCCCTGTCAATTTTCAGCTAAATCGGTTCAGCCGTTCTTGAGTTATAAGTGGAGTAACTAACACGACTTTCTTTTATATATATAGATTAGTACATCCAAATACATGAAATTTTATCTCGAATTGTATTAACGTTCCATCACGTTTATGTACTTTGAAAATTGTTTTTTGCCTTGCTTACACATTTATTCTTTATTTCTATAAACTTTGTTTTGTCATTATTGAATTGTGGACCTGTCTCTTCTGTTGCTGTTATTTATAGTTTTGTCGTTTTTTCAAGCTTTCTTCTGTTTCTTGTAATCAACGTCACATCATCCGCATAAGCTAAGCATTGATGGTTTTTGTCGAATATCATGCCTTTTCTGTTGATACTGCTTCTTCTTATTATGCCTTCCAAAGCTAGATTAAATAGTACCGTTGATAGGGGGTCGCCTTGTCTTAATCCTTGTTGTGTTTTGAAATATTCAATTTTACACAATTTTTTTACATTGGTTGTATCCTCTAATGTCTCTTTAACTATTTGAATTAGTTTGTTTAGAATGTCTAGTTCTCATAATATCTATTCACACTATCATAAGCTCTTTTGAAATCGACAAAAAGGATCTGTGCTGGTATCTCATATTCATAATAGCCAATAATCAGTTGTTTTATCTTGAAAATTTGATCGAATGTTCCTCTGCCTTTTATAAACCCTCCTTGGTACTCTCCTAACAATTTTTCTGTGTATATGTATTTCCAATTTTCTTTTTAAAATTGATGGGAATATTTTGTATGTGACGTCTAGCAAGGCTATTCCTCTATAATTTTCACACAATGTTTTATCTCCCTTTTTGTAAAACAAAGTAAATTGAAAATTTCTTCTTTAAGCTGTTTACCGTCATGTTTTATTTGTTTTTTTTGTTACTCCATTATCTCCGGAACTTTTATTGCTTTTCATCTCATTTATCACTTCTTCAACTTCTCGGTTGGGTAAAGCCGGAAGCTGATTTTCAAGGTTTTCTTCGTTTGCTACATATTCGAGTGCATTTTCGTTTCTGTAATTTTTGACATTAAATATTTCTTCGAAATATTCTTGTTCGTCACCTACAAGCTTTCCTTCATTGTTTTTTTATATGTGGTAGTTCTATAGTTTTTTTTTATGTGTTTTACATCTTTGTATAACTATTTAATTTCCTTTCTTTGGTATTCTTCCTCTATAGTTTTTTTTCATGGCGCTTGTTCAATTTTGTCCCAGTTTTTTCAGCTTAGTGTGTGGCTTTCTTCTCGACTGCTTAAGTATTTTCTTTCAATATTTTCTCTCATTAAATCGTTCAAGTCGTATAAAAATTTCTTAATCTTTGGTTTATTTGTTCTCTTCATTTTTTTATCCTAATTTTGGCACCTACAGAAAGTGATCCGAACTTATGTCTGCTCCACGATATGTTCTCACCTTTGTGATTAGCATAACATTTGTTATACCTTGAAGAAAAATTTGTTCACATTTTATTTTACCGCTCTTCGTAATATAAGTCAAAGGAACAGATTTGTCAGTTTATCACTGACTGAAAAAATTTGCCAACAAATAGATATGAATAAATAAAACGAAATTTCTTATATCTTTTGATATGTTTATATTTCCAAATCGTCTTGATATTAGAACTCTTCTGTTTAAAATTTAGTTTTTTAAAGACAGCAACAGGTCGAAACGTCAAATTTCAACCTGTCTTTAAAAAGACTAATTTTCAATTAGAAAAGACCTAAAATCAAGACCATTTAGAAATTGTCAACCGTACCAATTAGACTATTGTTGTGATTTGTTTTGTAGATACTTCTGAACTCCGAGAAGCCGAAAAAGTAAGGTTATCTCAGGAGAAAGCTTTAAAAGCACTCCAAGATTATACTTTATCGCATTATCCTGAAAGTCCAGCTAAATTTGGAGAATTACTTTTACGAATTCCTGAACTACAACGAACATGTCAAGTGAGTATAGGGAAAAAACATAAGTTATAACAATTGTACTAAATTTTGTATAATCTCTACTTCAATTCGAAGCAATACCACTAATTTTTTTCCAATCAACACATGATCACAATGTTACAATTTTACATATTTATTAGAGTGTCCAAATTGGACCTAAAAAAATATATCAGACCCAAACTAGCCCTTAATATTCGCTTTAATCAGTGCCTAGATCATAATACATTTAAATAACATGAAATTTTCGCACTTTTTGCAGTTAATTTTTTTTCTATGAAATAAATGTAGCTAAAAATATTTAAACAGCTATTTCTTGTAGGAAATTTAATGCTCTACAAAAAAGATCTAAATACTTTTTTCGATAAAATTTACCGTTCAAAAGTTATGTCAAGCGGCCTTTACAACACTTTAGGCTCTGAATGCCTATGGCTAAATTTTTACATTACATACTTCAAACTTAAGTATATTCAAACTCTTTATGTTCCGTTTTGTTCTTCTTCTTCTACTCTCTTTACCACAACTCTCCATCCATTTCTGTCTTCCGTTGTTTTCCTCCACGCAGTTATTGCCACACTTCTCAAATCTGATGTTACTTTTCTTGGCCTCCGTTTTCTCCTATGGATCTCCTCCTCTTCATTTGCTCTATTGGTTATTTTGTTTGTCATTCTATACATGTTACTTTTGGGCTCTGACTATTTGCGTAATATTAGGGTCGTTATATATTTGTTTCATCTCAGAATTTGTTCTTGTTCTCTATTAATCGTTGTCTATTTTCACGCCCTCAGTTTTTTCGGAGACCTTTCCTCTCCCACACAATCATTTTTTCACTACTCTTATGGACTAGTACCCAGGACTTTTGTACAATCGTATTTTGCTGCATTGACTACTCCTTTTACTCTTAGAATATTATTTAATGACACTATTTTTTTACAACCCTTTGCAATCCGATCATTATCACACATATCCGTTTTCAACAGCCCTAGTCAAAGGACTCAACATTTTCAAAATTACGTCCTGAAAAATCTGTTTCCCCCCTGATTCTTTTTTTTTTTTTCGCATATTTAGTCTTTTCTCCATTTACCCTGAGCCTGAATCTTTATTAAATTGGAATTTCTGGAACCGTTGGTAATATTCATACTGAACACACCGTTTACACCAACACTCACTATTACGTTTTGATAATCAAGTTATCGTCTTCGGAGACTGAAGGTAAACTAACCTGTGATGATGTAAACAGTGTATTAATTCTGAATCTTTACAGTTCCTTTTGGAGTCTTTTATATACTTTTTCTAATTCACCTCGGGATCTGGGTAGTAGTAGAATATTGTATACATATGTTAAAATGTGATGCTTCCAATGGTAGATTAAACCATGCTTACAAGCTACTAGCAATAACGACTAATTCTTTAACTTGACTCAGATCTGCTGAATCTTCACTGCTCAGTGTTTGACTTTTTCATTATTCATTTCCATAATATGTGTAGCATTCACACCGTTAATATCAATAATAAAATAGAGAACTAACTTGTTTAATGAGAAATCGTCGTGAAAAACCCTGTATTCTGATGTAACGATATAATGTTTTAAAAAAATATTGTCATTTATTTTTCAGGTTGGTAAGGAGATGTTAACAATAAAATCAAAAGACGGAGATGGACCGAGTTTTAACCTCCTGATGGAGCTCCTTAGGGGGGACCACTGAAAATGTGCCTTATAAGCTTTGGTGGCGGGCTCTCGTATACTACGGACAGTATTTCTTTGCTTAATCACTATTTAGCTTTAAGTGAAACCCTACGTACTTAGAAAAAAAATCGTGCTGGACACATTAAAAAAGATCGGTATCTTAGGATTTTTTCACTAATTTTCAAAAAAAATTTTATTTGATAATTGAAAACTTTACTTTTTTTCGTTAAAGAAAAAAAATATGAAAGTTCTGTTAATATGTTGAGATTTCATGAGCACGTTATGGAATGATTGTTGCTCAAAGTTACAATATTCCCTTCAGTTTGACGTTATTCGATTAAAATTTCCAATTTCTATTTATAACAATTTCATTTTGGAGTCGTTAAAATGTTATTGTTTTGTTATGAAAATTGAATTTCGTTTAAAACGTTCTATTTTATGTATGTCGAAAAAATCCTTCATAAAATTTTATAACCGAATGTATATATATATATTTCTTAAATTAAGTTTATATTTTGATATTTTTTATTATATACAATGAGGCTATTTCTCGCTATCGTTGACGTTTTTTTATATATATATATTTATATATAAGGTGAATTTAATAAGAACCTTTTAGAATTTTGAAAAACACCTTGTATAAGAATAATTTTAGTTGAAAAAATGTTGATGCTAGAGCTGTACTCGTATCTGATACGTACCTCGAAGCATATTTTTTTACAGATAAGAAATTATACAAAAAAAAATCTCAAGGAAAATAGAAATATTGAATGACTTCAAAGAATCACTCTACTGTCCTCCCCTAAGCTTTTCAGTAAATTTATGTGCATATAATAAATCATTTAAACCAAATGATTTTTATCACAAAATTCCTAATAAAAATATTGGGTTTCAGTTAATAATCCTGTTTCTAAAATACCGCAAGGAAACAGTTACCAATTTTACACAGAATAAGAGATTAATAATAACTCTTTGAGATTTTTTTTTAAATCTTTGCTCCATTCCAGTGTTTCAAAAAACATATTTTAAATAACTGTACTCTGGCTTGAAAATTTTAAGTAAAAATGATATATTTGTATAGTTTGGATCGTATTTTTGCTCTTTTTAAAAAAGTCTGATGGTTTTTAAGAAGGAACGTCATACATTGACCCATTTGGGCAAACTGTATGTCTAAATTAGACAATTTCATATAATTTTCACCAAATACAACAGTCAATATTCCTGTGTATGAATTTTTATTTTTTTTTTAATTTTCTTTTATTTAATATAAAAAAAGTTCAAAGCGCAACTGAACATATTTTCCTTCTATAACAATACACAAAAAAAATTAGTACAAATAACCAAAAAAATTGAACATAACTTTCACTTTTTGAACAAACCGTATAAAATTGGTATTGTAGACTAAGTTCAAACTCTTCTTTTTCTTCCTTCTTTAATCTAGGCAATTCGCCACTCTGCCTGCTGTACTGCTAAACTATCATACTTTCGTTTTTGGTGGAGACTTGAGCTTCTACTTCCGAATGATGATTTGTCACGTGCAGTGGAACTCTACTTCTATCGTCAATCTACTCATTAGCGTTTACTACCGTGCATGTTCTTATATTTTTACTTCTTTCTCTGTCCAAGGACTTTTTTTGGCTTTGTCAACCTTCTAAATAAATTAAGATCATATAGTTTGTAGTCAACGCTGGAGTTCCTCAAAGATGTATCTTATCACATACTCTCTTTCTCCTGTACATCAACGATCTACTCAACAAAATTGTAAACCCGATTTATAGCTTCGCTAACGATAGCACATTAGAGTCGTCGTTCAAATCGACCACCCCAATAAACTCTGTTACTACCCAAATCCGCAGGCAGCAACAGATCACCACCATCAATACCGATCTGGAAAACATTCTGGAGTGAGGTAGAAGCAATCTGTAGAAACTTGGACAGTTTAGAGCATAGAAGGTAAACTGTTCACCTACAATCTCTGAAGACGATAACTTCGTTATCGAAACGTGCGGCAGACAGTGTAATTGTGTGTGTTACTGTAGTGCCAGTGTGGTCAGTTTACTATTCTTGTTGATGTCCATTCTCTAAACTCTGCTTTTGTTGTTTGTGCAGTTTTTGGCTACTAAACAAGCGTTTGATGATCGTTTGGTGTACCCAGTAAACCATCTTAGGCTGCAGTCCCCACGTCTCGCCTACGAATTTGCAACAAGTCCATATAATCATAGTGGCTTTCAAAATAACCTTGTCTAGATGATTGTTCCAAGTAAATATTTTATTCAGGATGTCTCCTAGATCCATCAAGTCCATCAAGAGTTAGTGCGCGTATAGTTGCCTTTCTTCTTCTAATAAATGGGACTAGTATTGTTCCGTAGATATGCCAATTTATTATTTAACTCTAAGACGGGAAAAGCTATTTTATTGGACACAATGTTTACTGTCATTATACTTTCACAATTACACTAGCTTACCGTGGATTAATAGTTCATATCCGGCTCGAAGGACCATGTTTTAGGAAATCACCAACTGCTCTAAAAACTTAGTTGGTATTACCTTATACAAATTTTTTATATTAAACTGCAGCTATTGTCATTATAATGAGCTTTTGTTTTTTTCTGTGGATGGAAAAATTAAATATGTTTTTAAACTTGTTTTAACTAAATATATCAATTTTACTTAAAAAATTCTCAAGTAAAGGTTCACAGTTAACCTTCATAAATTATCAAATAAAGGTTAACTGAAAATATCATGCATATAATTTTCATTTTGTTGTATTTTCATTAAGAATTTTTTTGGATGTATTGTTAGTAGTTTAAAACTACAGTTTTGTCACGTTTTTTTTTTTAATTCAACCTACTCTAACCTGAACTATTGTTGTAAATAGTCCCCGGTTGATTTTTATTTATTTTTTAAGTCGGACAAGAGTTTAATTTTGTGCCAACGCTGTGTTTGACCGAACAGACTGAATGAAATTTTTTGTTGTTGCCATATTACTTGGCATATTATTATAATGAGTATTAACAGGATACAAATAATTTACGAATGTTGAAAAATAGTCTTAAAATGTTACCGTTACTCATGAAAACAAACACGATGTTTCTAACTCTTCCCAATCACTGATTAAACCAGAAGATTTACAATGATCAGATAGTTTATTAAAAAATTGTTTTTCCTAATTGTCTTTCAGCTTTTCAATACTCCGAAAATTTGGGCAATTCTACCTTTTAGGGTACAACTCTTCTATGAACTTGAAATATGTCATTTCTGGTATAATTCTGAACAGGTCCATGAATATTTATATAGGGCGCTCATTTTTTTTCGTTCAAAAATTCGTATTTCCAATTTCCCGACTGGCGATAGTAGAGTGCTTTTGACAAGATGCTGTTAACAATTTTGATTACGGAATTCATAACCTTAACAAAGCGCTTCTTGATGTATTATGCAGTTAAACTTCAGAATTTCGTGGTTTATTTTACTCTAAAAAATCGTTGTGACCCCTAATTTTTTTCTGACATACTTCTGGCTCCATCAGTTGCTATTGAAATTAATCCTATTGTCTTCAATGCATTTTTGCACGGCATTCGCTTCATCTCTAGTTTGTCCCGATAACGATAGCAATCCTAGAAGTTCTTCTTCTGGACCTTGGGAAGACATATAATATATCTGACATAAAGAGCAGTCTTTTATGCCGCATGACTCATCGATAACAAGTGAATAGGTAGAAGAAAGTTGAATATCTTCCACTTGCAAATATGTTACATTTGAAGACTGAAGAATTATTCTTGTATCTTGTACTGTTTTAGAGGATAATGGCAAATCTTTGATATTTTTCAAGGTTTGTTGTTTGTTTTTGAGATGCACGTATGAAATAAACCTTGGCGTGTGGCACGGGGAGGAGGTGAAAAAAAGTGAGTAAGTCTTTGAGGGATAGAATCGATGCCTACCCCTCGTTAAATGATTTAGAACCATTTTCAATTTTTTTTTATTTGATAAAATCAATATTAGTTGAGTATGGAGCTAGAGTCGCAGGCTGCCGACCTCTGCACTAGACCGATAGGAACCGTGAGCTGAAGATATAAGAGCATAGGGGCGCGCACTATGAAAAATTGAAAATTTTTTAACCAAAAAAAAACATATGACAGAGGCATGAGGGCCATATATAAATATACATGAACATGCTCAGAATGAAGTCAAGGTCATAGAAGAGTTGTACCATAAAATATAGAATTCCCAAAGTTTGTATAAATAAGATTTTAAGACGATTCAAAATTATTGTTACTCTTATTTTGGCATGGTTCATTAACAAAAATATAATATCTTTAATAAAATAAAATTTAATGATTAATCGAATTATTTGTATCCGAGAGAGAAAAAGAAAAATATCAATAATATTAGAATACAAAATGACAATTCAACAAAAATCCGTACTGAATGAAAAAAGTGAACGTCTGATTAAAAAATAATTATTGTTTTTTGATTTTTTTCAAATTGAGACTTGTATAAACGAGTACCATGACATTTTACTTCATTATAGAATTGTTACTATAATAAAGAATATTCTATGCAGACTTGACCACCTCACAATTTAAAATTTGATAAAAACTAAAATATTTCAAGTAATTGAGGTGCTGCTTATAAAAACTCGCCTTATCCAAATAATCCCATTTTGAGCAAATGAGGAAAACTTTTTTATATATTCTATTTTCTAATGAAACAATTTACAACTCTTGTGTTTTATTACTTTTAATTATGATTTTATTTCAATTTTGGATAAGGCTAGTTCTGAAATGACTTTGTGGATAAGGCGGGTTTTAGAAACGGATTTTTTTTGCATAAACTAATTAATCAAATTAGGGACCATAAATTGCAATGTTTCTATTGAAATATAAGCAGAATACTGGAGAACAAACATTATAACTAGACTCTCAAAATTCACCATTTTCTTTGAAATATAAAGAGAAAAATTAAAACTAGAGATCCTAAGCTCTCCGTTTTCATTATTAATTTCTTGGCAAATGTCTACAGTATCGTCAGAAGCACCAGCTAATTCATTAGCAACCTCAAGATTCAAAAGGTTCCGATACCATAAGAAAATCTCCATTGAACTGGTGTTCATAATTAATTGTGGACGGCCAAGGGCCCGTTGAGCACATAGGCCCGTCGTGCCCCACTTGACGTTCCCAAAGGCCGATGTCCTGTTAGAATCAGGTGATTTGGCTTGAAGCCTTTGAAGTCATTAGGCAAGTTGTGAAGCATACCCAAGTATTTAAACCGTGCTCGTATAACTGCAGGGCACTCAAAGATGACGTAGCCTGCGGTTTCGTCCTTCTCAATGCACCAATGGCCCTCCGAATCGTTCGTAATGCCCATGGTGTGGAGATGACAGTAACCAGTTAAAAGTCCGGTCACTAGTCGCGCCTGTTTAGTTGGAGCATTGAACTGGTATGACCTCTTCTCTAAAGCAATCAGAACATTCCAAAGAGACTAGAAACTTAACTTTCTGAGTAGCCCTCGTATGTACAAATTATTATAAAGGAGACTTAGTGTACAATAGAAAGTTAATTTTTTCCACCCATTAGCTTTTATCCTTTGTTTCCAATGATTTTACTTCGATATTTTTATTATAAATAATTAATTTTTATAGAAATAGTTTTTGATATCTGAGCTAGATTTTGAACTTTATCAAAATATTTTGATTAATACCAGAGTCCTCCCGTAAGACGAATAATCATTTCTGTGAAAAAAATCGAGTTATGTATTAAAATACACCTTAAATCACGAATGCTTATCAAAAATATGCATAAAAAATACAAGAAATTTGAAAAATTTATATTTTTTATTATAGTAGCAGATTTATACAAAACATTTATCGGACTAGTACATTTTGTATCAGGTTTTAATGTCGGTATTATTTTTGACAGTTCACTAGTGTCCCTTTTTTACCCCGGTTGTTTGTACCCAAGTTTCTGTATAAGATGTTCATCTACAATAACAAAAAGAAACAACTTAAGACTAAAGGGGAGGCCTTTCAAAACTGTATTAAATACAGTTTTAGCCCTAAAATACTTTTTGTACTCACTTTTTTACTGTCGATTATATACAACACATGTATTGAAGAAAATATAATATACATCTTTAACAATTTTGTTTTTCAATCCTCATTTTCTGAATTCCGGTTTTAGTATAGATCACAATTGAAAATTGTGAAAAATAGAAATAAAGCTTCAAAAAAACACTTATTCGGTAATGTCTAGAAAAATACGGGGCGTTTCGGATAAGAACAAAAGCGCATAAGGAGTCCAAAATATGACGTTTAAATGTAATTTACCTCTATAACAAGTTACATCCCTGAGAAGTTATAGGGCCTCTAAGTAGGATCCAAAATTTCGAAACAAATTGATTCATTTGCAACCCTTTAAATATCACATTTGGTATCTATCTATCATCAAGAAAGTGTTACAAGATTTTGGATACATAGCTAGAAGACGAGTTGACAATATAGACAGGCTTATAGTAATGGGAGAAGTACATGCCTATCGCCTACGAGATGGTCTTATAAAATCAAACAAGTCAACCCCTTAACGTATCGTTACATCAAGCTGAAAATCGAGAGATATGGAAGGAGGCAGTATAAAGGGGGCAATAGAAACATTCCAAAGAGGTCACGACTCTCATGCCTGAAGAGAAAGGTACAAGTAGAAATTTTTTATTTTTGTGGAGTGTCATAAATAATTTTTGTTGTTTAGTTGGTAGGCACATAAAGTAGCTAAAGCAGTCACCTAAATCACATCTATTTTGTAGTAGACGTGGCGTTGCCATGCGACTCTTGTTTCTGGGATGCGCCTCGAGAGGACAAAACACATATAGCCTAAAGTAATTTTATTTTAATCCAGACAAAAAGTCTACCGACCATTAAAAAGCGTTAAAAACAGTTTAGTCCTGAGGTTTATACTCAATATTGTGAGCACTCCATAAAGAAAAGTCTCCTAAAAAAAGCATCGAGTAGTCATTGATCAGCGTGAGATCGGAGTTAGTCTGTAATGAGATGCAGAATAACAAATGTTATGCGGCCAAAGACGGTTTCCCGCGCTTTTACTATCAACTCACTAGTTACAATTTAAAAAATAAACTTGCTATATGAATGGTGGAACCAATCTAACCGTTCCAGGGAGAGTAAGTATCACAACTATCAGTACCTCACCCCATTGCCTGGCCTGATGCACGACATTGTCACGAGTTTTCATTGAGTAGCCATCGCTTGAGAGCGGAGTCGGACGGTAATGAGATGCAGAATAACAAAGATTACGCGGCTAAAGACGATTTGCCACGCTTTTATCCATCTCATGTTCATTTTACACTTATCACTCTTGCGGACCAGTATCCACTGTTTAAATTCTATATAAATAAAGTGTTTCTCATGTACCCAGACCAAAACCCTAGACAACTAAGAAATCCCTACATATATTATTTGTTTAAATACATTAGATATAAAACGCCATTATTAACAATTCTAATTTCTTTTAATAGAATATTGATAATTTCGATATAAAAAAATTGTAAAGTATGAGAAACAGTAATGACAGGTTTTAGATGACAAAATCAAAACTTTAATATACTTTTATTTTCTATATACACAATATATATAATGAACACTATAATTGTTTGATATTCTCTTCTCACCATCTTAAATGTGGTTTGAATTGTATGATATGTCTAAAACAAAAAAAAATCATAGTAATGCGATTAAACTCTAGAAATAGGATATTCAATTTAAATTGTTTCAAATGCACACTAAAGACTATCTGGTTATTATCTTAGTTTCAATAATAAATATTGTCGGCTTAATTCGCAAACTACGTATCTCTCTTTTTCTCTATATCAACATTTTGATACCATTATATAGATAATTTCTCATCGTATCCAATAGAAAAACTCATCAAGGCTCAAAAAAAATCCGTAATAATTTGAAAGTTTAAATAGACAACTTCGTCCAGACCACCATTTTGTTTAAAGCTAACCGCAATCTGTGTTTACTTAAATTATTTTTTGGAAATTGACTTCATTCATCGTTAAGTTTGTTGTGTCTACTGTAACATTTAGGGCTGTGGAGTTATGAGGTTTGTGACTTAACCCGACGATATACCACGCTTGTAAAATGAACACAAATTTTGTGCAATGAAAAAATTTTCATAAGAAAAAAAATAGAAGCTCGTTAATAACCCGTATCACCTACCCTTGATGGATTATTTAAAATATCAGGAATGGTAACAATATCTATGACTGTTGTATGACATAAAATCACCAATGAATGCTTACCTGTCCAATTTTTCCCAAAATATCATGAGTGCTGCTCTATCCAAATGGCGTTTTGTTCTTGATAATTGAATGACAGTTACAGCCCATTTTTCAACGTTGGGTTCCATCTTCATTTCGTCATACTTCAAATGAAACGCAGAAACTATAACAATATTAATTTAAGAAATACTGCATTGATCGACAAGTCACCAAACTGACACATAGAAGTACTTACAAATCAAATTTATAAATTTTTTTATTGAAGCTCATTTCCATCCCAGTAGTGTTTGTTCGAATTTCTCAAAGTAAATTATCTTTATAAACAACGAAAAAAAAAGATTTCTGTGAGTTGATTAACTATTTCAACTGGCAAAAATACTATTGAGACAAATGCTTGGTTTGAAAAGTATTATGATGACTCTTCTCAAGAAAAGTCAATCAATGATTAGGATTACCCAAAGAGGCAATTGTACCAGAAAACATAAAAAAAGAGATAGTACGATAGTACAAGGATGGCACTTGGCCTGACCTAGAGATGGCGGTAGTTGCTTGAAAAATACCACTGTATTAGAAAGTATACAGCATATGTTTCGAGTTTGAAGACGCCACGTGGTTTAGTATTTGTTAGGCAGACATCAATAGTGAACGTTTTCAGTGAATTTGTCCAAATGGAAAAAATTGGTCATGGTTATGTGATACACTGCTTTTATTTAAAAGGCATTAGACCAACCCATATAAAAGTTGAACTAGATTCTACTGCTCCTTCTTTATCAACAGTAAAATATAGGTAACAGAGTTTAAACGAGGCCGTACGACTTGCGAAGTCCCGCAAAGACCAAATGAGGTGACGATTCTAGAAATTTTGAGAAAATTCTCACAGCGGTACCGGATGATCGTCGACTGAAAGTGAGCAGGTTATCAGACATAATAGGAAATTCAAAAAGTGCGGCACATCGCATATTAACTGAAAATTTGGACATGAGAAAGTAATGGACTGAAAAGGGAGAACTGGCTTTAAAGAAGGCAAAGACCGTTCCATCTGCAGGCAAGGTCATGGCGTCGGTTTTTACTATTGTACATCGCTGGAAAAAGTGTAAGGAGCTAAAAGAAGATTACGTTAAAAAATATATATATTTCTTTAAAATTTTTTGTGTTTTCTTTGTTGGGCCAGGTTCTTCTGGAACAATCCTCATAGGCATCACGGAAATATAATGAAGGTTTATACTGTTTTACATTATTATTTGAGCCTGAAAACGTTTCTTTAAAAATAAAAGACGCGTTATCTCACAATAGAACAAAAACAATAATAAATTGATTATTTAGAACGCTGTTTGGAGATATTGAGGAATCGATAAAGGTTCAAAGTTGCTTGTACTTGAGTTTAAGAAGAAGAAAAGAAATACAAACCCAATTTTACTCACCACCTTGAAGAAGTAAGGTCTCTGAATAAAAGATATTTTGTTATAAGGAAAATAATAATTCTATGCTACCAATTACTTCCTGCATTTTATGCCATGAATTTTATAATACCGTTTATGACTTGAAAAATTTCTAGTATTGACGAAAATTAATTTAAATAAATAAATCCAGAGTACCAGAGTAGGTGAAATTGTTAAAAGCTGGAATTACTCAATTATCTTTTTTATTAAATTGAAATACGGTGTGGACCAAATCATATTATAATAATTCTAAGTGATATTTGAAGTTATCTGGTATCTTTAAGTTGTTTAACAATGAAAGATGCACTGGCCTCCAAAATCAAATCAATTCCTAGTGGACTTTGTTTGAAAAAAAAAAGAAGAAGATTTTAAGGTTTCCCTTAGATGACATATCAAGTATTATTATTGTCACACAAAATTAGAACGGCAGCATAATTTTTATCAAAATTAATTCTTGAATAAATAATTACTTTTATCAAATATTTCCACGGGTGTATCCCATGGATATCCTTTGAACTGCCATGCAGGTCCCATAACCCAAACTGCTACCACTCTGTCCCAATCGCTCGGACTCAATTTAGCCGGATTATCTACTACCCTGTATGGTACACTTTGGCCATTTCTTTGTCTTTGGATCAAAACTTCATTGTCCCTTTTACCTCCTTCCATTTTTTTCTGTTCCGTGGTTACAAACCTGAAAAAAAAATACTTTTTAAAAATATCCCTTATATGATAATTACTCACCTTAAATCTTGAAGAATATCCTTGACATTATACATAGTAATCAAGGAATTAGTACCAGCTGGTATAATTATAATAGGTGTTCTAGATACTCTTTTTTGCAGACCTCCTGGAGGTGGTCTTGCAGCACTAACTGGAAGTGGTGCAGTTGGTTGAGCTGGCATTGGTCTATTCGCTTTCGCTGATCCTTCTGTTACAGATTTCAATGACATACCGTGATACGTACCCATAGTATTAATTTCAAAACCTTCAGTCTCTGTAATAAATAATAAATTAATTAAGAAAGGAGGGTACGAATTTAACAATAATTGATTAAAAAAATCAAAAGACAATGTACCTTCTTTTTGTCTATTAAACCTTTCTTGATCGTATCTGTTATAAACTGATGGTTGAGCGGTAGCTCGGATTGGCGTAGCTCTCGGAGTTACTTGAGGAGGTTGTTGTGGTGGTCTGTGTCTTCCCTCTTCTCTTGCCTTTATGCTTGCCAACATAGCTATTATGTTTTTTGCAAAAGTCTATAGGATGATATATGGTTAAAATTATATAAAACTATGAACAATCATATCTTTTTATTATTATAACATAGTTTGTCCTTTTGATTAAGTATAACAGGCTTTCTAGGGATAAGGTTTAAAATATTCAAAGGCTCAGGTTTTACATGTTCCACCAAAATAGAATTCTTCTAATTATGGAGGAATTGGGGTAAAGATTTGACCACAATTACTATAGTAAATCCTTTGGAGGAAACTACGAGTAAGGTAACAGTACATGGTTTCTAATATCAGAAGCTTTCAATGTGGATAGAGGATTAAGACAAGGTGACATACTCTCGACGTCGTTGTTCAACATAACATGAGAAGACATCATGAGGAAAAGTCATGTTAATACTACAGGGTCTACTTATCCATAGAAACACACTGTATGTATTGCTTATGGGCAACACCCTAGCTAGGTTAGAAGTAAGAGCAAGGAAATATGACTACATATAAATGAGCAGAAAATGAAATATATGGTAATGGAAGGGACTTCACAAATACCAATAAGCATTTTACCAATAGAAGTGGATAAATAAAGCTGTTGAAGAGGTAATCCAATTTGAATATCTGGGGGTAACAATTGCAAACAAATAAACAAAAATTCGAGAGGCAGAAAGAGAGGTAAGGTAGCGGGATCCATATGAGTGTTAAAAAACTCAAAATCAGTGAAAACTATGGATATTATCAAAATAGGCTACAAATAAACTGTGGGAGAGGAAAATATTGATAAAATTTTTTGGAAGAATTCAATCTGATGAAAGCGTCTAGAGAAGAACAAATAAAGAAATAATGGCTTCTTACGATCAACCATCAATTATCCAAGTATTTACAACATTATGAGTTAGATGGCTGAGATATGTTTTCTGAATGACTAATTCTAGAATATCGAAGAAGTCATCAAAAACAGAAGAGGGAAAAACAGAAAAAGTGATGACAAAGGAAGAAAATTATAGAAAATGTGAAAATAGATATAAGCAAGTTTGATATAGAAAGAAGGGAAGAAGAGGCACAGGACACAAGATCAAATTGAGAAATTTAGTGAAGAAGATTGAGCTAACAAATACAAGGAAAACTCTAAGCCATGGGCCGACGTGGCCTTTTTGCTTTGATTTATAGATGAAATTGTAACTTGGACAAGAAATAAATGTAAATAAAGATAAAGATATAAATATATAAATAAAGACAATATTGTCCATTGAAGAAAAAATTAATCAATGAAGATCAAAAAGTTTTGATCTGGTCGAATAAAAATTTATTATTGGGAGAAAACTTATCTTGTAAAAGTGTTACGATTGACACTAATTTTAAATTGGATTATGTAAATCCGCAGCTCCTAATATCTTTTTCCAAACAAGAATTGGAAAATATTATTGAAAACACAATTCATAGGTTTTTAAACAAGAGGTAAAGTGAAAGTTTTCGTACAGCAAAATAAAACTCAAGAAGAAAGCCACTATGACGATGGCTTTAATAGGACAGCCATATGATGTATTTTTCTTGTAGAAAAATATGCCAACAATAAACAAAATATTATAGTCAATTCTGGAAGGCGATTCAATCCAAATAGGCAGAACTTCAATCTGATACAGAAAGTATCCCCACAAATAAAGACAATATTGTTCATTGAAGAAGAAATCAATCAAGGAAGATCAAGAAGTATTAATCCGAGAAAGGACAATTTATCATGAGGGTGAAACATATATTAATGAAACACTTACTAATGGGATTAATACTACTTTTATCATATTTTCATTTGTCATTTATTCATTTTAACGAGGACTTTATGAAGATGAAAAATTTTGAAAATTCATATAACAATCATATCAATCCTCACATTGAAGTTCTTTGAAATGAACTTGATCGAGGGATGAAAAATTAACTACAAGCTCAAAACGTGTATCAGAAATTAAATAGACATTTTTATGAAATTAAAATAAATGTAATGAAAAAATGAACTTATTAAACTTTATTATGCACCATAAAAATTTTCATTATATATAGTTACCTTTCCTGTAGATTGTAGAATTGTAGTTCTAGTTCTCCACTGTCGCTCTCTGCTTATAATATCCTTAGTTATATCTACGTCTAAATCAAGAATAGCACTGATATCATATTCTTGACCTATATCATCATTGCCTTTAATAGTTGTCCTTTTCTTCGCTAAACGTTTTGCCTTGATAGCAGCGATTTTCTCCACAGACATAGCATCTGATAAAGACCTAAAACATTGAATATTGAAAATGACAGAGTGTATGGTAAAAGCTAGAATTAGAGGACTTTCAAGATAAAAATCTCGTTTTTTGATTCAACGCAATCTATCTACTGTTTTTCTAACATTTCAAATACTTGAAGAGTAAATTATTTTGATGTCAGTTTTAAATTTATCCTTCAATTGCCTTTTTTCGTTGCATTTTTATCCTTCTTTCTATCAATTTAAATTGCTTTTATTTACTTGTGTGACTTAGGAAAAACTTTGATCGAATGCTAGTTACTTAAAAATGTTTTATAGTTTAAATGGACATGCAATCTATTCTTGTGATATAGCAATATATGCAGATGATATAGCAATAATAGAACAAGAGTTAAAATAAAATAGATTAAAAATAAACGGCACAACAACAAAATACATGCATTACAACAAAAAACATAAAAGTATAAGGGAATACAAATATTTGAGATTTATAATTCCCTGAAGAATGGCAAGAAATGAAAGGCTGGCGACAGCAAAGGTATGAAGTTATGTTTGCAAGTAAGAAAAAGATAAAAGATAAGAAAGTAAGCACAAATACAAAAATACAGATAACGATTGTAACCTAAACTTCAGAAACAAAGAATATAGTTCAGAAAGAATAACAATTGGCATTAATATCAGAACAATAATGGGAGCAGAAAATTACAAAATAAGAGCACTGATTAGGAGATGAAAAAAATTCAGTTAAATTGTACAAACGCAAATAAATAATATAAATAAATACACAGTAAAATTGTCAGAAAGAAGAATAAGTAGAATCAGACCTCAAAAAATGAAAGTAAAAATCCTGGAAACGACTAATTGAAAATAAAAAAAGGAAGGGAAACAAATTGCTACAAAATACATCAGGATCTATAAATAAGAAAAAATAAGACAATGTGGATAAATCAACTGTGATAAATGGATTATTTTGTCCAATAAACAGCCAAAATTTATTTGACAATGTACAGCTTATATATTCTATAGGTGTTGTGTTTTTTAAGGTGCTTCCAATGAACCAAACGATCAATTCTGATATTTACTTTCAAAAATTAATGAAACTGGATTGAAGCAATCATAGAAAAGAAGTGTCAAATCGGAAAGGTTTAGTATTCTACCAACTTTGGCAACTAGTGGAAAATTATTGGAGCTGATGCCACATCCCCCATACAGCCCTAATCTGGCAATATCTGATTACCACTTATTTCGAAGTTTGCAGAATTCTTTGAATGATCAAACTTTCATAATTGACGATGACCTTCAATCGCACCTAGTTCAGTTTTTTGCTGATAAGGACCAGAAATATTAGCGCGGAATTATGAAGCTGAAAGAAAGATGGTAAAATGTCATTGAGCAAAATGGAAAATATATAACTGATTGAAAACTATTTTATTTTATACTACAAAACCGAAATTTCTTTGTCGCCAACCTAATAATATTATCGACATATTAAGGTACATTTGCAATTGATACTTTATTTTTGACGAACTTGATGAGTAGTGACTCACAAATAAATTATTAGTATACTTTTCAGTCTTCGTAAATTCAGTACGAGGAAAAAATTGAGAGATTTTAACATAGGAAAATATCAAAATTCAAACTATTGCTAGGAAATTGAAATGACTTTTAAGGATTTTCACTTATTCAAAATTTTATAAAAGGGCTTTCTGTGAATTACCAAATAGTTTTCAGTAGTTTCTGAGCATTATATATCCTGGAACAGATAATATATTACGCAATTGTATTAATGCTTTTTCCAATCCTCAACACTTCCTAACTTTTTTATAATAGTGTTCTTTAAGGTTCAAATAAAAGAAAATCGCACCGAACCATGTCTGGAGAATAAAGAGGCTAGGACATCGATCTAGTATTGGTTTTGGTATTCTACAAATCCGGGCGTTTTTCCGCATAATAGAAAACGGCATTGAACTTATCTATACTGAACACACTGTTTATACTTTAATTACACCAACACTAACAATTACACTGTCTGACGCGCGTTTTGATAACCAAGTCTTCAGAGGCTGAAGGTAAACTGTTTACCTACTGTCAGATAGTGTAATTGTGAGTGTTGGTGTAGTGGTAGGTAAACAATTTTAGGTACGAGTAAACGATTCCAAAAATTCTAACTTAGTTGAGCTTGTCACGTCCGTCTGCACTAGTCGAGCATTTTTCCTCTTGTTTAACTAGAAAGCTTCCAATAAGACTATGGATTGTTAGTTTTGATGTTATATCCATAAAAATATATTTCATTATCTGTCAGTGATATTCTACATAGTCTTTGACTTCATTAACAGTGACTTTTGAGCTCCATTTAGTGATAACTTCCTTTTGCCACTGTTTTTCTTTAAAATTCAATAATTTTGTATCAATTCCGATTGCACGATTTTCATATTCAAAATATTGTATAAAATTTCATAACAAGAGTTAATTGACTTGCTAACATTATCGGTGAATTTTCTAATTGTGTTAATTCATAATCGATTCTTTGATTTTTTCCATGTGTTCATCAGATGTTTTTGTGTTTCACGACTATCTTGGAGAGATTAGTTTACTTATAGAACAGTTACACTAGGACTTTGTTAACATTTCACTCACGTTATATAATTTTTTATAAAAAATACATTTACATAAAATAATAAAATAATCTTCTTAAGGTGATATTTATCTGGGCTATCAGGAGACCGACCACCAGTTTGATGTTGTTTCTTGTCATCACGAGAAATTCTTCAGACTTCTTAGCTGATATGGTTATGAATCATTTGGATTGTCTTAGGCACGGAGTTTCTCCATCTGATTCTTTAGTCGTTCAGTTTGTTATTGATGTGTCATCTTATGATGCCTCAGTAGAGTTCTGGTCCTAGGTAAGGAATCGTTGCCCCTTTTGTGTCAATGCTGCTTCCTCATTACCCAATTATTAATTTAAAAAATATGTTTGTCTATATTATTTACCATAGTTTTTTCTTTTATGTACAATTTCGTGAGTTTTGACAATTACTAGAAGACACAATACTTATTTTAAAGTAGTCAAACTCTAGATGTAGTGTAGCTACAGATTTGAATAGTGTTCATTTTAATACAAATTTTGGTAAAAAGTGAAATACCGTAAGTAAAATCATAAATATATGGTTAATATCAAATATTAACAAAAAAATAAAACTTATATATTATGCCAATTTAATATCATGTTAATTGGATAAAATTTCATATCCTCATAGTTTTTTTGCATTCCCCACTAATTAATTGTACACTATCATTATCGAATAATGTCTAGTGACATCAAAAAAACAACAAATTTTTAGAAATATATTTATTTTTGTTACTTTTCTACAAACTTGCAAAGATAATTTACAATTAACCTAATCCGATTCTATCCCAAATGAAGGCACGTTTCTCCGATAACAAAAAAATAACAAAATTCCTCAGTGAAAATCAAACATAACATTAAAACTCTTATAGGATCATCCATTTTGATTGCAGGGATATACAACAGAATGTTTTCATAACATTAGTTTCCATATGCCCCCACAGATTGTTTATTTATTACTTACTTAATATTATCAACTGTTACAGATGCTTCTTTTGGACCATCTAATTTGGCAGCCAATTTTTCACGTACTTTTTGCACATGAGTGTCTTCGAATTTTGGTTTCTTCGCCAAACTTTCTGGACCGTCATAATCAGCTGATCGTTTTACCTAAAATATATTATTATTTATACATATTGTCCTATATCAACGTCATCTTAAAATCCTACTTCTTCTTCCTTTAAAGAGGTTTGTAAAGATTTCTGTTTTATTAAATTAACTATATACAATAGAAATTAGCAAATTGGTAATTTAAGCCATTTTATAACATAAAAATCAAATAATTTTTATCTGACTCAGCACAATCCAATAGGTCACACATTCATATTTTAATCAAAGAACTGTAATGTATCTTCGAGCTAACCAATGATGGTTGATCATATTCTTCATATAAAAACTATTTTGTTACTCAACAACCAAAATTTTAATTCTTAATCTATAACCAACAACCGTCTCATCTTGAAAAATTAAATAACTCAATTCACTACTTTGGAAGAAACTATTTATTATGCAAAAAAATAATTAATTAAACTTGGTTTCAATAATGCTGTCTTAAATACTAATCTCATTGTATATAAAAGCTATAATTAGTTATAGAAATGGATATTTATGGTCGTTAGAGTCACATTAATATAAAATAAAAGTAATTTGATATGTTAATGCTCTAAGAGACACTTGGAACCACTTAACTATGACATCGGTTCCCATTAGGAGTGGTCAGTATACAACTTGGCTCAAGTAATAAGTCTTAACGAATACAATAATATCTAGAAATTGGGCAGGTAAATTTATGGTCCTTCACAATCACATTTATATATTAAAAAAATTAGGTAATCCAAGACGATACGTTAATGGAGGATAAAGTAAGGGACACTTTGATCACTTAACTATATGATTAACAGATCCTAATGGCTCCTATCAGGGAGTGATGAAATAATTCGCACAATAGGTTGTATCTTTGTCTGGGTTACATTTGTGCAATGTTGCCTAATTCTTAATGTTAAATTATTATGTAAGGACCGGTGTATTGTGAATGGTTGGTGTTTTTATAACTTTGATAATATATTCAAATTTAGATTACTGGATTCAAAATATTAGAGCTTCTTTTTTGGACAAATACATAACAACTCAATATTATTAATAATTCAAAATTAGTAAAATCACATATATTAAGTGTTTAACTATTTGCTTCCAGACCTTATAACATTAACGAAATACCATTTGCTGTTTTTAATTTGGCAACTCTTGGAACATTGTCTTTTCAAAAAAAAAAACTTCTATTCTCGCTAGTGGCCAATTGAACATTGTTATCAATAATCAGAATAATATCTTCTATTTTAATTCTGACAAACATTTTCAACTTCAACATCTGATAACTTGTTAAAGGTCTTGGGTTGTAATAGCTTCGCGGTTACAAAGTACTATTACGAAATGTAAGGAATTTCTTAAAATGGTCTGTAGCAAATCATCTTTGACTATTTTGAATTTTCTCTAAAATACCAAATTCTTCTAAACTAAAAAATGCAATAATTCTTCATAATGATTGAGTGAATGCTTCTATTGAAAATGAACTAGATGAATTAGTCTATGAATTGCACAAATGAATAACACAATCCAGGCTTTTTAGATTCTCTTCAAGAAAAGGACTGGCATCACCTACTCCTACCACTCCCAAAGCCTTTAGCTTCTCGTACTTGATGTTTTGATAATAGAACAGAATCAGCTTTTATACCAGTGATTCCCAAAGTAGTCCAGTAGTAGTAATGAGTGTTTTGAAAGTGGTTTACCAGGAAAAAACTTTTGGCAACTTCTGTATCTAAATTTTTTACAGTAAAGTGCTGACGCATGTTACATTTTTTTATTACGAATTTAAATTTTCTACATTATGAAATCCAAAACGGTTCATTGTTATCTTGCATGTACATGGTTTGGGGAGTCGTTTTAGCTTTACAGCCAATTACCTCTATACCTAAAAGATATTTTGTACTAGACTCTATATCTCATTGTTTCGCTCCCAAAATACGTAGACTTCAAAGAAGGTTATTTTTTCGGGGTTTTTGGTTACTACTTCCCAAGGTGTTAGTGCTATTCCTTTTAGTGAAATGGGCAGGAAATTCGTAGAGTAGATGCTCTGCTGTTTCCATGGTTTGTTCATAGAATTTGCAGTTCTCGTTCTCTGCCATGTCTATTGTCTTAAAGTGATATTTGACTGACCACCAGTTTGATGTCGTTTCTGGTCATCAAAAGAAGTTCTTAAGATTTTTTAGCTGTATGGTTATTAATCTTTTTGATTGTATTAGGCTTAGGGAGTTTCTTCCATGAGACTCCATGATTTTTTAGTCATCAGTTCAGTTTCTTATTGATGTTGCATGTGACTTCGGTCTTAGGTATGAAGTCGTTGGCCTTTTTTGGCAAGGCTGTCTACTTCATCATTTCCTACCCCCTGGTTGCCTGGAAGCCACAATAGGGTTACATGGTTTTTATTAACTAGTGTTTTTTTAAAGTATGCTAATACTCCCACACTAGTTTGGACGTGTACTCAATAGCTTTTAGAACTTTCAATGCTATCTGAGAGAATGTGAATGTGCTTCTTAGAGAGGTTTTTATCAAGACAATTCTGAACACATTTGTTTATTGCTAGAAACTCTACTTAAAATGAGGGATGATCCTAGTGGTATGTGGAGGCATTTTGACCCAAACATTCCCAGTCCAGCTACTCGTGCCAGCATCTGTTTATCAGAAAGATACATTTCAACAAGCTGCGAAAGATTTTTATTGGCCCATAATTACCACTTTTCACAATTACCAATGGGATATCTTTGTCCATCATGTTGTGCATTTGGTCTATTGATTGGTCATTGCTCTCTAGCTTCATCAGTTCTAAAATGCTTAGGGCACATCTGCATGATTTTTCTTTCAGTGAGTTTAATAAATAAAGCTTTTACTACTTTGTATTTACATAAGAATATAAAAACTCAATTGCATCATCTCTCTTCGATACCTTAGTCTCTTCTCCAATTGAACCATTTTCATCTATTATTGTATACAATCTGGTAACTGTATTTTTCTAATGTAAAGGTTTCTTTCAGATTTAATTTAATGATTGTCTTTTCTGCTACTCAGTATTCGTTAAATGTCAAGTTTTTAGTTTTTCTTTGAGTACCTTTATCTTTTTTTCTACAGTTTTCAATAAACCTCATCTAGCCATTAAACAATTTTATGATGACTTTTGAATGTAGCTTAAACCAGTTGCTATTCTCAACTACAGAAAACATACAGTTTTACAAATTTTCTGTTTTCTAAGTTAACAGCATATGGATCAAGAGGAATATTTCCTATTATTTTAATAGACCAATTTGGTTGTGGTTTCTTAAACTACAAAGGTCCCTCCTCCTCTCTCAATTTAATAATTTTTTTGGAACAACAATCACAAGATTCTTTTTAATACATATTATTAATAATTTGGTCACAGGGTCTTTCGCATGCGTAGTGGTATGATTTAATCAATCAAGTATTTTCATATTTCAGTAAAGGTTTATTATTAAAAAAAAACTGAAACAGAACCTGAAATATACCAGTCATGCTTAGCCTTTGGCACCTGAAGGAAATTTATTATTTATCTTATTAAACAAATTTTATTTGTTTTTTTAAATATTATGAAAGAACAAATACAATAACAAAATAGTTCCACGAAAAACATCTAATTTATTTACCTGTGTGGGTATCTCCAATGGGGCGCTTTTATCAATAGCCGGACAACTAGCAGTTTCTCCATTTAAGTAAGCCAATAATTCTTTACGATCAGGTCTTCTTACCACAGGTATATTTTCGGCAGCAGCTTGTCTTACATAAACTGGATGAGTTAATGAAATGTTCTTCAATATGAATAACAAACATTCTAATGTATAATACTTCTTTGGGGTGCCATCTTTGCCAGAACTGAAATAACAAATTTAAATATCACATTGGATTTTGTCTAATACAGAGTGAGTTTTATGTATGGAACACATCAATTATCTCTGAATACGATCTGTTTTATGGTGGTATTTACATTGTTGTCAAATCTTTTCTTTTTTTTTGGGAAAAATAATGAACTTTGTTATTCAAAATGGATCACCCTGTATATTTCTCGCTTTTCAAAATCCTTAAGAAATACTCATATATACACTTGTGCGGTGATCAAGTGTGGAAGTAGATCTGAAAGGGATGTCAGTTTTTTTCAAATTCCGGGTGTTGTCGTTCAAACAAACAGCATCTTAACCAGCTGTTCAAGGAAAGTAGAAAACGACAGCTAGATGCTACAGAGTGTTTCTATATTCAACCGACAACGCTCTACCACAGAGAGATCTCAATAAATGATTAATTTTGATATAGGGATACGAACCCTTAGTTGCTGAAGTATAGTGTGTTAAAAATTTTAAATCAAAATCAAAAATTTGTCATAAATCAAAAACACCATTTTATTTTTATATTTTTTCGAATTTGGTGACTAATATGCTTCTTAATAAAGTAATAGGTTGACGTAAACAAACTTTGGAAAAATTTAACTAGAGGCGCGCTGTCAGGGTTAGTTATTACTTTTATCCCACTATTTTTACGTCAGTGAAGCAAATTCTTTTTTTTAATTTTGTTGTAAATTGCCTGATTGTTTTTGTTGAAAAACTAATAACCT
This sequence comes from Diorhabda carinulata, assembly GCF_026250575.1. Classification (NCBI taxonomy): domain Eukaryota; kingdom Metazoa; phylum Arthropoda; class Insecta; order Coleoptera; family Chrysomelidae; genus Diorhabda; species Diorhabda carinulata. The sequence continues at coordinate 3,354,369 of NC_079470.1, forward strand.
TTTATGGAGCTAAAATGGTGTTGTAGAAATTTTCCAATAAATAAAAGTTTGTAAGCACATAAGTAATTTACAAATCAATTAACTATTCATTTAATTTCGAATAATGATTAAACGTAAATAGTTCAAAATAAATAAAAATTATTCATAATCTCAATTTCAAACAAAAATGTATTACAATAATAACAAAATTGGCAATAAAAATAATAATAGCACAAATTAAATTCAAACAACACTAGTTGTTCAAACTGTTGGCCTCTTACACTTCAATACACTTATTACACCGTTTTGTCATTGAAAACCGTGTCTTTAAGAATAAATTTGGATAGGATTGAATGATTTCTGCCGCAGCTTGAATTCTAGCTATTAGATATTGCTCAGATTCAATGATTGTTTCGTACACTAAGGACTTAAAAAAATTGATAGGATTTAAGTTAGGTGATCTTGGAGGCCAATAACTGGGTCCACCCCGATCAATCCATTTTTCTCTAAAGCGTCCGTTTAAGTAATTTCTTGCCGCTGCAGCAACAAATTTTGTGCTAAATGTGGTGAATCTGTGAGGGTGACTTTTGGAAAGTTGATAAACAGAAAGACTTTCAACTTTAAAACGAGATAATAAGGATGATGAGTGAAACAGTTAAATTGAAACAATTTCACCTTACTTCAAATTTTCACAAACAACTCGAATATATAAAAGATTTGTGACAAAAACTTCACAAATGAGTAAAAGGATAATTGAGAAATGAGTGTTTATTTTCTTGAGAGGATTGTTGTCACTTTTTACTTTTCCAGAAATTGAAACATGTCTGAAAATGATGTCTTTTAAAGACTTAAAAGATTGTGACAAGCCAGCTGAAACATTCAGTGCTTCTACTCCCCTAGTATACAGCAGACCAAGGACATAATTTTGAAGGAAAGATACATTGTTTTTCAAACAAATAAAAGCTGTCGTAAATGAAAAATCAGTCCCATTACTTTTCTCTAATTGTAGAATTGATTTGGCCATGTTGGAATAATGGGAGGAGACAAACCAGATTGAAGGTAGTACAAGGTTATATAAAAAAAGCAACAATGTATAATAAAAATAATTTGAACTGAAGAAATGTAATAAGGGCCACTTCAAGTATCGATATCTCAAAAACAAAGCAAGATATCAAAAAAATTTATTTTTCATTTTTGACTTATTTTTTGATTTGCAAAATTACATAGCCAAATCCTGGCGCCACAGAAATCTTACTTGGACCCTGATAAAAAATGCTACAATTTATTTCAAGGGATTCTTTTTACCTAAAATTCAGTCAGTCACCTAGTCAGTTTCATTTGTGTCCGCACGTCTACTATATCTTGATTCGTTGCCACAACCCAAACCCATAGTACTAGGTCTATGCACAAACTACAATCTATTACGGCTCTGTTATCTAACTAACAAAAATTGGGAATTACTATAACAGCATTATCATTAACATTGACAAAGGAAAAATAAAAAATGTTGGCAAAAAATGGCTAATTGAATGAAGATAATTCAGCTACATAACATTTCTAAATGAATTGGTTGGTGATGATTTTATTAACTATTTAAGAATGGAATACAGTTGTTCCAATGCATCATTAGATTTAGATAGTCCATTGATCACTTAAGGGCAGGCAGACAGTATAATTATTTGTAAATTCAGTACTGCAATCATCTTTACTTTTTCTTTTAATAATGATTTTTACATATCTGTTGCTGTATTGCTTACAATTAACTTTTGATGATTTGTACAGTCTAATCTAAAATAAATTCTCACTCTCTTATAACAGAAGCCATTGTAAAATTTAAATTAATCAATTAAAGTAATGAAAGTAGGTACAGAAGTGTTATCACGTTAACCCCAAAAAACCAACTGAGATCTGCCCTACAGTTAAACATACTATACAATTTTGTCAGTTAGTCGGACAATCAGATGGAACAGTCACCTGACAAGGCCCAACAGTACTAAAGTCACAGGAAACATCTAGACAAGACCTAATATTTCAGCTAATCTAACCAATTTATCCTGTTGGCCTGACCAAATCATACTTATATGCCACATTTCACTTTTTGAAACAATATCAATTGCGGCTTTTAGATCCAAACAATCACTAGTCACAATATAGCAGCTTAGAGATATATAAAGATGTATGAAACTGCTACAGTTTTTTAAAAGCTAAACTATAAAATTGTTTATTCATTCAGATTTTCAAACTAGCCAATAAAAATCCACTTTATCGAACGATAAAATCAAAGGATAGAATCAATTTGTACACAAAATTTATCACTTCCATGTTTTCTCTTTATTAGTATTCTATTATTTATATATTAACATTTGTCCCAACAGAAAACCAAATTTGAAAAGTTTCATTTACAATATTGTTGAAGTTATAAAATATACTTATTACTTCGAACTGTTTTACTTACCCATACATGAGATAATTCGTTTTAACATTTTTGGGCCAAGAGAATTCTCCGAAAATAATCTGGTTATCTCTTTCAATAATTTCTTTTTTGTTAACATTGTACTGACGCAACAAACTTAATGGATCCGCCATATTTACTTATTATGCACAACAATAACTAAACACCCCAGGCTGTTTGAGTTGCAGCAATCTTACTTTAAAGCCTTCAAAAGCTTTTATCGTATCGTGTAACTTTTTACATTTATTTTACAAACACGACTGTACTTTCAAAACACGCCATTTTTGAAAACTTTCAATGACAACTGACGTAAGCGGAAGTTTATGTTCAACACTAACACCGGGTTCATTCTCAAAGACTTTTGGAAACTAAGATATAGTACATATGATTATGATTCGAATGCCCGAGAACTGAGAGAATTGTTGTTCGGAAACTGATTGAGAAAATCGGGTCGTCGCCTTTTATGATATATTATCCCACAAAACATGTTCGATCCTTTTTATCCTGATAGTGGGTAAATTCGATCAACCCAATCATTCGTTTGTTTATGTTTTATTTCAATTTTAAAAATCATTTATTTCTACCATTAGTTTTCATGAGCAAGGTAAATGATGTTTGCTGTTTTTCCACTTTTTGTCATTTCAATATAAAAATAGCTTATTGGTCTTAACCTTTAGAAAAAAAGTCGTAACTACTCAGTCACAATTATTAAACATACGTTAAACAAATTTGCAAAAACTGAGTCAGGTCTTCCATTTCACGAGCTATTCAGTACTTTGCAACAGACCAGAAATTCATCGTAATCGAGCATCAGCTGTTTAGTTAGGTGGATGTGCCTCAGAAGTCAAGTCAAGTCACGTCAAGCCTCTAGTTAAAGTTGCCCGCGAAATTAACAAAACACGTATTACCAATGAAATTTTCTTATATCTCCATTAAGAATATTATAATTTTTTTTATATATTTTTCATTGGTCAAAAGTACCAAATTTCGTATCTCTAAAAATATTAACCATACCCCGAAAAGTCATAGGACCTTTTTTATTTGTTTCCTAGACGACGCTATACGAAAGTTGTTCGTTCTGTATTAATTTGCATACCGAAAATTGCGTTTTGAGTGATCCATGTAGTGAAAGTGACAATTCCGTACTGCAAGACTTTTGGGACGTTCTGGAGTAGACAATTTTAACTTAAATGTGACTTAGTTACTTCAATGTTGACAGTTTCACTTCGATGATTTTGCATAACCTTAAATTTTTAATTTTCTGAAATTATTTATTTTATCCGAAGTTTCGTTTAAATTAATGAATAACAATGAATGATGATGAAAAAGAAAACATTGCAAATATCATTAAGTACATTATATTGTTCAATAAATAAAATGTTTATAATTCTCCATATTATTTATTTTTTTTTTCCTCGGTGTAATGAAAAAGTTTTGAATCTTATGCGTTGTCTAAAAAATGTTGTGTACGCCGCGGCTAAAATACTATTTTGTTGGACTCGTATGTTGTTCAATTTTCAGATTCGTCCAACAAAGTAGCACTTTTAGTCCTTGGCATACAAATAACTATTTCAATGAAGAATATAAAAAAATTGTCTGGTTGAAAAATAACAATTCCTTGCAATTGTTTAAACAGTTTCGGTTTATCATCAGAAGGGCAAATTGGTTGGAGGACGTTGAGGCGGATCTGATCCAGCTAGGGGTTCGAGGTTGCCCAGGATAGAAAGAATTGGCAGTCGATTGTTGAGAGCGCCCTGGTACTCAAAGGACTGTAGCGCCGACTAAAGAAAAATGAAACACTGACTATTAGTAAATAATTGGTATTGTTGACACAGTTTCATAGTGGTACAATAATTTATAAATTTATCGAAAATGTTGAATAATATGGAATGGAATAAAATCTTGAATGTTTTTTTGATACAAAAATTGAATCTAGCAGCATATTTTTCGTTTGTCAACGATAGCGCTCTCTGAAACACCATCTAGTGATCAACAACATTACATATTTGAATGTGATGGGCGCTTCGGATATCAGACCTTGAATTGGAGCATCGGCGGAGGTAAGTTTATCTATCAGTATACAGAAAACATAATCTCTATCTCATTCTGATGTACTGTTCTTCATAAATCAGATTAAGCTCACCCCCTTCTAGGAATTTATATTTAGAGGCTACGAATGGTCTATAAAAAAATGTAGACTGATTACTAATAAGTATATTCCATAAAAAGTTCCTAAAATAAAGATATTACCATGAGTTTTTTTCCTTAAATATACCATTTTACCTTCAGTTCCCCTATATATTATTGAATAAATTCATTTAAAAGTTAAATTTTCTGTAATAAAATGATCGAAAGGATATTCGGACATAGTTAAAGAGGGGTGTACGAGATTGTTGTGTTTTCTTAAAGTAATTTTCGCGGCATACCCGGTATTACACAATTCGCACTTGTATCTCTTTTCTTTAGTGTGTGTTCGGTTGTGTGAAGTCAAACTTCCGCGTCGTGTGAAATCTTTAAAGCAAATTTCGCATTTGAACGGCTTCGCAGTCTCGTGATGCGATTTTATATGTTGATTTAAGGTCGGTTTAACTTTGAAACATTTAGAACAAAATTTGCATTCGAACGGTCTTTCCCCGGTGTGGACTCTAATGTGAATTTTCAAGTTATGTTTCGCTTTGAATTCTTTATGACAAGTTTCGCATTTGAAAGGTTTTTCTCCTGTATGATTGAGCATGTGTAATTTCAGATTATCTCGTTTTTTGAAAGCCCTGAGACAAATGTCGCATTTGTAAGGTTGTATGCCTGTATGGACGAGACTGTGTCGTCGTAGTTCGTGTTTTCGGGAAAAAGCTTTCGAACAAACGTCGCAAAGGTACGGTTTTTCACCAGTATGGATTCTTCGGTGGTCTATCAAACTTGCTTTTTGCGAAAATCGTTTCAAACAAAATTCGCATTCGAATTTTTTCTCTTTCGCATGGGTCTTCAAATGGTATTTTAAATATTGATTCTTAGCGAAAGATCTTGAACAAAGATAACAATGGTATGGTTTTTCACCGGTATGCATAATGACGTGGCCCTTCAAATAAGACCTATGTCCAAAACGTTTTGGGCAGAATGCACATTTGTAAGGTTTAATACCAAGATGTTTGAACAGTATGTGATATTTCAAACTGTATTTTCCTTTAAACGTACTAGGACACAAGGCACATTTGAACAAATTTCCTTTTGGTTCTTTTAGACCATTCACATGTTCTTCAGTTGATTTCCTGCGGTGGAATTTCTTAAAATTTATTATATGTACAAAATAATGTTGTAAGAATTCGATTTTGCTCATAAAGTATTTTCCGCAGAACGAGCAGGATACAAGTCCTATCTTAAAGTGAAGGGTGAGGTGACGATTTGTAGTTTTAGATGAACCAAAATCTACAAAAAAAAAAGAAACTCATAATTGAAATTACTCATATATATATATATATATATATATATATATATATATATATATATATATATATATATATATATATATATATATATATCAATATTGAAAGCTGGGAGTTCTTCATTGAAAAATTTATTGGCATTACCCCTATTCCAAGCCATCTAAATGACATTCAAGCCCGCTTTATCATTGGTACCATCAAATCAAACAACTCCGCTGCCAAAGACACTCTCTAACGTCAATAGACAGCTCATAGCCTCAAAGCCCAAGAGGAAACTCCCTTATCCGCCCCTTCAGCTGCTAGCAACAGCATACGAAGACCTCCCTGAGAATTACCTTAATTCCCATAGTCATTAAATGAAACCTGGTGCACCAGTTCACTAGCTAAATGACCGACGATTGATAATAATGCAGACCACCCGCACCCCCAATTACCAGCTTTCTTATTAAATAATAAACAAAAGAATTGAAAAAAAACCTACAAAAAGCAAACAACATCCCTAAACCTATAAAGAACCGTTTTTTAGGCTGTAAGTTTCCTCATTTTTCTTCAAATCCAGCTTGGTCGTCCTTTTTCTGCCTGATGAAGTGCAATCCAAACCAATCCTCACAACCCCAGCCCTGCAGAGGAGCAGGGTCAGGGTCAATTCGAATTAATCCTTTTCCCACCCAAAATATATCCAACGAATCTCTCTCATTTTCTCTCAGAGTGTTCAAACGACCATTCTAAGTAAGTAGTTAAAAGACAAGACCTATCCGAAGGGTCTACACTCTCCCAGAGGCGATAGAAGGTCAAATGCACTGATAGAGCATTGCATGTAAATGCATTTAAGATAGTATGTCTGGCAGGCACTTTCTATAATAATAATAATGAACCGAAAATATCTTTATTTATCCATTCAAATAAGCTGCAAAACAGACTTTAAGGTCTTTAAATGCTAAACATTTTACTATGTATTGTGTGAGTAGACCATACAACTACAAGAATTGCTACTTATATTCTCCCTAGCAAATATAAAGAAGCATTAATTAGGGCTATCATATTAAATTTTTCAAAAATAGATTAATATCTCTGATTCTGATCAAATTTTAAACAAAGTGGTTTTTTTATAGGAGAATATCAGTTTTTTGAAAAAAAAAAAAATTTGGATGGAACTACAATACTTTACAACCAATTACTGTGTACTGAAGAAAACTTTAATGTGTCTGCACTAAGATGTTAGACTGGTCTGTTATAGCCTGGATCACGCAATCTCACTTTTTAGTGTACTTATAGCCATGAGCGAGAATGATGTACCAGTGTCTATTGCATAACGCATCATTATTTGTTTTTTGGATGGAAACGTAAAACAAATTAGGTTAGTAAACACTGGAACAGTCCCAATTTGTCGGCATGCTATTATTATTTATTAGGTTCATTGAAAGAGGAACTTAAAGGATTGCAATCCAATGTAAATGGTTACATGACAAGCAAAGAGATTTTCACAAAGAAGCTTCTGGAGAGATTAGGTTAGGAAGAGTAGGAATAGTGTGTAGAGTATGTCTGAGACTATCTAGCAAAACTGTAACAAACTTCAGCTCTGTAACTTGATAATAAAATTTTTTAAAGCAAAATTCCTGTTTAATTTGAGCCACCCTCATAATTCCTATTTTTTTGCATTATAATTATCAAAAAAGAATAGAAACATTATTTTCTCATTATATTTTTAGGAATTAATAATTAATCTCGATTCTTTGGAAAGAATAAAAATCATTTTTGATTATACTAAACCAATTAAAATTCTTTTCAACTCTTGTAAATGAATTGTAGACATTTATGCAAGATGGTTTAGATATCAATCCTTTCAAATTTTGTGCCACTTTCTCAGCCAAAGTAGAAGTCCATGTACCCATATGGTCTAAAATTGAGTGTGACCAATTTTCAAATGATAGAAATGACAGGAATAATAAATATAGTGAGTTTAAGAAACAATATTTCATGTATGAAGTAAAAACTGTATTTAGGGCTTTTTTGAATCCAAGAAAACAAATTCAATATTTAGAATTAAAAATTATTGGGGATCTTATTGAGAAATGCATGTTATTAATTCAGTTTCCAAATAATTATAAATATGAACTCACATTTTCTGCATACCAAACAAGGATATTTCTTCTTTATTTTAGAAACTTTTTTGTTCGTTTTTTTGTATTCTTTAAAACGTTTTATTCGTGTTTTTTTACTGCTGCATGGTTGATCCAAGTAATTCAAAATATTTTCTTCATATTTAAGATGTGATACATTAAATTCTTGGGTTAAAAGTTCTACTTTTGGTTTAATATCAATTTCTTCTTTGATTTGTGTAAGATCTTTCGGATGTACATACATATCTTCAGCTCTAGCTACATTGGTATAATTTCTTTGATCAATATATACATCGATGCCTTCAACTTCTGATTTAATGTTTGTTATTTTTAAAAGTAAAGGCTGAACTTCGGTTTGGCAGTTCGTTTGGCCTTCCGAAAATTCATCAACTACTTCTTGTTTAATTAAAACGTTATCTAAATTGACGGGATACATTTTTTCTTTGTCTGTTTCCATTAAAAATAGTAAATACTAAAGTATAATATAATTCAATTAAAATGTTAAAAAATATAAATAAAAACAGGTTTACTATATGTCAAAACAAATATACAATAGTTATGACAGTTAACCATAGAGATGTAATCTAATTTTATATTCTGTGTTTGGACACTGTGAAGAATATGTCACTGCAGTTTCAAAAAAATATTAGCTGAAAATAAGCATAATATATTTTTTTTTCGAAAACTGGTGCTTCAAAAACAGCACAGTATTTTCACGTAACTTAAATAATTTGTGACTAACAACGATAATTTTTGGGTTTATTATTAGGGTTAATCGCATGCGCAGCTCTTCTAGATCAAAGAGCAAAAGAATGAACGTGACAACGCCAGTCATTTTTTGTAATATCTCATTTTATATTGTTGATGTTTCTATTTATTTATTATGTTTATTATTGAATTAGATGCTTGAAGTATGGAAGCGAAAAAAGAAAATAATGACAATTCTTGTTCAGGGAAGATTGAAATAATAGAAAATAAATTTCCCATTTCATTAGAAGAATGTATTAATCGGGAATCTAAAAAGTGGACACCGGTCGAAATAATAAATAAAACAAAATATGAAGAATCTAATCCAATTTTCGGAACATCTCCTGTTAATGGCGTTGAGAATAATTTTTTTCATATACATTCTACCAATTATCCGAAAAAAGATGTAGACCCAAAAGTATGTGAAAATTCGCTTTTAACAGAAGCTGACAATTCGATTTCTCCTTGTAGTAACAACTTAGCACAAATTGTGGAAATGGAAACTACGAAAAATGGAATTAAAAACAAAAAACATTATCCTTGTCCCATATGTGGAAAAAGTAAGTGTGATTTTACTTTATATTTCCTCACATTATTCATTTTTAAAAATCGATAATCATAAGTATAAAAGTGTTCTTACTCAGTCTCTAAAACTAAATACCCAAAGTGGAAATATAAATTTTTTCTTTTAACTAGAGTTCTTATTTTTTATTTCATACATGGATTTGCAGTTTTATTAAGTGTGAGGTATAGTGTAAACAAAGGATTTTTGAATTAAAACAATGTGACACGGTAAAAAAATGTGCAAAATTGGATTTTTTTCTAAGTTCATATTATGAAAAAATTACTTTTTTCAAAATTAAATAAAAAATTTATTTATTTGAAGCCCATTTGCTTTTCCTTTAAAGGAAAAATGAGAGAGGTGATGAGTATTCAATAAATAATAAATAAATATAAAAATAAATAAATTCAATAAATTTTCTTCAATCAAAATCTAGGCTGAATGTTTGTAAGAAACTGTTATAAACCATACTCTGGCTTATTTCTTTGGTAAAAAAAAAGATTCCAGACGTGCATGTAAAAATTTTGATTTTTTTCTAATAATGTGAAATTCCTGAAATTTTCTACACAACGGTAACAGGTAGGGAGCAGTACGTACACCCACCTCAAGATAGTTTTTAATCAAAATATTCTGTATCATAGCATATTTGAAAGTAAATTTTAGTCTATACAATTAAAAACTTCTTAATCTTAACATTGGCAGTACTGTACCGGGTGGGCAACAGGGTGCAGACAGGAAAAAAATTTTTCGAATTTTAATTCCATCACTAAGGGGGGCGTGTATGAAAATATGAAATTAAAAAAACAATGTTCTTTAAAATTTACCAAATTAAGTGGCACTTTACATACAATAATGGAATTCTTCAACAAATCTGCGCATTTTTCTTTTTATAATTTGTAATTTAATTCTTCAGATAAGAGGTAGGGTAGAGTGGGACCTTGTTATGAAAAAATGCCTGTAAGTCCGGTTCTGCTTAGCCGATTTTTATAAACTTGATGTTGTTCTAAAGAGCTTTTGTCCAGCAATACAAAGTATATAAATTCTAAGCAATTTAATCAGCAACGTGAATGATAGGGGGCAGTGTTTACTATATTTTAGATATTGTGTAGGTGTGTTATAAGTAAATTAAATTAACATTAAAATAGTGGAAGCTGCATGCCCTCAGATATCTTAAGACGTGTAAATGGCGAGAAATTTTCTTTAAACGTCTATTAGAATGGTTCACTCAAATAGAAATTGAAAATTTATTCTGGATGGGAAGTTCTCACATTGGTCTACCCATCAAGTCCGTGCTGGGTACGTCCAAAGGACGTTGGACCGGAGTGACTGGGGCGCTAGCCATATAGTCAAGCACCGCGTGTTGTTTGCTCAGAAAGAGATAGAAAGTAGGCTTATTGGTTGTTCTTCATTTCCAGTTTTGAGCCCCTTATATCCACGCATAAAAGTTAATGAAAATTAAAAAATGATAACTTGAAAAACCTTGCATTTGCAGATTACTACTAGTTTTTGGCTAATACTAACATAAAAAGCTTTAGAACAAAAATTTTAGAACTCAAAACCCAAAGTCCGTTTTTTAAAGCTTTTGGTGTATGGTAAACATCGTGTCTGGTTTTTTTTTATCATAGGAAGAGTGTGGGATGTGAAATAACTATAGACAATGTCCAAGGCATTTTCTGGCAATTTTGCCTTCATTTTATCAAATCTTCTAGGGTCGAAGACAGCCAAGTCCCAATACAGCAATTGGCAAAACAGGCAAAAACCAATTAAAAACATTTATACTAAAAGTATCATCAGGTGATGATAAAACTCTTTTTTGATTTTGAAATTAGGTTTAATCAACAAATCTTTTAGATCATCGAATTTTGAGGACGCTTCAACCTTTTCATTGAATTTATTAACGAACGTCTTTGCTGCTCCTAGTGTTTCATTAAACCTATCTTGAAGGTATTTCATTCTTACTATTGCTAACTCTATTAGTCTCCAGTTGGGGTGGGCAAAATAATCGATTAATCGGCTGATCGATTAATCGATATTTATTTTTAAAAATAATCGGTAATCGATTAATCGAAAATAATCAAATAATCGAAAAATATAGATTAATGGATGTGGACCACATGCTGTGAGGATTTGGTTTTATAAAATACAATGGTTCTTGCCTATTTTCATTTTCAAAAATGCATAATGGTTTTGGTACAGTTAAATTGAATTTAAAAGTGTTTCTAAGTGGCTTTATTACAAAGTAAAACACTGAAATAGTTATTTGTATGCTTAGGCCGCCAAATACCTTTTTAACGTACCGAAAGTACAGTTTTCGCCGAGACCCCACTTGCGGCCGAGGCAAGATAATCTTGAGGTCGTTAAAAAGTTTCGCGGCTATGGCATACTACTATTTTTTGTACAATCGTTAAAATAATCAATTTAACGATTAAAAAAATTATTTCTGAATAATTATTTCAACATAATTCAATATCAGAATCTTACTTCCAAATATCTTTTGTAGGTTCATTATTTGATTTGTTTTTATTGGGAATCAAACCATAATGTCTTCTGTATGTTCCTAGTAGTATATTCGCTCTTTATTTTGTTTTTTGTAGGAATCAAACCTCAATCGTTCTTTTAAAGCTTTATTTCCGATTTTAGAATAATCGAAAATTGATTATTTTCGATTAATCGACTATTTCCGATTTATCGATTATTTTATATAATCGATAATCGATTATATTTTTGATAATTGCCCAGCCCTAGTCTCCAGGTTTAAGTAAAGTCAAGGTTTTTCGTCTGGAGATAGTCTAATAACGGTGTATTTACTTTGAATATCTGCAGAAAATACATTTCAATAACTATTATCTCAATGTCTAGGAATTTAGTAAATAGTCCTGTAGCGTTGCTCCTAACTGTAAGTTTGAGCTCATCTGATGAAGGAATTTATTGTAAGGGTGCAATTAGTTCACAGAATACATGTTTGGGAATGGTCAAGAGTGCTTGAAGTCCAATTGTCAATTTTGCCAAATATTTTTACGATGGAATCATTTATACTTCGCTTACGACCTGCGCCAATCGCGCACAGGTGGAACTTCATGCAGAAAATATAAATTTAATTTATGAAGAACGGCAATAAAGTTTTCTTGTTGTTTTCTTTATTTTAAGAGTCAAAAATAATGCATTAGATAGCATGAGTGCATACGAGGGCCATTTTTTTTTTCAACCTCCGATAGGCTATAAATAAAAGACAAGTTCATATAAAACAATAATTTCATTACCAAAAGATTGGTACACTTACAGTTACTTTTCGACATAATCGCCGAGGAGATTGAGACATTTGTCATATATGTGGACAAGCTTTTCAATACCCTCTCAAAGAAAGTTGCCGCCAATCAACAGACTTTGAAACTTCTGGAAATACTGTAGACAAAGCAGTAACGGTGAATCTGCGGTTTTCTTTTTGTCAATTCGTTGAACCAGGTCATCTGAAACGACAGATTCGCGTCCTTAGCCCCCCCTTCATCAAGCACATCATTACGGCAATCTTTAAACATTCGACACCATTCACGCACAACACCATCACTTATGAAGTTTTTCCCATATACACGACTCATTATCCGATGGATTTCTGCAGCACTATGGCCTTCCGCCTGTAGAAAATGAATCACACATTCGCAATTCACACTTGGCGGGAGCATCAATAATTGCGGACATGTTTACGTGGCTGTAGCACATCGCCGACTGACGCCTGAATGTCAACCACGGCGGAGTGTGTAGTGCGAGAGTTTCGAGGGCGTCTACAGCGCATGCCATTTTACCTTTAAGCCGATGGCGCACGGTGATTTGTCTTCCTGTCACCCGAGCTAGCATGAGCTTGCTACCTGCAGTAATTTCAACTGTTCTCATATTACTAACAATGGGAACAAATTATTAAATAAACCATGTAATCTAATAATTAACAACTCAGATAACTAATTACGTAATTAGTTTCATCTAATTCCGCTATCAAATGTGACACTTTTAAGTTACCCTTGACATTAGGAAACGTCACATTTTTCATAATCTTCATATATCACATCTTCAAACTGTAAGTGCACCGAATTTGGTGCGCCCAAGTAACGAATTAATTGATCCCGAAAAGATTTCATTTGCAATCTTTTTGTTTTGGGTTTTCTATAAAATTAGCATTTAAGAGCTTATAGTCCACTCAAATTAGACATTTTCCCCACAGCAACGAGATCAGTCAATTCCCTATTTTGCGAGAAAACTATGCGTCCCAGCGAAAAATTTAACCCAGATGAGTTGTAAATAATTAAATTTATTCCAACTTTGACATTGAACATTTTGTCGTACGTTGCATAGTTGAGTCGCTAGAGGGCGTGCAGAAGATTTCAAAACTCATTTTTTGTATTTTCTGGAAAACTATGCTTTTCAGGGGAAAATAGAACATGACAAAGTTGTAGTACACAAAATTCCCCACAACTTTTTTCTGAATAACGGATATTTTCACTGCTAGGGCCGTGGAAATTTTATAAAAATCAGTTTTTCCGATTTTCCGGGAAAATTATGCGTCCTAAGGAAAAAAGTTAAATGGCAGCCTTATATAGCATAAGATTTCGCAGAACTTTTGTCTGAAACATTTTTTCCAGTTCTACCCGAAATGTAACGATTGTATTTGAGGGCAAAAATTTTATAGTGTACATTTAGTCGACATTATAGCTGCCGCATCTGCAACTTTTACTTTATTTTTAGATTTCGCAAGGTCGAATTCAAGAAAAAAACACCTCGGTCTACATTTCCTCAATAGATCAGTAGTATGTTCGTTTTGTGGTCGAATATTTATCCAACAAAAACATTATTTGATACACAATTTTGTCCACGCCGTGAAAAAGAAGACAACAAAATGGCCGACGGTCGAATACGTGAACAAATCGATGCCAGACGATAGTATATCGATTAAAACCGAGACAATAAAACCAGCGTTCGAATTCGATTGTGATATATGCGGAGAACGTTTCGATACCGAAGATCGTCTTCAAAACCATTTAAAAACCCATCCGATCTTATTTAACTGTGATATATGCTCTAAATCTTTCAGCAGAAAATCCTCCCTCACTCAACACAAACTTATCCACTTCGGCCCACAGTTTTACTGCGAAATTTGTTCCAAACCTTTCAAAAGTAAATCGAATCGTAACCGACATCTATTGACACACTCGCAAACTCGTAATTTATTTTTCAAATGCACCGCGTGCGTACAAAAATTCAATAAATCCACAAGTTTCGTAAACCATTGGATAACGCACCAAGAAAAAGCGAAGCTGCAATGTAAATTGTGTAATAAGACGTTCAACAAAACCAGAGACATTTTCGAACATTGCAAAAATCATTTTTATATTAAAAATCGATTGCAATGCGAAATTTGCCCTACGTGGTTTATACAGAAGAAACAACATCAGAATCATTTGAAAATGCACGCGCAAGGCGTACCGCCCGGTATATGCTGCACTTACTGTTTGGAAAATTATACAAATGACGACGAGCTCTCCAAACATACCGAAATACACGAAAAACCGTTCCAGTGCGGTATTTGTTTACTATTATTCAAAGAATACAGTCAACTATGTCAACATATTGAAAAACACACCGACAAACACACAAATATAAATTGCCCTTTTTGTACCGCCACTTTCCATACCGATTACCTCGCCGATCACATAGAAAACAAACATTCGGATATGAAGGAAGGCGGTACGAAAAAATCCTTCACCTGCAGCTATTGTTCGATGTTTTTTACCACGGAATCCGATCTGAAGAACCATCTGGCGGAGGGTAGTCGAAAGACGTGTTGTAAAATTTGTTCGATCGACATTTGCAGTTTGGAAAATTTGATAAAACATATACGGGAGACGCACATCGGCGCGAAAAATCCGTTCGCTTGCGTGATATGTACTAGAGAATACGCCGATAAAGACGGTTTAGTTAATCACCTTCTTTCCGAACAAGGTAACGATCTATTGGATTATTTCAAACAATGCGAAATATGTCATTGGAATTTTTTCGACGAAGGCGATTTTACGACGCATTGGAAACAATATCATCAATCGGTTATTTCAGATTTCAACAATTATAAAGATATTACAGATTCGAATATAATTGTCAAAGAAGAAGATTTCAAAGACGAGTTCGATATTATTTACCAAGCGTTAGAAATTAAAGAAGATAAAGTAGAATATAGTGGATACTTCGATCTCTGTTGATTTTCTTATCAAATACTGAATTTCTAAAAAAAAAATATAAACTCGTGGACATAAATAACGCACCACCCTTTATTTCAATATCAAAACCAGAAGAAAAAAAGAATTTTCTATCACAAAAAGTTAAAGTATCTTAACACGTCGACTGCCACGGCAAGGTCAGAATTCCATTTAAAATGACAATTTGATTTAATTACATTATTACATTAATAACAACTCAAATTCTAGTGCATAGTTATTATAAAAAGCATAAAAATAGTTAAACAATCAAAATTCAATAGTTAAGTGAACGTGAAGCTGAAAGAATAGTCGAGTTAGTTGGACAGGAACAAAGTTATCGTGAAGTGGCAAATCTGTTTGGCCTACACCACACAACCATTGGCAGATTGATGTAAAGATTTCGAGAAACCGGTTCACATTCTAGGAGGCCTGGACAAGGAGGTCCTTTAGTTTTAACTCCTCGGGATGACCGTTTTTTGCAATTAAATTCATTAAGAAATCGATTAAAGGCAAGTGTCGAGCTCAACAGCCTTTTAGGAGAAGTCCGAAATGTAAATATCTCCGATAGATCAATAAGACGACATCTTCAGAATGCTGGTCTACACAACAGAAGAGCTCTCCAGGCACCTTTGATAACCAGACAGGATCATGTTGCTAGACTAAGATTTGCAAGGCAACATTTAGATTGGAATTTAGAAAATTGGTGCCAAATTTAAATATTTACTGATGAGATAAGAATCAGTCTAAGAGGTCCAGAATCAATTTCGAAGACTTCGAGGAGAAAGATTTGTGAAGTCTTGTATCATTCGCAGGGAGCCGTTTCAAGAATTAGTGTCTCTTTCTAGATCTGCGCTTAACGCAGCAGATAAATAACTGACTTTCTTGAAACTCACGTCGTTCCGTATTGGCCATTTATTGATGATGATTTTTGCTTAATGCATCATAATGCTAGACCACACGTTGCGGCAGATGTTCTGAATTACCTAAACGAAGTAGGAATTCATACCCTGGACTGGCCACCAAGAAGTCCAGATATGAATCCTATCGAGCATCTCTGCGACATTTTAAAACGCCGCATTCGTCGTCGAAATCCATCTCCTCAAAATTTAAATGAGCTTGAGCAAGCGGCATTAGAGGAATGTGAGAACATACCACAAGAAGTGATACAGCACCTAATTGAAAGCATACCCAGGAGAATGTTAACAACAATTACATCCAGAGGCGGAAATACACGCTACTAGCGTTTTAAAAAAAGGAACATGATTGTTTAAAATGCAAGTTTTATTTTTAATATTAATAATATTATTTAATATTGGTTTTATTGCAATGTTTTTATTTTTATTTTTTTACTCATCAAAAATCGGGGTGCTGCGTAATTTTTGACCACGAGTGTATATATAGAGCGTTTTAATGAAAGGTGACTATTACACTCCAGTATTTATGGTGATATTTATACTGAACACACTGTTTACATCAACACTACACTGACGCGCGTTTCGATAACCAAGTTATCGTCTTCAGAGACTAAAGATAAATAGTTTATCGAAACGAACGTCAGACAGTGAAATTGTGAATTGTGAAAAATATATTTATTTTTCAACGTAATCTCTTTTTAGCTCCATACATTTTCCCCAGCTATGTTCATTAAGTTCTATACCTAAAATAGCCATTAACTGCCGACATCAACTCTTCATTGTTGGAAAATATTTGACCACCGAGCCATTTTTTTCAAGTCTAGGAACAGAAAATAAAGCGAAGGGGCTAAATCTGGCGAATAGGGTGGATGAGGTGTATTGACTTGATAAAATGAGACTTTCTTCTTAGCCAAATGCGTCGGTTATTGCTTGATTTCCTCGCTCAAACGTCGCAATAAGTTCGCATAATATTCGCCGTTGACAGTTTTTCCTTTTTCAAGATAGTAAATGAAAATTATTCAACGCGCATCCCGAAAAACCGAGCCAATTCTCCCGTTTCAGATCATTGTTTTGATTGTTCTTTTGTTTCGGGTGCGAAGTGATGGATTCATGGTTATGAAACGGCTCAAGAATTCGGCTGTATTTCTATGAAACATTACCAAACACTCGATGGAAACATCTTCAGGACGCTGTTTTCGTTTCATTGCGATCAAACGCGGCACCCATCTTGCGCACAGCTTTCTCATGTCAAATTTTCAGTTAATATGCGATGTACCGCATTTCTTAAAATACCTACTATATCTGCTATCACGCGCATTTTCAGTCGACGATCATCCAGTACCGCTTTGTGGATTTTCTTCAACATTTCTGGGTCGTTACCTCATTTGGTCCACCACTGCGATGCTGGTCTTCGCAGGTCGTACGGCCTCGTTTAAACTCTGCTACCCAATATTTTACTGTTGATAAAGAAGAAAACGTCTCGCCTAGAGTAGAATCTAGTTCAGGCTTCATATTGGTTGGACTAAGACCTTTCGAATAAAAGTATTGTATCACATAACGATGACCAATTTTTACCATGTTTACAAATTCACTGAAAACGTTAACTATTGATGGTTGCCAAACAAATATGGCATCTTCAAACTTGAAGTATATGCCGTATAGATTGTGTACTTTCTACTACAGTGGTACTTTTCAAACAACTACCGCCATCTCTAGGTCAGGCCAGGTACTTCTGGGACCATTCTCATATTTAAATTGAGATGTCTTCACAGCCTAACGTAACGAGTCATTCACGATGTAGTCAAGGATATAAAAAAAATTAACAATCTTCCAATACAATAAGTAGAAAACGAATTAGATGAGTAAGGTAAAATCCTGAAATTATAACTACAGCTACGCTTTGAAAAATCAAATAGGGATATGGAAATGAGATATAACACTGACAAAAAGTACTCTAGAGGGGCCTAAAATGCATAATTTTTGTTTAATATCTAAATTTTCCGGGTGAGTGCCCCTCGTAATAGAACCTCCGCGCTAGCTAGCGCCGCCACTACCCTTATTTATAATTCCCGATATGTTTTATCTAGACGTTTGCATAAATAAAATTTTATTCACTCTACTTGCATTCTAATTCTCTGCTGAGTTAGAACCAGTGCGGATTTTAAGAGAAGTATGGAACAAAGTTAGCCACCATAGTCAAAGATTAAAATGTATAACTTTGGAAAATAAAATAAGTGTATTTCAAAGAATTTTTGACGTCTCGCAAGGAAAGGGGATGAAAACAATTTTTTTTTCTGAAATTCGTTAGCTATTTAGGTAAATATGGGTCGGGAATTCAAGCACGAGAAGGTAGCAGTAGAATTATAAGTATTTAACGATTTCCAAATAAATAATTTTTTTCACCCACTTCCTGCGAGCCGAAAAAAATCTTTTTAGGTACCATCATCTGTGATATAGGAAATATTTGAAGCCAATCGGTGGATTCCCCTTTTTGGAACTCCAGCCGTACTTTGTAATCTACCCATACTTCAAATGGTTTTTCATTAAATCTATTCACTGCTCTCAAATAAAGCGGTAACTCATCTCAACCTAATCAATTCTTCTGGACTAATTTATGGTGATTACTCCATAGATTATAATCTGATAACTGAATTGTCAGAGCTAGGCCAGCAGATCTTCAAAATGAAGGCTTTTGATTCTTGCAATGTCTAATGATGTTCGATAGCACCCATCTCGGTAAGAGTGCATTTATGAACCTTTCTATTTGAGGTATCTTCAATCATTAGCTCTTTCATTAATGATATCATGCATTGCATCAATTGAATGACCTTGCTCCTAGAGTAAAACTTATCTCGAAATACTTTCTTTGTTGCTGCTTCCAGTGGGCGCATTATGTTAAGAAGTGATGTTAATACTGTCAGCTCCATACCAGTTAACATTGATGGTGCTGTTTATCAAAATGACGTTAACAGTATGAAGAGTTATAAGAGGTAAATTATTAGCTACTTTATATGATTTTTACACATCTTTACTTGGGATTTGTGTGAGGTTGAAAACCACATTGGAATGCTCTGTGTAAAGGTCATATATTAAAAAAAATATATGCACGTTAATAATGACGTATTTGCTTTCTAATAGTATAATTAAACCGCTTCAACACTACGTTCGTTTTGTGTAATCTCGAACAGATTGGATCAGTTTCATTGACTGTTCATTATTTTTTTTTGTGCAATATAAAAAATAACAGATATTATAAATAAATATTTCTTTAAATATTATACTTAGTTTTAGTTTTTTATCCCTCAATTGATCCGATTGAAAATTTATGAGTGTTGGAAGTTGAGAATATTATATACAGTAGGTTAGTAAGACGTCGCGGTGCTGAAAAAAATCGAAATGTGGTTGTTGATATTCACAAAATAATTAAACTTTCTGTTTTGGTAAATTTATCATTTATTTTCTTTAAATTTTCTCTTTTTAGACCTTTTCATATGTTTCTTGATGATTTATCTTGATTTTAGGTCTTTTTCGATAGAAAATCAATTCAACCTGGGTCTTTGCTGCATTAAACCCAAGCTGATTTCTTCTACCCCCAATTCAGAATGTTTTCAAGATCGTTATTGATGGTGTTTAAGGATTTGGGTGTTAACCGAGTTTATTGGGGTGGCTCATTTGAACGACGACATCAGTGTGATAAGACTCGAGTAGTCGGAGCGTTCATTTTCTACCTCTAGTGATTCTTTGTTTAATTAATGACTATCTGGTCTTTTGAATGATTTGTTTTTGCAATCATCTCCACAAGATAAATCTTTTGATTGACCTTCTGTTCAGTTGTGACATTTTTCAGAACCATTTTGGGATACCATCTTTTACATGTCCATATCTTCTATAAATTTGATGTATAGTGAAAGTATTTAAATTTATGTACACTCATCATTCTTTTTGTTAAAGATGATCTTATCTGACAAGATCCCTCATTCGTCGAAACTCTTACTTTTCCTTAAAAAGTAATTTATCTCCTTCTAAGTGGTTTCCTTGGACAACTTTGCACTGGGGGAATAGGTGTTCTTTGTTTTGGTACCAATATTTGAAGTTTTCAACTATGTACTTGTATAGCTTTTAACTGGTAGGTTAATCTCTTGGACATTTCTAATCTTTCCCACAAGATCAAGTCACATGTTGTGTAGAATGTCGTTTTGTTTAATTGTGACGTTTTTCAGAACCATTTTAGAACACATATTATGCTCATCCATGTCTTTTATAAATTTGATGTGCAGTGAAAATATTGAAATATCTGTACACTAATCATCCTTTTTGTTGATGATGGTCTTATCAGACAAGACCTTTCATTCGTCAACGTGACTGGAGGTATATAAGAAATATAATATTTCATGC
Source organism: Diorhabda carinulata (assembly GCF_026250575.1). NCBI lineage: Eukaryota > Metazoa > Arthropoda > Insecta > Coleoptera > Chrysomelidae > Diorhabda > Diorhabda carinulata. Next base: position 3,375,217 of record NC_079470.1, read on the forward strand.
ACCAAAACTCTTACTTTCCCTTTAACAGCAATATTATCCCCTTCAAAATGGTTTCCTTGGACAACTATGCACCGGGGGAGTAGGTGTTTTTTCTCTTGGTACCAAACTAAAAGTTTTCAACTTGTATAGCTTGCAACTGGTAGGTCAATCTATTGGACGTTCTCTAGGGTTTAAAAATAAAGTCCTATTAAGACATGTTTCAATTTTATGAAAAGAAAAGTCATAAGGATCCTTGGATATTTCTAATCCTCCATACAAGATCAAACCACATGTCGTTCTGTTTAATTGTGACGTTTTTCGGAAACATTTTGGACACAAATTTTGCTCATCCATGTCTTTTACAAATTTGATGTACAGTGAAAGTATTTAAATTACTGTACATTCATCATACTTTTTGTTAAAGATATTCTTCGCTGACAAGACCTCTCATTTTTCAACGTGGCAGGAAGTGTGTGAAGAATATAATATTTCATGCACTAAAATTGTTACTTTTCCTTAAACAGCAATATTATCCCCTTCAAAATGGTTTCCCCCAGCTATGCACCGGGGGAGTAGGTGCTTTTTCTCTTGGTACCAATACTGGAAGTTTTCAACTTTTATAGCTTTCAACTGGTAGGTCGAATCTTTTGGATTTTCTCTAGGGTTCCAAAATAAAATCCTTTTACTATAGGATTTAATTTCATGAAAAAAAAAAGTTACAAGCATCGTTGGATATTTGTAATCTTCCTCACAGAATCTTTTCCAAATCGAATTATTCAATGTATTTTGAATTTTTGTTCACTTATCTTCCCTTATGTTGAAGATTTTTTGATAACAAAAGTTTCCTCGCGTTATACGAGATGTGTGACGAAAATAATAACTTTTTATCTACCAAAACTTTTGTTTTTCCTTAAACAGCAACGTTATCGCAAAGCAATTTTCTTGGATAGCTATACACTGGCAGAGTAGTAGCACTATTTGCAGCAGTTCTGTAAGTCTTCAACTGGTTGGTGAATATTTTCAATATTCCTCAGGGTTCCAAAATAACAATTTCTTAAGACATGTTCCTATTTTGTGGAAAGGAAAGTCATAGATTCTTCTCCTTAAGATCTTAGATTCTTCTTCTGTTTAGATGTGACGTTTTTTTGGCAGCATTTTGACACAAATCAAATCGAACGGTTTGTTATACAGTAAAGTTCAAATTTCTGTTCACTCATCACATTTTTTGTTAAAACATTCTTATATTACAAGGGTCCTCACTAGTTCAACGTTTTCATCAGTCTTTGAAGTTGAGTATATTCTCGAGCAATTTTTCGATCTTCTAAAAACGGATCCACCAAGTTTAACAGAAAAATTGGTCACGTAAAATTTTTGTAACACTGATGACACTGTCAAAAATAATACCCAGTTACCCAGAAAGTCTAAGAGGTACAAAAACTGCTCTAGCATATGCTGTTGGACACAATTTCGCCCGAATTGTTGCCAGTATCATAATTTTTCTGCTTCTCCAACTCTTCTTCTCCACTCATTTCTATTCTAAGTCTTCAAAAACTTTGGTTTTCTGTTTGTACCTGGTTTTTTCGATAACTATTCTATTTACTATCATTTCCTGTATTCGAGAAGTTGTAGAATGTGAGATTGATGATAATACTAAAACAATCCACCTGAAAGGTAAGTCGAGACTAATTAAAAAATTATATTGTGGGTTGAAAGAAACTACCAACTATATAACCAATAAATATATTTAAAAATGTACTAGAATGATTACAACAATCGATATAAAATATTTTATAAATTGGCAGTAGAGAGACAATCATGATATATTTACAACTTTAACAGTACATAAACAAATTTTCAAAGAGAATATATTTATATAAATTATGCTAACAATGATTAATTCAGAACGTTTCAAAGATTTATATATATATATGTATATATATATATATATATATATATATATATATATATATATATATATATATACTCTATATTGTGATGTAAATCATTCAAAGACTAAACAAAAATATAATAATTTGTAAAATCGCTACACCACCACTTATGGGCAGTAACTACCTTTCAAAGTAATCACTTTAATATCCTGATTAGGTTATAATATTACAAAAAAGTACCGAAAGGCCTCATAAATCATTATTTGATACAAGCCTCTTTGAAATATATAATAGTAGAAACATTTTTTACTACTGGAAAGCTATTCCTGATTGGAACTAAGAGGTTTGTATTAGGATACCAAGCACAATAACTTATTTTTTATAGACGGTTCACGCAGATGATACTCTCCTTTTCTTTAGCTCACTTAAATTTCACAAGTAGGTTGGTAAAACTACATTTATGTTTTTCAAGTAATATTAAAGGTTCCCTGTAAAGAGGTCTGCATTCCAAGGTTATTCTATTAGAAATCACACATTACGGTTCATACAGATGAATTTTTCATTCAGTCTAACAAGCACAAACCATTTATTTTTTATACAGTTCGCGCAGATGACAATTTCATTTTACTTACCACCACAACATTTTGAATGAAAAATTTGGTTGTAGAATTACATGAGTGTTTTTCAAACATATCCTAGAGGTACTCTGCTAAAAGGTCTCCAAGGTTATCTTATTAGAAACCACAAACCACTTAGTTTAAAGACGGTTCACGCATATGACCATCTCCTGTTCTTTAGCCTACTCACATTACACAAGTGCTTTGGTGGTAAAAATACATGAGTGTTTTTCAAATATATTAAAAGGTCTGTGTTCCAAAGATTGTCCTATTGGAAACCACAATCCATCTATTTTATAGAAGGTTCACGCAGATGACAATCTAATTTTCTTTACTTTAACATTTTGATTAAGTAATTTGGTTATAGTGAATGTTTTTATACATATCCTGGAAGTTCCCTGTTAAGAATTCAGGATGTTTCAAATAGAAACCACACTGTTTTATAGACGGTTCATTCAGATGATTTTTTATTTTCGGTTTAGAATTAAGTTGACCATAATGAGGCAAAAGGAAATAATGTCATATTTGTAGTACTACTTTTGGATGGTAATTCATTATTATAGTGATGTGCCTGTGTTAATTGTGCCTTTTTTTTAATGTTAGATGGTGCTAACTTCATCAGAATAAATAATATTGTCATGAACCATATAAATATGAAGGATGAATGCTAAAACATATCAATTAAAAGTGGAAGTTGAAATCAAAACATCAAAACGTCGAAAAAGTTTGTTGTTTATCAGCAATTTTTTCAACAAATCTCAATGTGCGAGAGAATGATAAAAAGAAATGAATTTTAGATGTAAATTTTACTTATTTAAATAATTTTTTGTATTAATGAGAATTGAATAAACAAACAGGAGTGTCAAATCTAAACAAAATAAAAATCAAAACCAAGCAGGTTAAAGAAGAAAACAAAACTAGCAAATTAGTACAAAAAAAGCTTAAGAAAATCTTTGTAGAAGTAGAAGCAGAAAGCAGAGAATATGAGCAGATATAGAATTGAGGAAATTATAAGGGAAATCAGAAATTGGTTAGTTGGTGTAGACAATCTGGTGCTTAGGACATATTGTTAGATGTAAATAAAATATGCTAGAGCCAGGAAGAAGCTATAGGACGAAAAGTAGAAATAGCAGGCAGAGGATACTTTGTATCGAGAAGGTGAACTGATAAAAAACGTGGAGAATTGATTGAAGATTTAGTTCTTTGAGACTCAAAGTGCTGGTGAAATGAAATAATCAATGTGTTCATCGAAACAGTATATTTGAACTACTTTAAGGAGATATCATGTCATAAGGGGAATGAAAGGAAACTTAAGATCTCTCAGAGCTAGACGATGGTAATTACTTGTATGTAAAAAATCAAAAAATTGGCAAAAAGAATGCTTGATATAATCCTTGAAGAATTAGATGTAGAAAGCAGATATAGAATTGAGGAACTTCGGAAATCAGAAATTAATCAGTTGATTGAAACAGTTAAACTACTGTGGTTAGGACAGGTTGTTAAATGAATAAAGGATATGCTTAAATCAGGAACAGGCTATAGGAGGCAATGTAGACTTAACAGGATGTGTATAATATGAATTGAGAAGGCAAACTTGACTTGAAACCATGGTGATAAAAGAATCAAAGTACTGGTTAATAATACAAATAGATATATTCGAATGTATTCTTTGAAACAGTGCATTTGAACTACTTTAAGGAGGTAACATGTCATAACAGAAAAATGAAAGGAAACGCAAGATCTCTCAGATCTAGACAATGGTAATTACTAGTAGGTATCAAACACAAAAAATCAACAAATTGGTAAATAAATGCTTAAAATAATCCTTGAAGGATTAGAAGTAAAAAGCAGAGAATATGAGCAGATATAGAATTGTGGAAATTATAAGGGAAATCAGAAATTTGTTAGTTGATAAAGACAATATGGTACTTAGGACATGTTCTTAGATGGAAATAAAATATACTAGAGCCAGGGAGAAGCTATAGGACGAAAAGTAGAAATAGCAGGAAGTGGATACTTTGTATGGAGAAGGCGAACTAATAGAAAAAAGTGTAAAATTGATTGAATATATACGACTCAATGTGCTAGTGAATGATACAATTCAATATAATCCAATGTGATCATGGAAATAGTACATTCGAACTAATTTAAGGAAATACCATGTTATAACAGGGAAGTGAAAGGAAACTCAAGATCTTTCAGATCTAGACGATGGTAATTACTTGAAGGTTAGGTTATAGAATAGTACATTTAAACTACTTTCTCTCAGATCTATTTGGTAATCTAGAATAGGTAAGGAAAACACAAAATCAACAAACTGACAGAAGAATGCTGAACAAAAACATTGAAGGAATAAAAGCAGATGTAAAATTGAGGAAATGTAGATGTGTAGATGTAACAGCTAGTGGATATGATGTATCGAGAAGGTGAAATAATAGAACAATGTGCTAGAACTATTGAAATTATTTAAAACATGGTTCTTTATAATATATTCAAATGTATTCATTGAAACAGTACATCAGAACGAATAGGGTTCTGATTTAAAGAGATAGAAGGTAATAACAGGGAAATTTGGCGTCTAAACATATACCAACAAAATTCGATTACTTTGTCTATTATTTGTCCCAATTCGTATCTTATTGGTTTTGGATCTTTCAATAATTTTACCATACTTCTAGTGATTTATCTTTGGACTCCGATTTTTGTTCAAATTCATTATTCCATATACTTTAAATTTTTCTGTAAATTTTTTTTTGGTATTTCTATTTTACATAATAGATAATTTGATAAACATTTTAGGATAGTAAAATATTAATTAAATGGCCATAGAGAACCTAATAAAAAATGAAAGAAAGGAACGTTCAAATGTTAATGTGAAACTTAATAGAGCAATAGTTAGCATATACAAAATAATATAGAAATATAACAATTGAAGTAGACTGAGTTCGACATACGGTTTGATTAAATGTTAAAGATGGTTACTTCATTTTATCGACTGTATCACTACATACAATACCTTATCAAAACACAAATTAAACGGATATATACAATGAGAAAAACAAAACTTATGCACCCAAACATTTCTCCATTCTGTTTTGATTGAAACCCACAGAATGTTTCAAGTTACTAGATTCTATTAATAAAGAAGCATCGCACATCATTCTTGCATTCGATCTAACCAAAAATAACAAATGACATTCTTCGTAAACCGTCAGTTGTACTCTAGTACACACTAATCCGTGCAGAACAGTAGCTCGTTGCAAATCCAACCATCTCTGTAGCGCCAGTTCTCTCTCTTTAATTGTACTCCCCAACGAAACGTCCGATGGTCCCCATAATGAAAATTCGAGAACGCTTTTTACTTGCGTCAATGAAACAGCGCGTTCGTTGCTAAGTAACGATTGTAGTAGCGGCGTTATTTTGGGAGACGGCTGCAGAAGGTTCAGAGCTTTCAAAGCACACGTACACAGCGTGCCGTGTTTTTCTTGATTGGTTTTTGTAGCCACATCCATCGGTATGCTGAAAATTATAAAGAAGTCTAAATTTCTACTGAATTTTTTACTAAAGCATATAATCAATTAAATAATTTCCTTTAACATATAAAGAGGTATGACTTGTCCCCGGTTCGTACGGGTAGTAGAGCAAACTATGCCTACAGGATTTGTATGTGGTTGGGACGTATCAGCAAGATGCTACAAATATGTCGATTAGTCTTTTCATTTGATACAATAAGACACTATTTAATATATTTTCATGTGTTTTATTATACAATTAATATTAAAAGAACGAACTATAATATTTCTCTATAAAGTGTATCTAGATACTCTTCTAACAAACGTAAACTACAGATATTAGATATGATTTTAGATCTAATCTAATTCAACTTCATCCAAATGTCTCCCTGAAAGAACTAGCGTCCTTTAAAGATGATACTATCCAGCACTTTCCACGAAAGCTCTTTGCTCTCTTCACTGTTTCTGACACTTCCAACAACTATTCTCATTTTTGGACCATTTTATACCTTTTGATGTCACCAGGCAAGTTTTGAGGTTTGCTCAAATGTTTAAACTGCGCCTGTGTGTGTGCTGGGCACTAACAGATGACATGGTCTGCAGTTTCTTCTTCATCCATGCACCAGCGGCACTCCAAGTCGTCCGTGATGCCGATAGTATCGGGATGGCTTCTTGGATTACCGTGTTTAGTTAAAAGTCCAGTCACCAATCGAATTTCGTTTATTTAATTGTCTATTTACCTCCATAGAACCTGCTTTGCAAACAGACTGCTGAGAAACGTAATGGCCACACTTTAAGCTACACCAAGAATAAGTTCTGGGCTCAATGGTGCATTTGCCAATCCCAACCTTACAAGCGAATCCTATTTATCCGTTGCTCTTGGCCGAGTGATCGGGCACCCAAACGTGCTGCATCCTGCGATCATCCCTCACCAGTTCTTGTCGGATTTTCTATCTAAGCATATCGAGATTACTGTGTTTGTATGGTATCGATTGAGTATCGCGTGTCCACATTCCAATACAGCGAATACCTCGGCTTGGAAGACGGTAGCATTTTCCCCAAGTCATTTTATATAAAACTTTGACAAGTTATATACCTAAAGCTCCTAGATTCTTCATACGAAAGAAGATAATTACAAAAAGTTCCTTCGAAATTTTGATCATGTGAGATTTAAGAAATATCTGGATTCTATTAAACAAAATACGTAGACTGCTTCCAGGGGAAGATATTTTTTGGGGTCTTTTGACTCACTCCCACGGTTTTAGCACTACTCCTTCAAGGTAACTGAGCCTTTCGTTGAAATGAGCTCTATGAGTCATTCTCTGCCATACCTAACATCTTAGTAGTATTTGATGGAGTAGTGACCTGCCAAAAAACCGACTACTAGTTTAATGTCGTTTTTGGGCACTTCAAGAAGTTCCTCAAACGTCTTACCTGGAATGGTTATGAATGTTTTGGATTGTATTAGGCCTGGAGTGTTTCTTCAGTGAAACTCCATCTGATCCTTTAGCCAATCGTTAAGTTATTTATTAATGAGATATCACAGTAAGGTGCTGGTCCAAAACATTGAGTCATTGCGCATTTTACGACAAAGCTGTCTGCTTCCTCGTTGCCTGATATACTCTGGTGATTTGTTTAAACTACCAGTCTTCAGTGCCTTCAAAGCCGCTTGGCTGTCAAAAAGAATGTGATTTTCAGAGAGGTTTCTATAAAAACACTCCTGGACATATATGTTTATTACTAGCAATTACTGAGTGATTTCTCTAGGGTTTCAGGAAGCATCTGATTAAACCGACTCCAGTAGAAATTGTCAAATGGAGACTGTATGAGGAAGATTACCTGCCTTGACGTTACAAACCAATGTAGAAAATGCTTTCAACGGGAAGTTTGTAAGAGTGAAGGAGTGACCTTGAAACCAGTCCAGATACTAGAGTCCATAAGTATTTTAGAACTGGATGGTGAGCTCTAAATGATCTTCAATGAAAGTAACTCTGATGAAGGCAGCAATAGACCTTGATCTATATCCCATAAATCACTTTATTTATTGGTGAAAGCCCCATGTGAAAATTTTGGCAGTATTTTTTGCAAACATAGATATTTTACTAGTTTCATTATGTGTGATTTTACTATTCCTAAGGAGAATTATTTCTACGTTTTATTTTATATTTTGAATCGTTAAATATGATGTGACCTTTTCTCATCTTTCTTAATCCCAGGCTTTCATCTATGGGAAAATAAAGTTCTTTTTGTGATGCATTGAAATATATATTGAGTAATTACCTACCTACCTACCTACCATATTTTTTTAGTTTCTTAAAAAGCTTGCTTTCCATTACTTTTATTTTAAACAATATCTTCTTCTTTACTTTAATTACGCTTTTAATATGTATGTGGTTGATGAGTATTTTTGGAACATAACCTAAAAGTTCTCTATTAACAGCTCTATTTTTGCCATTGTTGTTATTCTTTTTATAACCATGGATATATGATGAAAAAGGTTATTGAACTGTGTAACTCAGTATAAATAACACTGTCTACCAAGCACAAATAAATTATTTTTTATAGACGGTTCACGCAGATGTGTTTAACACAGTATTAACATCACATGTATTTTAGTAGGAACCACATACCACCCTTTTTATAGACAGTTCACGCAAAATATTCAAGGTTAAGTTAATTTTAAGTTTGAAGCCTTGTATGGGTTTAAATAGAAAACTAGGCGGAACAACATTTGATAAAATAATAATTTTCAAAAATTATGGATGGGAGTTTTTAATTTGATATGAAAAAAAACTTACCCTTGTAGAACACAAAGTCTATGGTGACCTTCTTTATCCATATCTTTGCATAGCACGAATGTATGTAAAGATAAGGGTACTTCTTCGATTCCTTGTGCTTGTATCGTTTTCAGTGCATTAACTAATTGCAGCATTACAAAGTTTGAATCTCTCCAACTTTCTTCTTGGGATTTAGTCCTCAAGACTTCACCGTAAGTTTGTATAGTATTGATTTGAAGATATGGTAACACTTGAGCAGTTGCTAATAAAATAAAAATATGAGAGAAATTACTAGAAAGAACTTAGAAAAACGCATAAAATCAACAAAATCTCAGCAATCTCAAAACATAATCAATTTATTGAGGTAATGCTAGAATTTTCTCAGAAAAACCTAGAATTGGTCTAATTATCTCATCGAAGAATTTAAATAAATTATTCAACTCATTAAATACATTAAATAAATATAATAGATAGTTATTGGATAGATTAAGTTTTAATGTGCAAAACGAGCTACGTCTACGTCTACTACATCAATTTTGCAATAATTTTGCATTATATTGACGAAAATTTTTTAAAAATTGATTTTTTGCAAAAAAACTATAGAGACCTTTTTTGTAGATCTTTTTAAAACAAATCATTTTTATTGGAAAATTTTTTTCATATCTCTTTTTCTTTGAGATTTATAGCTTTATAAAAAGTTTAATTGTTCCTACTAAATTACTTGACCGGATTTAGGCTCCACACACACAAAAAATCGATTCTATGCATCAGAAAACGCTCTAAAACTGAGGGCCGCCTAGCTACCGTACAGATAATTTTTTTTGAATAATTATGTTCCTTATCCAGAATTTTCACATCACAAAATTAAACTTGTAACCATCTGTGAAATGGTGTTGGGCCAAAGCTGTTTTATCATTTTTGGTCTTATTACGTTCTCGACAATCAAATGCATGCTGGTATATTCTGGATTTAAAGTACTGTTTAGTCTTACCGATGTAACTCTTATTGTAGTCCGAATAATTTATTCTATAAATCACATAGGGATGCTGAAGTTTAAGTGTTTTGTCTTTGATATGAGTGAATAAGTTGCCAATTTTGTTTATTGGGTAGAATGCCAGCTCGCAATTAATTATACTCTCACAAAGGCCATCCAAAACAGAAGTCTTCAGTAAAAATCCATAGCAGTCGACAAAGGCATGAGACAAGGATAGATACATCTCCCCAACACCCTTGGAAGAAGAAATGCAAAGGAATGGGATTCAAATCGATGATGTGTACTGTGGAGATTGTTAGTTATTGTTCCATTGATGAAAAAGACTGTGGAGACTGTTGGTCATTGTTTAATTGATGAAAAAGACTGTGGAGATTGTTAGTTATTGTTCCATTGATGAAGAAGACTCTTATGGTATAAGAACATGCATTAATTTTATAGACAATTTTAATGCAATCCAATTTAAATTACCTTGTATTTGCTTATTATCGTCCTCTTTACTAGTATCCGTTTGAGTTAAATAAATGCTAGGAATAAGATCACTAAATTCAATAATCGGTGTTAAATTGAAAGTACCCAATGGCATGGTGCTAGATGTAGTAGTACCTGAAAATAATATCAAATAATTAATAAACATAATAACAATATCAGGAACATTAGGAGACATTGCTAGATCTATCCAGATCAATAGTTTCGATGGAATGTTCTTGAATAGATCAAGAACATCAATAAAATTTTGGAATAGTTACCATTTTTACAAAAAAACCCATTAACGAAATTGTTAAATGTCTGAGAAATGTGCAGCACACATAAAGAATAAAGACTCAAAACATCAAGGACCATCGTTACATTTTTTATAAGGATACAGACTATAAACTTATCAATAAATTTTGAGGAAACTGTCCAATTTTCCCAAAAAGGAGTGAAGAATTAAGAAATCACTAAAATTTTCTCAAAAAGATCCAGAATTTTGCAGAATTCGGTAAATAGTGAGGAAGGCACTGAACCTGATATAAATTTCAGATAAATTTCTCATAGTAGGATCAAGAATTTTTCAAATTTTTCTGATATATCCAGATCAATAAAATTGCGCGTTACTCACTAAATTTCCTGAAATATATTCAGAACATCAGTGAAATTTTAAGAAACTGCTCTATTTTTTTAGAAAGGTCTAGAATATCAACAAGAAATTGCTCTAATTCTTACAGAAACACTCAAAACATCAAGGATCATTGTTACATTTTCTGATAAGGGTCCAGTATTTAGAAAAAAATAATCGATAAATTTTGAGGAAATTGTTTAATTTTCTCAAAAAGGACTGAAGAATTAAGAAATAACTAAAATTTTCTCAAAAAGATCCGGAATTCTACAGAATTTGATAAATAGTAAGGGAGGCACTGAACCTGATAAAAATTTCAGAGAAATTTTTTCAGGAAGAGCCAGAACATCAATAAGCTTTGAAGTTATTATTCTAATTCCCGTAAAAATATCAGAGCCTCAATAATCTTTGGAAAAATTCGTATAATTTTCTTAATAAGGTTTAGAATATCGGCAAACTTTGAAGAAAGTGTTGAATTTTTTTTTTTGAAAGGCCCAAAACATCAATAAATCTTCAAGATTTAGAATTGTCTGTCGCAGAAAAATCCAGAAAATTGAGAAATATCGAGGAATCGCTCTAAATATATTCAGATAGATCCAGAACTTCAATAAACTTCCGAGAAATGCTAGAATATTTTCTTGAAATACTGAGAACATTAAAAAACTTTTCAGAAATTGTTAAAATTTTCTTAGAAAGATCAGAACAACGGCAAATTTTCGAGATATTGTTAGGATCCAGAGCTTTAGCAGACTTTGAAAAATCAAATTTTCTTGGAAAAGTCAAAAATCATCAAATTTTTTAAGCAATGCTCTCATTGTCTCGAAAAACACGGAAACATCGACAAATGTTCGACAGCTTGCTCTAATTATGTCAGAAAACTCCTAATTTATGAGAAAACTGAATTTCTCAGGAATTGCTATAATTTTCTCTAAAAGATCCAGAACATTAGAAAACTTTGAGAACATTTCAAATCTTCTCAAAAAGGCCCAAAACATCAACTAATTATCGAAAAAGTGTTCTAATTATCTCGGAAAACTCCAGAAAATCAACAAATGTTCGAATTTTCTCAGAAAGATTCTGACATCGAATAAATTAGAGAAATCTCTCTAAATTATTTCGATACTTGCAGAACATCATTTGAGTTTTCTTGAAAAGATTCATAACAGCGATAATTTTCTCAAAAATAACTAGAAAATTAGCAAAGAAAATAATAAAGTTAGAGAAGCCCAGAACATCAATTAACTTTCGTGAAATTCTAAAAAAATCTAGAACATCAGCAAAGAAATTGATAAAATTTCTTAAAAAGTCAGAGAACATAAAAACTTTTTTGAGAAAGTTTTAGAATTTTCACAGAAATATCCAGAACATCGGCAAAATTTAAAAAAATCTTAAAATTTCTTTAGAATTATCCTTTTTTCAGAAAGATACAGAACATCAGCAATCTTTAGAGATTAAGAGATTGTTAATTTTGAGTTGTTAATGTTAATATTAATATTTTGAGAAATTATTAGGTTATCGACGAAGAGATTTCATTTTCACATAAAGAACTAAAACATTTATAAACTTTTGAAAAATTCCTCTTACTCTCTAGAAAAAAAAACTGAGAACCTCAAGAAACTTTCAAGAAATTGTTACAATATTCCCAGAAAGATCCAGACAGATAAGTATCTCAGAAAAAACCCAGAACATCTTCAAACTTTCCAGAAATCACTTAATATAGAACAATCAACTAAAAACAGGTAAATAATTTTTTTTTAAATTTTACTTACCTGCCGTTACCGATAGAGTCACATGGTGTGTACCCCATAATGCTTGATGGAATACTCTTGTACCGACGAGGACTGGTTGCGTGGTGGATTTAATAGAAAAATCAGTCCATCTCAAATTCGATACTGTTTTCAATCCTCTGAGTGCTGGTTGAATGTGATTTATTTGTTGAATCTGTCAAAAAATATGATAATATATAGTTTCAATAATCAGCATGTGTTATCCACTTACATTTTCCAGTACTTGTGCCAAAGCTTCGTGATTAGCAACCACAACAGCCCCATAATTGTCTTCGAGATTCTTATGAACTATACTTCTACCCTTTCTCGATCTTAATTTATGCGTACGACCGTTCTGGATCCAATCATGGTCATCTTCAGTCACCTTCATAGAATTAAGAAAAATAAATATAGTCGTTTTTGGCGTCTATCGATTAAAAATAGACAGACAGACAGAGTATACGAGGGTTGTTTTTTTTCAACCTCCGCTGGACTGTTAAAAAAAGATGGATGATTATACAAAAAACATTTTATTAACAAAAGTAAGGTACAGCATAGCTTATTTCACCTTGACGATTAAGGCATTAGTTATATTTGTGAACAAGCTTAGCAATACCCTCTTCATAAAATGTGACGGAATTCTTTGAGCTATACGTCAGTTTGAAAGCGCAGCCATGCAAAAGCCACTGCTTCAGTTCAGGAAAAAGATGAAAATCACTCGGTACTAGGTCTGGGAATATATGGTGGGTGTTCAAAACGTCCTATTGACATTACTGAAGGAGTCTCAACTCTTAATGATAAGTGCTGACATCTTCAGGTTGAGGTTAGTGTTGCCTACAAGACGTGATGTCTTGTCTTACAAAAAAGTGGTGAGTCTCGTCTCGTCTCATGTCTCTCGCGAGAGTCTCGCAACTTTTTTATGTTTTTTTTTTTAAATAAAACACACAAATATAGAGGGTGTTCCGTAAATAATATCGGTTATCAAATATTAAATATTCGAAAGTATTAATCGTATTCTTTGATTTTAATACGACGTTCAGCAAGCTCGTTGCAAACCTTGATAAAACCATTCTTTGGGATAATTAACAACTTAGATAACTAACCACGTAATTAGTACCACTTCGTACTTTCTATCCTATTCTTTAAATAATAACTCTTGTTGTGGGTCCATTGGTATAAACGAGATTTTTTATTCGACACCACAAATAAAAATCTGGAGATTTGGGTGGCCAAATAAACTTCCAAGTCCTATCTACCTATCAGGAAATGTCTGATCTATAAAACCCGAACATATATGGAATACTGTGGCAGGCAACCATATGTAATCATGTAAGAATATGTCACGATGAATGGCTGAGGGTATGTCTTCTAAAACAAGTGGCAATTCGTTTTTTAAAAAATCTAAATATCTTCCTCCATTAACTGTTAAACGAAGAAAAATTTCGTTTACTCATTTCTTAATATTAGTTTAGCTTTCACGTTGCTAATTAAATTGGTTAGAATTCATATATTTTGTAGTGCTGGACACAAGTTCTTTCAAACAACATCAAGTTTATAACAATCGGCTAAGCAGAACCGGACTTGAAGGTATTTTTTCATGACAAGGTTTCCACTCTCCCCTACTACCTATTTGAAGAGGTAGACTAAAATTTGTGGAATGAAAAATACGCAGAATTTGTTGAGAAATTCGATTATCGTATATAAAGTACCCCTGAGGGCCAATTTTACAACGTAAAGCAAAACTGGAGATAAAACTAAAGTTTAAAGTATAATTTTCACTCACACTTCACCAACATATAAACAAAATATTTTCGAAATTTGTTCCTGAGTTGAATTGTTTAAGAAAGTATAAACAAAAATGAACAAAGAACAGAAAAATCGTGCTATAAGAGAATTTAATGATGAAAATAACAAAAGCGGTCATGTTTTTGATAGAATTGCAACATTGCAATTGCAAGTTAAAAAATATGGGACAATTTAAAGATTTGCTCTAGAACGAATAACTTTTAGTTTTCTCGTCGCGTTGAACATTGTCAATAATTTTTTCATCATCATTATTGTTAACTTCATCGAATATAAAATGAAAAATCTTTAATTATTCTATCAAAATCCTTTATAATATTGTGAAAATGTAAACAATTTGAAAAAGTTACGTTCGGATTTTCCGTTTTATGTTAAATTGAAGTTTACGTTTAAACCAAAGTTTAGCAGTAAACGCCATTTATAAAACGATATCTATAGCTTAAACCGACATTCGAGGTCTAAACTTGTAAAATTGGGCCTTAATTAGGTAAATTTTAGAAAATTTTGTTTTTTCAATTTCATAACGTCAAATAAGCACTCTTGTTGTGAACCTAATGTTTTGAAAGTAAATTCCACACGTTTCTCGGGGCCACTTTTGTTATAATTTGTCCCCTGAAACTGCAATGTAATCCGTTCCAGATATATAACCGACGGCAGTTTTTAGTTGTCCACCCTGTACGAAAAATTTCGACAATAAAGTTTCAATTCTACAGGAGTTTAGCATAAAATCAGTACTGATTGTTCAGAACAGAACTGAAACTTTTAAACTGGGACTAAACAATTATAAATACACAAATTCTGACTGGTGGTGTATATCCTGGGGGTTTTTGAGGTAACTGACCGTGGAAATTACGACAGAAAGAGTATACGTAGTTCTCATTATTAAGGAGTGCAGCTATAACTTTTTCGTCTGCAGTTGCTTTGGCAGAATAATTTTTTAATTTCTGCAAGCGATACTACACAATCGATTTTGCATCCGCAAAATATTCATGGTGCTCGGAGGGCCAGGCAATTCTATCATTTGAATGCGGACTAAATGCTGTTCTTTTAGTTCCTATTCCCAATCAATAGGATTCATACTGCATTGATCCCCGTAAATTCATATTTGCACCTCTTAAAACGATATTGGTATCTTGCGGTGCTCAATTCCCTCGAAAGCCCTCAGGTTATGGCTATATTTGGCTGGGGTTCCAGGAGATGTCATCACTTCTCCCGAATCGAATGCACTTCAATCAATATTTGCCATTTTGTCTGCGTTACTATTGCGAGACTTTCTAGCTAGATTTGAGACGAGACTGTCAAAAAGTCTCGTTTCGTCTCGCAGAAAAGAAAATTTTAACGTATAGCCTCGTTTCGAAAGTGAAACGAGACGAGAATATCGTAGGCAATACTAGTTGAGGTCGGAAACTTTTCAGACAACCTCGTATTTGTCACTGTGCCCTGGATAATACCAAAAACTTGTGCAATTTGTGTTAAAAGCACGTTGCGCCTCCAACGTCATAAATATTAATACATTATGCACTATTTCATTACATTGTACATACATACATCCTTAAAAAACGATGTATTAAAAATATTTCACAGAATGAACCGGTGTTTTTATGAACGTTGTTTATTCTACGACGATCTGTTTATGAATGGTAGCCGCTTCAATTGTCGGTGCGCGTGACTAACGCGTATACCAACTCAGAAACCAAATGAGATCACATACAATGCACCTCAAGTTTCGACTTAGATGATAAAGTTCCAATTATACAGGGGTTGTGTTGAATTTAGCCCGAAAAATGTATATACATGTATATATTTATGTCTTGTGTTACGGCCGGTATTATGGTGGTATCTACATTGTTGTCAGATCTTTCTAGTTATAGCTACATTTACAGTATCTCCATCAAAGTTACAAAATTGTACACCATCTTATTGTAGCCAAATATTGTCTTTTGGGATATTGTTTTTGTCTAAAAATTTCTAATAATCAAGTAATTGAAAATATTTACTTGGATTTGGAAATATCCGAGCCAAATCAGGTATAATACTATTTTCTAATAAATCTAAATACGCCTTACCATTTTAGTTACTCTCAATGAAAAAGGGACCATACATTCAGTTTTTCGGGATATTGAATTTGGGATTCACGCATTCAACGAGGATTGTTACGTGACTAGTAACTACAATTATGCCGATTTATACGTTTCCATTAATACAAAAAGTCGCCTCATCGCAAAACAACACTACATAAAACATTTGGATCGTTTTGATTGTAACATTTTTCCATCATTAGGTCTGCAAACTCTTCACAGCTATCAAAATCGTCATCTGACAACTCTTAAACGAACGTTACTTTGCATGGATAGAATTTATTACCACGTAAAATTTTCATTACGGATGTTAGCGAAATATCAAATTTCCTAGTACTCAAGTGTGTATAGTCTTCTAACAAGACACAAACATCTAAATATTTGTTTTCAGTTGATACAGTTTTTCTGCGCCCGGATTTGGATAAATCCTTTACTGAACTTCTTCTTCTTCTTCATTTTTAAGATCTCATGATCTGAGAGTTTCGCAGGTTCCTCTGTATCAATTCCTGGGAGGTGGACTGCCAGCTGTCCATCCATCTCTTAGGTGGTCGTCCGGGTTCTCTTTTCCCTATTGGTTTCCCTTCAAGTACGATGCGTGGCAGTCTACTTTCTTCCATTCTTCTCACGTGGGCGTACCAGTATCTTCCCAACTTACGATGTCTTGCATCCCACATTGTTCCCTGTGTTCCTGATTCGATCTACTCTGGTTTTTCCTAAGCGTTTTCAATTCGGGTATCCGAAGCAAGCTTTTCGTTTTGTTGGTTTCTATCCCGTATGTCATTATTGGCCTGATACAAGTCTTATAGATTCTAATCTTGCTATCCTTTCGGATGTATTCGTTCGCCTACTGAACTAGTTTCGTTAAATTTTTTTACTAATTCAATGACATTAGATCTTATTATGGGATTTCGGTTAGGATATAAATTATTAAAGATATTGCACGTTTCTTGTTAACTTCTACACCTATCACCATATTCTAATATCGTTAAAATCGTTTCTTTTTCAGATAAACGATCCATTCTGACTTTTAATAAACACCAACAATAATAATTTATTGAAACGTCAACTTTTTTATTGTAGTAGTCAATAGCCACCTAAATGTATTATGGCATTTAGGTATTGCGAACATAAGATTAATGGAAAGATCTGACAACAATGTATATACCACCATAATATGTATCACAAGACCCTTGTACACAAAAATTTATAAAACTCCTCACTTCTTTCTTCTTGTTAGGGGCGCTGTTTTGTGCCTTTATGTATTTACAATGAAGATAATAAAAGTCAGTTTATGTTTTTAGAAACCGAAACGTGCGTTTTACTGTTACAATAGGTTTATCATGAGATAAGTACTGATTGTTTGAAACAGAACTAAAATCTAAAACTTACCTCAGATTCGCTTCCGTAGAAACTATACGGGGAATAAATCTCCGATTCTGTCTCGCTACCACAATACGTTAAAGACATACTCCTAGGTATGTTACCATACTTGTAGTACTCGGAAGAAACGTCTATGCTGCTCTCGGATCGTTTACCCAATCTAATAGTTTTACTTTTCGGACTACCCTTTTCGGATTCTGGCGAACTAGATCTCGTTGAATTGATATAATCGTAAACGTTTTCCGTCTCTTTTCTTATATCGATCGGTTCGTAATTATGAGCTAATTTTCTCTCTATCTGTTTTTGTTGTAAAGCGGCTTCTCTTTCTCGCATACTAGCCGTTCTGACGGGTTTATTAGGTACTATGGAAGACCTGACTTCTCCTATATTAGCATAAACAGTTTCTTGTTTTTTATTATTTGAATTGTTTCGATTCAATTGTCTTTGTTTGTTTAAAATTTCCACGGATTTCGGTGGTGTAGGTAAATTCGGTTTGTTGTTAGTATTGTTCTCGGTGAAGTTTCTTGGAGGTGGTGGCGGTTTAGACGCCTTGGATGAAGATGAGTTGTACGTTTCGTAATCACCGGTTGGGGTGCTATATTCGTGACCTAGCGTTTGGTCTAAAATCGGTTTAGATACAACTTCAATTTTAGTTCCGTTCAGTTCGCTGGGATGTACTATTACCAATCGTGGTTTCGGTTGGAGTTTGTAATCTTCTTGCTTCATAGAAAGTTCGGGGTTCAATTTCGATATATCTTTATTCGAACCCATTCGGAGGAATTTCTTCAACGAGAATCTAGCTTTATTTTTCTCTTTTCTTTTATCTTCTACCGCTAAACAATCCGTGGAAAGCGACTTTCTCGATAGTACCTCGGCTGATACGTAAATAGGATCGTCATCTTTAGTCGAGTCTCCGCTGGATGTTCTCGAATAAGTCTCTTCTGGAGGTAACGGCGCTTTTCTCTTGTTAGATTTTAATTCGGAATCATTGGAATCTTGTCTTACCAATGATGGTTTTTCATTTGGTTTTGTATATACAGTTAGAACCGGGGAGTTGTTAATGGATTTTCTTAATATCACTCCGGTTGGTTTGGAAGGTATTTTAGGTTTTTCGTATATAGGAGGTGATATACCGTGTAAAAAGGAAGTTTGTGATTCTAATATTGGAGGCGGTGGTGTTCTAGGTAGAGGAGGTAGTTCCGTGGAAACGGGATCCTCGCTACCGTCGGGTTTACCAGCTTGTTCACGTGTTTGCGAGAAAGGTATATATTTAACTGGAAGAGGTGGTGGCTGTGTATTACTATCATTAGTTTTTTCTATGGAATTTGCCACGTTGGTGTTAATTTCGTCTTTAATGATTTTAGTAGCAGGATTATTTGCTTTGGAATGCAAAATTTCTGCTTTAATAAAATTAGTAGTGGTTATTATATCTTTCTTTGGATCTGTTGTTGTTGTTGTTATTATTTTTTCACTGCTTTTAACTTTAGCGTTATTAATATTTTCTTTATTAATTTTAAGATTCTTCGCGTTTATCAATTCGATTTTAGCTGTTGAAGTTTGATAAATTACTGGTTTTTCGACGTCTTTCTTTAACGCTGGAGTTCGACATAAATTTATCTTTTTCTCTGATACTAAAATTTTATTTGTCATATTCTCTTCTTCATTTTCTACTTCATTATTAATGGTTTCTATATTTTCTTTATTTGAATCCGCGACGTTAATGTGTACTTGTTTTTGAGCTCTTTTATTTCCCATAATTTGTATGGGGTTTTTACTATTTTCCAAAGTTTCAGATATTTCATCCAACAACGATTTCTCTTCATTCGTTGTCTTTTCTTCCTCGTTTTTGGTATATGAAGTGAGAACAACGTTAGTTTTGTTTTCGGCAATTATTTCTTTGTTATTTTTAGCTATGGGTATATGAGACAAATTCTTGGTAATCAATTTTTTGACTGCGGTTGATGAATCTTCACCGAATGGAGTTACGGATACAAGTAATGTTTGTTTCTTACCGGAAGCATCGATCAATGGTTTGCCTAGAAGTAATTGAGTATAAGATTTCTTAACTTCGGTATCTTTTAAAGATACCGTATTGAAATCGGTATTTTCTTTAGTAATTCTTTGTAATTCTTTATAAGAATCGTCATCATCTGAATCCAAGATAATGTCGTCTTCGCTACTTTCATTATCGACATTATCTTCGGTATCGGAGCACCAATCTTCGCCTCCGTATCCTATAATTTTAGTTAATTCCTTATGGAAGCAAACAGACTGTTTTGATTTAGATGTTTTGCCGTTTTTAATAATTCCTTCAACTTTATCGCTCGGTATCAGTTGAACTGGTTTTGGTTTAGGTTTTTCTTGGTGTTCATCTTTGGATTTGAAACAATTGGAGCATAATTCTTTCTTCCAAGCGTTTTGTACGAAGTTTTGACATATGGCTGAGGACATTATATAGGGATTGGTCCAATTGAGTTCATTGGGTTCTGAAACAAAAACAAAATATTGTTATAATCTTTTTTTATGTATGAAATAGTAATACAACCTTCTACTCCAAAACATAGTATAGTCTTTATATATATTTTTACAGAATAATCTAAATATTTCCTAAAATTTTCATAAATATACATGGGGTAATACAAGTTTCCGTCTTTTATTGGTCTTTTATATTCAAAAGCTGTACAGAACAATGACAATGGAAAAAATATTGGACTGGTCAAAAGCCTTATATTAAATTGGAATTTTCGAAACTATCGGTGATATTCATACTGAACACACTATTTACACTACAACTTCACCAACACAGAAGGTAAATTTGAATTTACCTTCAATCTCTGAAGACGAGACTGAAGGTAGCTGAAGACGAGACTGAAGGTAGCTGATGACGATAACTTGGTTATCGAAACGTACTACAGACAGGCTAAATGTGAGCGTTGATGTAGTGGTAGTGTAAAGTTCATTTGACGATAAAAGTTGAAATTTTGTCTCATTTTATGTCCAAGAATTTCTTCACGAAAAATTCAACCGAAAATACGATTTTAGGTTTTTCCGTTAGGAGAGGAAGTCCAAGTTGTGTATTCTTAAAAGTTTAGTTTAGATTCAACTTGCAAGTTACAGTGTGCAATATATTGAGAATTCTAGTGTGATTATGGAAAATTTGAAGGGCTCGAAAAGAGAAATTAAATAAAAAAAGTGATTAGATCTCCAACATATAATTGGGAACTAAACCCGATTGGGCACAGATAGAGGGAAAAGTTCAAGAAAAAATAATAGTTTTGAAATGAGTGATGCTGAACAGTTATTTTTGGAGGCCTTTAAATGTGAAGCTTGAAAACTGGGAAAAGGGCAATTAATCACACGATGATCGAGCCACTCATTGTGAATATTGGTTGCATCAGTTCATCTTCGAATTCCAATTTAAATTTAGATTTATAAGAAGCAGCTCTACTTAAACAGGTGAATTATGAAAATAATAAAGGAAAGATCAGTCGTCAATCTTTGATAAATATACAAAGTTTAAAATAAATCTAATCACTCAAATTAAAGCTAAAAAGTCAGATAGAAACATACAAACTTTCAGGTGAAACTAATAAAAAAGCGTATTAAAAAAATGCATTTAATATTGAAGAATATAATAATTTTCATGTGCATGTACATTAAAAATTGTTAACGAAGTTTTGTATGGAAGCCTACAGCTTTGATAAGATTTATTTGTTTAATAATAGGTGCGTTATTTTTTTTTAATTGTGCCCAAAGGGAAAAAGACCCACATTCCCTACAAACTAAACGTCTTTCGGATATAAGAAATAAAATCGTTTTGATTAGATTTTTGGCTCCACCTTCTCTTAAAATGACTAGACGAGATCAACGTTTCTACCCCAATAAAAGTGGATAAAGCTTTAAAAACCAGTAGTGAAAAAAACAATTCTGTAAATTAGATCTAAAATCATGAGAATTTGATAAACCTTTTCAAGTCTACATTGTAGACACTACACAAAGTTGTTGAAAGATTATTTACGTTTCAGACAGTGTATTTGAGGCACGTTCTGGTTCTATTCATGGAACTAAAAACCATTTAAATGATTGTTATGTGGCTAATGTTGAAAACAAACAGGGACGGATCCACGAAATCATTCAACAAAGAAGAATTATATTTAATCGAATTTACTTATTTCTAGGAAATATTTTATGGTTTTGGTATATATTTATTGTACGAGAGCCGTTTTTTTTTCAACCTCCGATAGGCTATAAATAAAAGACAAGTTCATATAAAACAATAATTTTATTTCCAAAAGATTGGTACACTTACGGTTACTTTTCGACATAATCGACACCAATCACGCACAACACCATCACTCATGAAGTTTTCCCCATACAAACGACTCATTCTCCGATGGATTTCTGCAGCACTATGGCATTCAGCCTGTAGAAAACAAATCATAGATCAATAATGGCGGACATGTTCACGTGGCTGTAGCACAACGCCGACTGACGCATGAATGTCAACAATGACGGGGTGTATATTGTGAGAGCTTCGCAGTCACCTACAGCGCATGTCCGCTTTCTTCTGCCCGCGTAACGTCTGCACAGAGCGATCAGAGGTGAAAAAAACGACCCTCGTATCTATATCGAGTTTATCAGGAGCCTTCCGGGCGGTAATTACGCGGTTGAGGGGTCTAAACATGATTCTCAGAATGTATTTATCTTTATCGTTAACATACAAACGACTAAACTCTTATCACTCGTTCTATATCTCAATAACGTTTAAATGTGTAAAAAATATTGTTCAACATAAAATATTTATTATCTTGTATTCATCATCATTATCTTGTACTCATTTTGAATTTCCTGTTCAATAATAAGTAAATACGGTTTTGGAAGTCAGCAACCAAAAGCCGCCCGTTGTTTAAAATTGGTTCCACTTCTTTAAATAGACGATTTCATTATTTTCACAATTAACAGTTATTTTATGAATTCTCAACACAAATAACAACCATAGTTTTCCATTTGTTTCTCCACGTTTTACGAAGTTAACTAAAATGTACTATACAAGACAACCAGTGAGCCATCGAAAAAATTCATCAACTGGTTAGAGAGATAGAAGAGGCTATCGAAATATCAAAAGAATACACTTGGAATATAGTGACTGAAGAGTTATGCATGCGTAAACTATCCACGTGTTTGCTCACTTTGGACCAAAAACGTATTCGAATGAAAATGTCTGGGCCGTCTAAATGCATTTTAAGTACCATGGATCGAACTTTTGCTTCGATTGGGTAGATGAAACCTGAAATCGCCAAATAAAAAAAAAACGGTCAAGACATTCGATTGCAAAGGACGAACCTGCTCAAAAAATGTAAAGATGGTTTCATCGACCGGAATTATCATCGGAACTATTTTGGAACAGTCATTGGGACTGTGTTCAAAAAGGTAAAGCAATAGCAGGAGAATATCACGCATAATTTCTTATTAAGGTGCTTTTCCACCAGGACATCGCACCCTTTTACACTCCGAATTGTTTGACCAACCATCTTAACCCAACCACTAGCAGGGGAAAGATTATGTTGAGGAGAAAGACGATGGAGTTAAAAGGAGACTTATTTCAGACGAACATTTTTAATTTTTTCAAATTCGACAAGATTTGATTGCCTGCTGCAGTATATGGGTACATTTCCTCGTCACTTTAGTCGCTTATTTATCATCACTATTATTATATTATTTTTATGATGAATTGTTGGTAGTTGGAAGACTTTATTAAGATACTATTTACAAGCTATTTCCTCCAATTTTGTGCCTTATTGTATTTAGCAACAATTCACGAGATTTATGAGTGAAGTTCGATAAATAAGTTACGAATAAAAGAAAATAGAGGGAAATACTGAGAAGCAACGGATAGAAAATTAGGTAAACTAGAACAAGAAGTAACCAATGAAGTTATTCTAAGAAATAAAATATGGAGAAGCGTTGGAAATTTGCGGGAGAAGGATGATAAAAAGAATGGAAGACAAAATCGGAGAGTGGACAGAAAAAATAAGACAAATGGTTAAGCCTTAAAAAACGAAAGAGCTGTATTAAAAAACAATAAAGAGGTATACGAAACAATGAGAAACAAAGTCAAACGAAGAATTAAAAAGCAAAGAAGAAAACATAAATAATCGGAGAAGAAGTAGCAAATAAGTATACAGACATTTAAAGAAGCTTTTGGAACAAAATCAGAGCGATTGGAGGAAGAAAAAGAAAGGAAATAACAAGAATAAGAGGTAAGAAAAATAATATAGAAATAAGCACGGAAGACATATTGAAGGAAGAGACTGAAACATGATAAGAGAAGAATTGAAAAATGAAGGAGAATCATACAACGATAAAAGGACAGAAGGAAAACAAAAATAGGAAAGGTGAGGTGACAACATAGAAGCGGAAATGATAGACTATTAAAGGCAAACGGGAAATGGATGGCTATTAGAGATATTCTATTTAATATGTAATACCAGACTTACTATTTGTCAGTTTTGGCGAGAACGAGTTCGGCCCTAATTGTGGAAGAACAACTCGTGGATTTTGCACCTGCCCATAACGCTATCTGTGGAGCAGTATTTGGCCAGTAAGTGCACTCTAGTGCTGGAACACCGAATACTTTTCCGAAGATAAAATCTGCTTAGCACCAGGACAACTCACCTGCCCATAAAGCGCTATCTGTGGAGCAGTATTAGGCCAGTAAGTGCACTCCAGTGCCCAAACACCGAATACTTTTCCGAAGATAAAATCTGCTTTGAAAGGGACCCAATTTGAGTCGATGGAAGCGGTAAAGCAAAAAACGGCAGAGCTCCTAAAGACCCTTGCCAAAGAAGACTTCCAACACTGCTTAGATCAATGGAAAAAACGTATGGAAAGGTATGTGGCGATAGGAAGGGTGTATATTGAAGGGGAGCATTCGAATGTAGAATAATTTTTATAATAAAACCCCTTTTCGTAACCAGTCACGTTATTTAATAGCCGGACCTCGTATATACTAAGGAGGTTAATGGAAAGCAAAAAATGACATGACGTGGATTTGGTAAGAAGAAAATATAAATTCATAGAAAAATAACAAAAATAATAAAGGAATATATTAAAACATAGAGACAATGCAAATAGACCGAAGAAGATCGACGGAATTTAGGGTACAGATGGGGGTGAACGAAGATAGTCTTAGTCCTCTTCTATTTATACTTGTCATGAAAAGGATGATAAAGAAAATAAAAGAAAAAAACTATAAACTGGAGAGACCTAAAACTAGTAATAGGACGGATTAATATATATGCAGACGATAAAGAAATAGTAGCAGATACATTTAGGAAAATGGAAGAAAAAGTAGACATATGAATAAAGACAATAGAAGACCTAAGAATGGAAGTATATATCAAGAACTGCAGAAGGATGGTGGTAAATAAAAAAAGAAAAGATGGGAAAGATTTGATCATAAAAGAATAGATAGAGTGACCACTTCTGAATATCTGGGCGTCATAATCACAGAAGATGGAATAATAGATATAGAGATAGGGAAGAAAATAAAAAGAGCAAATTAAATATACTATGCTCGAAATTAGGCAATTTTCGGGAAATAAAGAAATAGGTGAAGACTTAAAAATAAAAGTATACATCTCAATAACCGTTACCACGTTAATATACGGAAGTGAAACAATTAACAAAAAGCACAGAGTAGAATAGCAGTATCAGAGATGAAACAACTGAGGAAAATAGCATGGAAAACGACGTGGATAGGATGAGAAATGACGTAATTATAGAAAAGCTCAAATAGTAACTAATTGAAACACTGGTCCGGAGAAGAACCCCACAAAGCCTAATGAAAAAAGTGACAGAAGCAGATATAAGAAATAAAGAAAAGAAAACCCGAGAAAACTTGATTACAAGTAGCATACGAAGGAGGATACAAAAGGTAAAAAAAAACAGTAATTTAATGAAGTAGTAGATCGGAAAGAGTGGAAAAAATGGATAAACGGAAAATTAAAATCCCAATACTCTAATGCTCGAAACGACATAAAGAGTTCTAGAAAACAAGAAGTCGCGATTTATATTTGTTTTGTCATATATATTGTTAGTTATAGCCACGTTTTTGAATAGAAAACAACTGAAGAAACCGAAAAAAAGCTACTCAAATATTATCTTGAAAGTACTTTGTGCGAAGAAAAGATCTGTAAGTGATTCTTTACTTTTAAAAGTGGCATTATAAAAAAGGACGATGCTGCACATCCGGAACCTTCATTTACAATAACGTCGGTGAGTAATGCTGATGAAAAGCTCGCTTTCATTAAAAAATCTAATCTTCTGTTAACAGATCGATCGCATATGTTTAAAAAAAGAGTTTCATTGTCACGACAATGCGTATGTCCTTTCGTCCGCTATTGTGACAGAAAAATCAGTCGAACTACGTTACTAAACGAGAAAAATTTCGTTGCCTGACGGAACATAAAACGTTTTTAGTGATTATTGGAGAAAACTAGTTGTTTTGAATGAGTGACATGTCTGAAACTTTGTTCAGGAAACAGACCAATAAGTATCTAGAATAATCAGTCAAGTCCAGAAAAGAAAACCATTCATTTTAGTGCAAATTGCACTCTAAGCTACCAGAGAATACCAGTAGCTGCAAAGTATTTAACGTCCAGTCAATTTACTTTATCGATTATCCAGCAGCTAATGGTCAGCACATGCTGCGTTTCAATGTCAAGGAATGAACAAAAATGATTCTGTTTTGTGCTGTTAATTAGGTGGAAGCATGTAATAACATATAGGCAAATGAAAGTACCATTTTATTTTGGCGCTGCTTGCTTTTGTGCAAGTGAAAATTCTTTAAGAAACAGATATTAGAGCGATGAGACATCCAACAAAAACCAATTCAATGGAATAATGTATTAGTTTTGTGGGCGATGTAGGGCGCTACTTTTTCGTTAACAAAGTTTTTAAAAATCTGGTGATATCTCAACCGTACAGTCGCTGTGATTTTTACTTGTGGGGTTACCTAAATTGCTAGTTTTTAAATAACAACTTCATAATCTTCAAGAACCCGAAGGCGAGAATTCATAGGGAGATACACCATGAAGTAAAAAGAATTTTAGAATTCGCCTGTATGGAAATGAACATCTCAATGATGTTATTATTCAATACAATGGTATCAATGGAATTATAAAAAAATAATCTTGAAGTTTTTACACTTTTTCTAGTTTTGGCAGTATAAATACGGTACTGTAATTCTGTTTATTATTAGCTTCTTGACCTAAGTCTGTGACTCTCGGAGTAAGCCAAGAATTAGAAAAAAATGCGCATTTCAACCGGTCGCTGACACGCATCTTTTTCTTCCTTTTTCAATCTTCTCTTTTCTTTTTACGGTATACGTTCATTCATTTCTCACACGGTTATTTTTTCACGTATCGATTTCTAAATGAAATAAGATCAACTCGTGATTGATTTCACTCTTGTGGTTTCCGAGTCCCAGACGTTTTAATCAAAACAGCATGATTTTAAACCAAATATTCATGTATTGAGTACTGAGTATCTGAAACAATATTTTGTTTTAGTGATTTCAATTTGAAAGACTACTTAAAGACGTTCCCTAATAAATAATTTTTTATGGAATCTTAGAACCGAGCCGCACTTATTTTTTTTTCGAGCTTTGAAGGTTCAGAGCTGTGCGTCTATGTGACTTCAGTACTTCATTAATTTTTTTACACCTACTATTCCAAGTTTTTTTCTAATCTAATTATTAAAAATGTAGGAATATGGACGACAAAAGAACGAGCTTGAAAAAAACGAACACGCTCCTTGAGTGACAAAAACCCGTGGAATTATTTATACAATGTACGAAGAGAAATGAAAAGACGCTGGAAAAAAAGCCTTTGGAATGAAGAATATAGCGAGGATGAAGATGGTACTCTAACCAGTAATTTAGTACCTGACGAAAGGACATGGAAGACCTACGGGAAGAGATAGCTGAAGGTATTGAGGCCATGGATGTACCCCATTAAAGAAGAGGAGACGATAAATAACGAGAATGTGATAAACACCGAACCAATAGAGAAAATAAAAAATAATGAAGAAACTGTGAACATAGCACGTGAATAGAGATTTAGTAACTGACGTTTTCAGTGAATTTGTGAACATGGAAAAAATTTGTCGTTATCGTTATATGACATAATACTTTTATTTCCCCATTATTCAATGTTGAAAACTACCATAAATTCAAATTTAAACATTGATATAAGTGTACACCATTATAGTTATTTTTATGCCAAGGACTAAAAGTGGTATTTCAGCCGTGGCGTATTTTTTAGTCTAAGCATAAGATCCAAAAGTTTTTCTTATACACTGAGGAAAGAAAATAAATAATAGACAATTATAAACATTTTATTTATTGAACAATATAATGTACTTAAAGATATTCGCAATGTCAATATTAATTTATTAATTATTTGCAAAAAGTAATGTTGATTGTACCTCCAGGACAATTATTAATATTTATTAGATTGATGAAACCTCTGTACATGTGTTTGTGATTTCGATACGATTTGTTGATTGATTCGTATTTGTGGTGGAAAAAAGTTATGCCAAATCATCGAAGTCAAACTATCAATTGTCAATATTGAAGTGGCTAGAGTCGCATTTAAGGAAGTTAAAGTTGTGTACTCCAGAGCGTATTTTTTCTCTCGCCGATTTTCGTCCCTGGTATTCTGGCTATTACCTCCCGGGAAGAACTTTCTATTGCTCCCTGTATCGTAGCAACGACTTGTTTATCGAACTGTTTACTCTAGATGACACGACATTTAGTATTTATTATCGCGTGAAAATACAGAATTAGGATAAGTCAAGGGCGAACTTTTCATCCCAGCGAGAAAAAAAAACAGCAATGTGGCGTGTAATCTTATATATTATAAAAAATTTGATGATTTCCATTCCGAATCCGTTCAGGCGTTCTACCCAACCGATGAGCTTAATTTTGGCACAGATCAGCCATCAACCATCGGATTTCATCTAATTTTCACCATTCTCAAGTTATACTCAAATGCGATTTTCCCCTGTACATTACTTATGGGAGTTTTTCACATACACACGTTCTATCCTCGATATCTCAGGTTTCATTCAAGATAGAGACTTCGTTTTGGTTTAAGAACACTCGTTGAAACACCTTCTTTCTTTTGAGTTTTTGAACACTTACATCGGTTGAGTTATAGAGGAACTAGGCGCGACCATTCAATGTGAAGTTATGGATTTTTGCAGGTTTTTGGCGATTTTTCTACATTCAAAGATCTATATCTCAGGTTCTAATATAGCTACAGAGTTCGTTCTTTTCTATTATAATAATTTCTGATACTTATTTAATGGATTCGACGCGAGTGAAGCCGCGGGTAAAAGCTAGTACACTATTTTAATCTAGTCATAGATAAAATATGGTGTGATACCCGAGCGCAAACGTATCATTTGACGCACTTGTATCATAAATAACACGCTTCCACGTAAACAATTACATCCTTCTAACACTAATTGGCAATTTTACTAGCAGTTGTATAAAAAATTTTTTAGGTTAGATTCTTCATGCTTTATGCGACAAAATTTTTTTAAAAATTTTCAATAATTTGCAAAACTTGTTTAAACTATGATATTCAATAGCATTTGTATGTACTTTTCGAAAAAAAAAATGGTGACCCAAAACATACAAATGGATAAACGTCAAACGGGTCCGTTTCTCCTTGTTAGCTTTGCGCATGCGTTGCGTTTCGGCGGGTACTTTTGAAATAGTATTTGTTCATTGGTAGAATATTATTATTATAGATGGATTAATTTCATGTTTTCATGTCAATAAAATGTTCATTCAAACTGTAAAACATTTTCATGAAATTGAAATTTACTCGAAAAAAGTTTGTTTGAGCTTTGTTCCAATCTATTTTTTGCATATTATTTAGTTTGATTTTGATATTAATTAACAATAACATCCTTCGATTACAAGAAACTTCAGGAAATTGGATTTGAATTAGTTGGTGATTAGTTTTGTTTCATTACAATGTTGATACCAAAAATTGATATTTGTTCAGAAAATTTTTTCAATAAATTGGATGGACTTTTGTTCTATTCACTATTTTTTTCTAAAATTAATTCAAATTGTTCTCTTTTGATATTACTAACACATCGACAACATTCCCTTACAATAAATTGGATTTATATTCATTTGTTAGTTTCGGGATTATAATGTAAAGTATTAAATTAAGAGATTTGAGTATAATACTATTTTTTTATTTTAGATTGTATAAATTGTTATAACAAATAACTTTTCCTTAACGTAACTATTTTTCCAGACTATCATTAAAGTAGTGGAGCCATCGAATGAACATTAGCATACAAAAATATTCGAATACTGAATATTTTCACATAACTCAACATTAACCAAGAAAATAGATTTGGAAAATGTGTATTTATCAATTAGATATTGAATTTGTAATTGTATGTACATAGAATTCTGTAATACATAAAAAAGTACGTATAACATTTAACTCAGGACAATTAAATAATCCAATCTTCAATTCCTCTTCATTCTTACTTTCCATAATGAATAATTCAGATTTCAGTTCTACTTTGAGGTTATAAAAAATAATATTTTAGTTAAGTAATATGATACGAATATGTGAATATTACTTACTTCAATGATTTACCTATCAACACAAAATATATTTACACGTAAATATTAACGCAAATTGTTTGATGGTTGAGAAAGAAATTAAGTTTCTACCAGAGGCGTTTGACGACATTTTGATGAGCGCTGACCGCGCAGACGACGTTACGTTCCAGAGCATGCGCAAAGCTAACAAGGAGGAGCGGACCCGTTTGACATCTATCCACTCGTCACTCCTAACATTCAAATTTCTACACGTATACTAGTTCCGCATTCTACTAAAATTTATTTATAATTTTGTATATCAATTTTTAAAACAAGAAGTAAATGGGTCAGTTGTCTTCAATCAAAACACGCATTTCATAAAAAAAACAAATCCACATATATATCTACCACTCAATCAGTTAACGCTTCTCGTATTTCTTTTGGAACGGATGTTGTGTCGTCGAAGAATGTCCCCAGATGTGCTTTCTTTTGCCGAAGGGGAATTTTTTTTCAACTCGGAAGATTGATGATGATAATCGTAAACTACGATGATACCGGACGGGTTTTTATATAAATCCAAATTCAGTTAATGCTTAACTAGGAAATAAAGAGAAATTAAAATTAACTCGAGTGGTTCGCGGTTAATCAAGATTGGAGAAAATGGATCATCTACTGTTTATAATAAAAAAAAATAAAAGGAAATGTCATTTGAAAACAACATTTAGCAAAAATATCATCGAAAATTCCACTGCAATTGATGAATTCACACAAAGATAGACCTATAAGGTGATTAACAGCGAGTGTGAGATGCCACGAGTATCTATTTTTCCAATTTCAAATCGAGTATCAGACTAAAATTTTTCCTCAACTATTTCTATTAATGTATTGTTTACAAAAATGTCCAATTACGTGACAAATATAAGTACAAACAGTGTAAATATAATTGAGCTCTTGCACAAACGCGGTTTGTGAAAATTATTGGATAAATACTATTTACTTGTAAATAATATTCTATTACCATTAGGTATTCTGCTACTTTTATTATTTTCTGCCGAGAAACAACCCTGACATAGCTACCAAGAGCACCCAACCACCAAGGGTAGCATGGAGAAGAAACTCACAGAATGTGCAAATATATGGAAAGATAAGGAGAAAGATGTACTGAGTGATTTTGAAGAATTTGCACATGGATTTCTAGGAAATTATGAACGATGTTGAGTTATAATGAAGAAATGCAGGATTCTTGGTGATAACATGAATGAAAAATTTCCTTTTTATATTTCCAGTTAGACTATTTTCCGGAACATCTGGGTGGTGGTGGTGATGGAAAAAGATACCGAGAGAGCAGGGATTAAAAAATGATGGCTATAGGACATTAACGTGTGGCGACCACGTCATGTGCCTAAGCATTTAAAAATACATAATACATGTACACATTTCTCCGAACAACTTCCTCGATAAAACAATAATTCCTCGAATCTGGGAATAACAAGCTACTTTCTTTTAGGAATTCCAACTATTTGGGAAAAACCAACACACTTACACGAGCCCAGGCGAGACATTTTGAATCGAAGAGAAGCTTATTATGTCTCGAAACAGCAAAGCGAGCAGCTTACGAATGCCTACATCCCAGCGGAGCTATGCTGCTCCTACAGATTCGACACGCGCGACCTAGTTTAGTTTTTCGACATAACCTCACAAAATTAAGAAATTAAACTAAGACCTTAACAGTTGGCGATCTCTTAATTTAATTTGATTTACTGCTACTGCCAGTACCATTTCAGTGTCTTTAAACTAGTAATTTAATTTGTTAGTTTTTAATTTTAGCCGCATAAACCAAGCTTAAATTAATCCAAAAAAAATCGTCTATTGCAACGCGTAATTTTCAACAATTTCAACTACGTCCGATTTTGATTTCGACGAATCTTTTTACAGTAAAACTAAAAAATTTAAAAAACAATGAAGAGCAATAATCAAATTACGCCACTGGGTATATCTTTCAAAAATATCGATCGGTAAATCAAGAATGAAACTCATACCGTAACATGCAATTTTAAGCCGTAACCATATACCGTAACCGACTCTTTATAATGCAAGAGCAAATGCACATCCATCGATGGGTTCTATTCGACTGACCGATCACGTTCTTCGCTGTTTTTTTTTTATTTTTGTCGGCGAAACATAAATTATTAGTATTATGTACGTACATAAAAAAAATAGTTGCAATATTTCTAGGAGTAGTACATTAGTGATAGTTATAAGCATCGTGAGAGTAAAATCAGTCATATTGTTTAAAATACAATTGAAAATAGAATTTGAATCTTCCTAATCATTTCCGTGTTTGGAAAAAATTTTATTCAAGGTAAATGATCAAAAAATGAGTTTTTCGCGATTATCAGCAAAACGGCAAGTTTTATCATGAAAATACTCTCGACAAAAATTGTAGATCATAAAATTATCTACAAAAAATATATTAATACTTTTTTTCCTACGAGCCACCGTTTCTGAGATATAACGATTCAAAAAGTTGTAAAAGTTATAATTTTTCAGTTTCACTGTCGTATTTAATGGCTATAATGATTGCACGAGAAATACCAACGCTGCAGAACAACATCGTCGAATATCTTCGTTAATTAATAATTTGTTTGATGAACTTCTTACAAATACAACAAGTCTCGGTTCATTTCAATGTTCTAAGAAAAGTTTACTGCTGAAAATATATTGGTGAAACCATTAGATACAACTTTCACAACTTTTTGAATCATTATATCTCAGAAACAGTGGCTTGTAGGAAAAAAAGTATCGATACGTTTTTTGTAGATAATTTCATGATCTACAATTTTCGTCTAAGGTATTTTTATGATAAAGCTTATCGTTTTGCTGAAAATTGCGAATAACTCATTTTTTCCACCTTTGACCTTGAAAAAAATTTTTTACATACACGGAAATGATGGGGAACATTCAAATTCTATTCTAAGTCTGAAATTGACCGGATTATTCATATCTATAGTGAGACGAAATCAGAGTAGCACAGGATAGGGCAGTGTGCATGGATTGCTCTGTTCTTGTGTGGCCGAGGCACAGAACTGTGTCACCTGCTAGAGTTTTACAATGGATCAAGATGAAAAGTTGATTAAATTGATGCGTGTTTATTCAGTTTTATGTGATAGCAAATATATGAAGAGTTTTGTTAGAAAAAATCCATGAGAACTACTTTTTTCATTTAGTCACTGTTTCTTTCTTGTTCTCTGATAAAGTAGTAATAATAAATCTAGGTCGACATGCGAATCTGCCTCAGAACTCAAATATTTTGACAACATGCCAGTTACACACACGATACACTGCTTTCCAAAGTGCGAGGTAAACTGTGTAACTGGCAGCACCGTGTCGCACAGCTCAATATGCGGTAATAGTTTCGAATATTTCGTGCAAAAGTTAACACATCCCTCCATATATGTCATCTTGAAAAGTTGGAAGAATGCCAAATGTCAAAGTTTTTATGTTAGTACCAATAACATAACCTAACTGTGGGAATATTGTATGCAAAAATCCTTCTCTTTTAAGATAATGTACTTTTATAATATTGATTTTGATATAATTTGGAAATCAAATTTCCTATTTTGAAATATCTGTTAAACACATTTTACCTTATCAAAGAATACATTTTATATGTATAGGATTGATAATAAATTCCAAAATGTTTAGTTCTCTCCGAGAATTAACGTTGTAAGGACATACCTCCGAAACTCTAAGTGAAATAAAATAATTTCCCAATTGATAACGAATTTAGTTTTTTTTTATAAATACACCGTTACATAATCCATAATCCCAACACTAATTATTAAGGTTATAAATGTAGCTTTTGAATAAACTAGTCAATGTAAAGAGCACCATTTTTGTTTTGGTTCTGTTATAGAAACCCGGCGATTAAATGAACCCTTAAATTCCGGACACCACTGTATATTATGGATTAGTGAAGCGGTTAATCTTGGCGACGACGAGGACGTTAATCTTGCTAATTCGAGGATAGAATGAAAAATAATTCTGAAGGTGAGAGTAAAAATCCATGGATATCGATTTTCTCAAAATTCTTATGTAGTATTAAAATATATTTTACAAAACAAGGAATTTACGGCGTATGACCCATCAATTCGATGTTTAGACTGTTCGAAAACATTTTTGTTTGAACTGATGTGTGGTGGAGAATGATTAATCTTCTGCGATTGGTTTACCTCATTTTTCGAAAGCTTCTGGTAAACAAATGCTGGTGTACCATTCAGAGTTGACTGTTGTACGTTGCTCTAATGGAACGGTGGCGACATGTCCAGTTATTCTGAAACAACAGGCGATCATTCGCTTCGAGGTACATCGTGCGCGACCAACTTTCATTGAGCATTTTTTTGAGCGATTGTCAAATTATTCGGTATCCAATGCGAATAAGCCAAATAATAAAATATTGAATGTATGCTAGTGGAAGTAACGCCCTTTATATCACGGTATGTACAATGACGATCTAGCAACATCGGTTTCTGAAACTAATCGCTTAACGAAGTGTGACCAAGATTGAATTCGAAAACCAGCGGAGAAACAGTCTTTGCCTTTTTTGGATTGCAGGTGCGCCCTTCGCAATCCACTGTCTTTATTGTTTTCTCATTTTGTAAGTGAAATTGTGCATCGGGTTTTATCTCTACAGTTATGATTCGATTTAAAAAATCTGGGCTGCTCTCGATTCAGAAGTGCCAGCGGCGAGATAGTTGCCACTAGGTCGATAATATTTTATGTTTTTTATTAATAAATATTCGTTTTTCCTGATCACTTCAAAAGTCCAAAAGTTTATTGACCACCTAATAATTACATAGATCGACAAATTTTTTTTGTAGTAACACAAGAATGAATATCATATTGTGATAAAATGGACCTATACAAATACGAAGATATGATATATTGTAGCACGTTATGTTACATTTATAGAACCATATTCATTGGTAAAATATTTAATATTTAATAAAAAAATAATTTCACGTTTTTTAAATCGTATATATTGACAATATTCATAGTTTACATCCAATAAACATGCCTCACATCTATTAAAAACAAAAACTTTAAAAAAAATCACTTTAAATATCAATTAGCTCAACTTTTTCCTTTTATGAGGGGTTGAACTTTCTCTTTTTAAAAACCAACAGTAATCACCCATCATGACCGAATCCCATCGTCCTTGATACCAAATTTCCATTGTTCTAATATCTTGGTGGTCTAGAAGTTCATCAACTAACTGTTGGTAGTTTGAATCCAAACTGTTGCCCAAAAATCCCCTCACTCCACTAACAAATACCTTCCATGCTCTAAATTCCTGTTTGGTAAGTTTTTTTGCAAAATTTTCATGGGAATTGTGATCTATAAGGGGTATAAACTTGGTGTTGATCTATTGCCCGAATGTCCGATAGACGAAGAAAACAGCAAACCCTCCCTCCATTAAAATTCCAATCACCTTCAGGTCTCCGCATATCTGCCATTTATACTTGTTGTAGTTAATTTCTTTCATCTTCACAGAATAGGCAACTGGTATAGACGGTTTTAAATTTCAATTGTATAATAACACTGCTTTTAAATTGTATTTAGACGGGCCAATAAATAGGCACCACATACTAGGATTATGCTCAATATCAAGTTCCTTCATTAAACTATTAATATCCGTACATGCACACAACGAATTTCCCATACTGTGGAATGCAGAAAATGTAGCATTTCTTTTACTAAAGGTCGTAATTTTTGTCTCTTTGGCTAACAAATTCCATTCCTTAAGACTGGAAGCAAGAAGTTCAGACTGTTGCCTTGATAACCCCAAAATACGTGCTAAATCATTCAACTCACTTTGAACAATCAAATGTTGCTCGGAATTGGTACATGAAGTAAAAAAATGGTTGGTGCATTGTTCTTCGGAACTTCCTGATGATACGTTGTCTCCAGTATCTTCTAAAACAATATTTTGCGGATCTAAAGGCGCAATCGGTACTGGTAAGTCTTCGTTATGGAGAACAGGTCGTATAGCAAATGGCAAATTTGGATACTCGATCTTGTGCTTTCCTTTTTTGGAATAACCTTCAGTCTTTGTTAGACAAAAATAGCAGTCGTAAAAATGGTTAGTAGGTTCCCGCCATACCATTGAAATTGCAAAATGCATCTTCCCATTCATCCACTGCACACGCAACAACTACCACAGCACGCGTGGGGGGTCCACTGCTTGTTTTGGTCTCCAATTAAAGTACCAATAAGCTTTTTTCACATTTTCGGAAAATGGCCTGGCCTGCGATTTCGCCATAAATTCTCCACAAATATAGCAAAATTTATGAAGAGAAGTTTTGTAGTTGCAGCACGTTTGACTCGACATTTTCGTCTTTATAATCACTTTTTGCACTATGAACAAAGAGCCACTTTCTATGAAACTCAACAGAATACTAATTTTTGATATTATTTTTATGTTTATTATTCTGAATAATACAGTTCAAATTTGTTCGGCCATAAAATTTACCGATATTAACCGCCCCTTTATAAAATTACCTACCTGCTAATGTAAACAGGGATAATCAAGCTATTGAAAAGTGGTACGTGTTAGGGATTAATAAATATTTTTTCTATTATTAGACGGGTATTTCCATTTTAAAAATAAAGGTCTCATCTGAGTTACGAAAATCTTGTCGGCCAGTGTTATCTAAGTAATTTAAGGTGTCCTAAATATTTGGTTTTTATTTGAATAAAGACAAAACTTCTTAGAGAAGAGACTATATTTATATTAGTTACAAAATAACATATTGCATCTCTAGAATACCATACTAATAGTTTGAATTGTGGGTTTATGTTAATCCCACGTCTTTGTGGGTCAAAAATCGATTCTTATTGACTGGTAAATATTACTTAGAAATAATAATATGTGTTTTAGATTATTATTCTTTCGATAATAGTAGATTATTATCAAGATTTCTTTAAGGCAGTATTGGAAATTATACATTTCCTGTACAACATAGAGAAAAAAAAAACTATTGGACGGTAGAGCTGATTACTTTTTATTAAAAAGTACGTGTCTATTTATAAAAATTTAATCAGTATAACCACAATTTAAATAAAAAAAGTAGGTGGATCTAGGGAACCAGCAAAAACAATACAGTGCAATACAGTGTGGAACTTTATTATATCATAACTGTGTATACACTATGGAACGGTCAGATGGAATAAATTCGTTGATAAAAAAATAAGAACGTGTTCTGAAACCGCTTGGACGTGTCGATAACAAGCAGAAACCATTCCAGCGATTCTTTTGACTAATATAAATTTTAAAAAATACAAAAAAATTGTTTATTTTTGCTTAAATTTAAATAAAAATATTATAATTTCATATATTTTTGTATTTTATGCATATATGTATTATTTTTCCGTTACCTATTCTGGTGTGAGTTTCATATAGCATACTGAACAATACCTCTTTGCGAAAATAAGACTGTATATTCGTTTCTCCTGGTTTTAATGGTACAAATTTTCGAAACGTCAAAACGTTTTAATCCTGTTTTGCTTTTAGCTTTAGCAGAAACCACTTTAAAAACTATTTGAAGCACTTTTGAATTGAGAATCACCGTCTTCTCGTTTACAATCAATTAATGCATTTAACTTTCCAAGAAAAAAAGACACAATTCACTGCAGTATCCATTCTGTATAAATTACGTTAATGGAATAATCGTTACTTGCCATGTCGTTTGAATACGAGTGGATAAATGTCAAACGGGTCCGTTCCTCCTTGTTAGCTTTGCGCATGCTCAGGAACGTAACGTCGTCTGCGCGGTCAGCGCTCGTCAAATGTCAAACGCCCCAGGTAGAAACTTTGTAGTTGATTTCTTTCTCAACCATCAAACAATTTGCGTTAATATTTACGTGTAAATATATTTTGTGTTGATAGGTAAATCATTGAAGTAAGTAAAATGTGTAATATTTACATATACGTATCATTATTACTTAACTAAAATATCATTTTTATAACCTCAAAGTAGATTTAGGAGAGTAATAATAAAGAAGTACTGAAATCTGAATTATTTATTAAGGAAAGTAAGAATGAAGAGGAATTGAAGACTGGATTATATAATTGTCCTTAGTGCCATCGGACTAGGCATTGCAATGAAGTGCATTGATTCACTTACAAATGTATGCCCACTTTGTCAGGAATGTTTTACTAGGCATTTTAAAACTAAGCATAAAGGAAAATCTGAGACTTGTTTAGAGTAAGTTTAATCATGCAAATATTTATTTTTATCACAAATGGACAACAAGTTCTGCATATATCCAATAACTCGCTTATTTTAATTCATGCAAATGTTTGTATCTAATTTATTTTGGCTTGTAAGTAATTTACTTCAATTTTGTAACTAATTGAACTAATGATCATCATCTGAGTGGACTGCAACCGGTGAACCACGTCCGAAGCATCCGAAGGCAGAACAATCAGCTGGGAAGATTATGGCTTTAGTATATTAGGATGCGTATGGAGTATTGTCCATGAACTATCTCCAAAAGGGAGAGACAATCAATGGCGAATATAACATAGAGTTGTTGGATCGTTTGAATGCATAAATCGAGGAAAGACGACCTCATATGACGAAGAAAAAACCGCTCTTTCATTAAGACAATGCACCGATTGACAAATCGATAGCAAGGTTGATTAAATTGGACGAATTACACTTCGAATTGCTTTCTCTTCCTGTGACTATTCGCTGATCTCAAAAAAATGTTCACCGGTAAGAAACTCAGCTCAAATGAAGAAAGAATTGTTGTACAAGCACGGCATCGAAAAGTTAGAGAAGTGTTGGTATGATTGTATTGCTCTTAAAGAAGATTACATTGGTGAATAAAATCGATTTTTGGCAAAAAAATGTGTTTTTCTTTGTTAGTCACACGATTTATTGAGTAATGTATTACATATTACCCTGAAAAAGTTAATGTTTTGCCAGGAATTGTTGAAAACCATATCGTAAGTCTCTTTTTCATCGATAGCATCTTGAATGGACGTAAATATTTAAAACTGCTCTAAAATAATGCGTGCCAACTTTGACAGACTTATCCTGATCCAGAAAACCCACAAATTCCTGCGAGTATAAAATAGTTTCAGCATTGGAGTATCGACCCATTACGAATTCAATTTCCGGCAGTACCCGGATCAAATTTTTTCAAATCTGTGAATAGAGGGGTTAAGATCGATAGAATCGACAGCACGATTTCCTGATATGACACCCTTAGACTTCTTTTTGGGACAAGTCAAAAGTATTATTTATAGAACAGAATCCATCAACCTAGATGATCTAAAAGGATACATGCGATGAAATCAGTAACGTCTGAGATGTTGAGTAACATTAGAAGACATGTTTATAGTAGATTAACATGTTGCCAAGATGTTCGCGGCAAGCATTTTGAACATCTACAACATTGACATTACTCTGTTTTTGTTTTCTTTTTCATTGTTGAAAAGTAAACAGTATTACTTATTAGGTTTTTAATTTAATACAGCTGATTTCTGAAATGAAATAATTTTCTTTTTTTAAGTTTTGGTAATAAAATAATTAAACAATATCCAGGGTATTGCATTCATAATAAGAAAGTTGGTATTTGCTATTGTCACATAACACACCCAGTGCAATTTAAAAAAAAAAAAAATACAAATGAACGTGTCCTAGCGTTTTTCCTCTTCTATTTATTTATTAACGAATTTATTCCATTTGGAGGTTCCACACCGTATATCGATGTATGAATGGTTAAAAAATGTACTTTTAGCGCCTTATCATACTAGCGGATTGCGAGCGTGCGCGCAACCATCGCGCCGCGCACTGAATAGCAGTGTGGACGCCATTTTGTACTGTCGTGTACAAACGCCAGCCCGTACACTGTATCCGTTTTCGGCGTTTTCGAAGTAGTGTTTCCTCCTAGGAATCCATTTTTTTTATGAGTATATTGCGCGCGACGAAAAATTGCATTTCTGCCACGCGTCCGCGGCGTGTTCGCGACGCATTCGTTGCGCGCTCGCTCCGCCTCGTGTAGCCGCTCGCGAACCGCTAGTATGATAAGACTGTTACGAAGTGTGATGGGACAATATTGTATTGAAAACAAAATGGAGAAGTAGCAAAAAATTTGACTTAATCCTATATGAAATACTTCTATTTTGTCGTTGTCTTCTCAATATCATGATTAGCGGTAAAATATTTCGGTTTTAATATATTTTTCAATTTCGAAAAACAATCAGATATCGCATTGTACTAAATCTGGTTAGAAATATGGATTGAAAATGAAAGCTGTTAGGTGATTTTTCAAGTATATTTCTTTGGTACATTTTCATCTGTTTTTGAGGTCGAAGGACGTCCGATTAAACCGCTCATGCCACTTGTAAATAGTTTCTAGAAATGGATTTAGTTACCAAATATCTTTATCGCTACGCTCTTGGCACAAAAATCATCCTCATGATTAATAACCACCATTACAATTTCATTCAATTATATACTAATTACATTTTGAATATTTATATTTTGT
Source organism: Diorhabda carinulata (assembly GCF_026250575.1). Taxonomy (NCBI): domain Eukaryota; kingdom Metazoa; phylum Arthropoda; class Insecta; order Coleoptera; family Chrysomelidae; genus Diorhabda; species Diorhabda carinulata. Next base: position 3,416,308 of record NC_079470.1, read on the forward strand.
TAAGTGATTGCAAATGTCAAAATTACGAAATTAACGCCTTTTAGATATTTACTAAAAATGTACGAATATACTCGTCATTATTAGTTAAGTTCTATGACACCAGTTGGAGTTAATGAAACTATTACCCGTATAATTACTAATAAAAACGACTTAAATGAGTTGCACTTGAACTGAATTAAAATATTCAGTAAGACGTAGTGAATGTATGCTGAAAGGGATATGGAATATTAAGTTTTACTTTTACAAAACAAATGTGGATAGAGAGCTGAGTAGTACTCGAGTAAATTGTAATTATAGTACTCGTTATCGATACTTAGGAGCACTCAGTATTCGTAAAGATGCGGTTTGTTAGAAAAGTGCTCAGGGCACGACGCATGCGGACTGCAAAATCAGTCGTGGCCAACTCACGACAGTTTTCAGTGAAGTGGTTTGTTAGAAAAGAACTTAAGAGTCTGCTTATCGCTGCGTGCTTACGTTCATATCCATTCAATGGAGAATTTTTTGTTACACTTCGCTCAGCCGAACATCGACAGTCTGCGCCAATAAATTATTGAGTTTGACTTGGACGTAGTCCTTCAGGTGAACGCACAGCGCGTTAAGATAGTGATTGTGTATATTCGTGCTAAATATAAATGTTAAAATTTTCTTTTCAATGAGAACAGCCATCTGAAACATATCACTCAATAACAAAGATCAAAAGGTGGTCGAAGTATTGAACGAGAGGAACTATAATAATTTTATTGATACTCGATCTCTGATCCAGGATATTTATCAGCGTCTAGGAGTTACAAGTTAAACTTCACTTTAGAGGCTCATCTAGGTTTGATTGCTGAAAAATACCCTCGGAAGTTCCTGGAATATGTGATATGTCGGTTTCGTGTATACCGCCCACAAACTTAGAGGAATTGACGGAAAGGCACCACCAGGAGTGGAGCCTGCGGCTTAATTTGACTCAACACGGGAAACCTCACCAGGCTCGGACACCGGAAGGATTGACAGATTGAGAGCTCTTTCTTGATTCGGTGGGTGGTGGAACATGGCCGTTCTTAGTTGGTAGAGCGATTTGTCTGGTTAATTCCGATAATGAACGAGACTCTAGTTTGCTCACTAGGCGTATTTCGACATCCCAAAGGCCCGTCATGTTTCATGACAATATCCAACCATATAGGTACGCCAAATCAGTTTGAGCGAGTTGGGAATTAGTTATGAAGAAGCCAGCAAGGAGTTCGTATCTTATTCTGAGTCTTATATGGGATTCGCTTAAGAGAATGGCCCGAAAGTAAGCTCTCAGGAGCAGACCTAACCTAACCTAACCAAAATGCATACGAGGCGGGCCGGTTTCACTGCGGTGAATAAATTCGGGTTTAATCTGCTTTTTTCATAAATTAAATAAAGACTTAGTAACCTACGATATTACATTTTAGATATTTTGAAAAACGTCCCAGTAAAATCCGTCGCGTACTCCTATGGCTATCTTCTTGTTGACATCTTGTTCACCTACATCTTTACCAATTTGTACATGATTAGATAACTGGGCGGCGGCGGCACATACCTACCTACAATGGGGGCGGATGGAATTTAAACATCTATTTTTTATAGACATTAAATCATTTATAACTAGATTGCTTTTTTTGTTCAAATATAACATTTAGAACATTGAGAAATGATGTTTAATTGATTGAGCTGTTACGAACGATTAAAAAATAATTTAATTATTTCTATAGAGAAACTACAAACAGATATTTATCTGGGAACAATTATGGAGTTAAATATAGATAAATGGACATGTGTTACATCGATAATTGATATAAACTATTTGTAAACAGTGTTGCCATGGACTAATTGATCGAAAATTTATGTCTCGGTACGATCAAGAACGTTATATGGTGTGGTAAGTCTCCTGTCTCTTGTTCATCAAGAAGGTTCCGGTTTATACCCCGTATGATGTTTGATCTTTCATCTATGAAAAAGGTTCCCGTTTTTAGCCGAAGTTCATGTTTATGTCATGACATGACAGGTTTTTACCAGAAAGATATCACATATAAGGGCTGGAAGTTTCACCATCTAGAAGTTCTTAGAACAATTCATAACAGATAATTGCGGTTTTGGTGATATAAGTGCAGAAGCTTCATTCTACAACATTTTAGAACCTTCTGGAAGGTTGTTTTATCTCTTGTCTAAGAAGAAGGTCGAGGTTTTTACCAGAAGGATATGCTTTATCACATGTAAGGTCTGGTTGGTGATTTTTTGCCTTTGCTGTAACTGATCGGCCAGAAGTTGTAGTAGAATCCCTTATTGAGAGTGAAGAAAATGCGATACAACCCTTGGGAGTAGTTTTAGATGCTTCTAACATAGCTGGAAACGAGGATGAGAACAAGGAGGCCGAAAAACTTGCTGAAAGTGTTCCTGAAGCCTTCCAAAACACGAGACAAGATATTATGCTGCCAGTTGCTAACTCAAGTCCTCATCGCTAAATTTTGATGTTACTTCTGAGCATTTATCATCTTTCCCAATGGCAGGATTAAGGAAAGGAACAAGAAAACGTAGAAAGAAATTGAAGAGTGGTATTTTTAATCTTTTTGAACTAAATTCTGAAAAAAGAACTTTGGTTAAGTTAAAAAGAAAGGAAAAGTAAATTTGGAGAAGTAACGAAAAAAGTATATACGGGCTTGGCAGAAGAAGTTGAGCGGCCTACCAGCTAATGTTGAAAACTTATAAAAGGACACATTTGCTGTTGTGGAATTCACAGGTGTTTGATGTGATGTGGGATAGCTAGCATTGGTTTCCCTGTTGTTTAGTTTCGGGTTCATATGCATACTCGTAGATCCATGATTCATCGTCTATCGCATTTCTTTGTTCTAATCGACACGAGTTTTTTTTTGAGCGAGTGTCAAATTATGCGGTCTTCAACGCGAAAGAATCTTTTTGACAGCCAAATGTTCATGCAATATTGAATATTTACGAGTGAAACTTATGCCCAAGTATGCCTCAATCTCACGATATGTCACAAGACGATCTTGCAATGTCAGTTTACGTACAGCATCGTAGTTTTCTGGCACAACAGCCGATTCTGGACGACCTTCATGAAATTTATCATGCAGCGAAGTGAATTCGAAAAACCAGCTAGAGATGGTGCTTCATCACTAGAAGTCGAAGCGAGTTAATCGGCACACAGCTGTTGGTTTAATCCACGTCGAAAGTCATAAAAAACGTTTGTGGCCAAGATGAATGTTTCAAGTATCTCTAAATAACGCTTGTCTGAGTACGTTCACTATTAAAAATGTCAAATTTATGATGGCAATGTCAAATTTGACAAATTCAAATCAGTGTTGCAACTTAGGTAGCAATCCTTTTCAAAAAATTATCGAAAAAATTCTAAACACTTTTATTTTCATTAATGAAATTGTTAAAAATGTATTGTTTAAAAAACTAAAACTTATATGAGGTTAATTATTCTTTTGAAAAGGGTGAAACACCTACGAGCCGTTACTGGCCATTATTACTCTACTATAAGGAAATCAATCAAAAGAGAAAGTCATCAGATGAAAATTTCTGGAAGTTATCATCACATAACAAGCTTCAAACGCTACTGGACAGTAGCGCCAACTAGTGAACAGTAAAACGTTAACTTTCATTGGGAATCATTGACGGTTATAACGAGAAGTGTCAACTAGACATCTCAAATAAACAGAAATAAAAATGGAAGAGGAACTTCCTGGCGAAGGAAGTTTTATTCCGAGAAAATGGGAAGAACCGCTACAGTTTCTGATAGACCAAATAGTAGATTTGAAATTAACATTCGAAGAAGCTTCAAGAAGTTTAAATACGTTAGGTAAAGATGAGAGTGCTGTAAGATATGCTTATTTAATGCTAACAGCAACCGATCGTAAGTTAACCGACATATCCGTAATAGTGAATTTCAGTCATTTGCAATTTGTGGATTTGAGTGGTAATTATCTAACACTGGAAGCTTTGCAAGTTCTAAGTCAACTGCCTTATTTGTTGTATATAAGAGCGGAAAGAAATCGCATAGAATCGGCTGGTTTGAACCCGATGCATTTTTTACAAGTTCTCATTTTCAATAAAAATTCCATAAGAGAAACGGGCGAAATATGTCAACCGATACTTGAAACTTTAGAACTAGCGGATAATTTCATCTACACGGTTCAATTCGATGCCGAACGTTTGGAAAACTTGAAGGAGCTCGTCCTCAGTGGAAACCATTTATTAGATACTTCGGGCACCTATCCCAAAAATTTAGAAAAACTATTTATGGGTAAAAACAAGATCATCAGAATAAACAGCGATTTAGTTCAATTGAAAAAACTCAAATATTTGCATTTAAGAGATAACAACATAAGAAAACTCACCGGGTTCAGCGAAACGTTGGAAAATCTCACGTATCTCAACTTGAGAAGCAATAATATAAATAAAGTAAGACAACTAAGGAAACTTAATTGTCTTCCTAAATTAGAAACGCTAATAGTATTAGATAACCCATTTTATAAAAGGGATATGAAAAGGAAAGAGGAAGAAGACGCCGGAGAAGACAAGACCACTGATTATACAGGTATACAGAATTAAATAAGAGCAATTGGCACATACGATTATGGTCCCAGAAGTAGCTGACCTATCAGATAAAATAGAAATGTGTTTGATACCCTTTTTATAATCAGAATCATCAAGCTCCTCAAAATAAGCAATTAACAGCCGATATCACCTTTTCATAATTGGAAAATCTTTGACCACCAAGTCATTTTTTCATGTCTGGGGACAGAAAATATTCCAAAGGGTCTAAAATTTTGCGAATAGGGTGTATAAGGTAGCAATTTAAACTATAATTCAGTAATTCTGGCCATTGCAATAATGAATGTGTGAGCTGGTGCATTGTCTTGACGAAACAACATTTTTTTCTTAGCTAAATGCGGCCGTTTTTACTTGATTTCTTCACTCAAACGTTGCAATAAGTTTACATGATACTCGCCGTTGATAGTTTTTACCTCTTTTAAGATAGTCAATGAAAATTATCTCACACGCATCCCAAAAAACCGACGCCATGACCTTGCCTGCAAATGAAAGGGTCTCTGCCTTCTGTGGAGCTGGTTCAGTCCATTTTTTATTGTTCTTTTGTTTCGGATGGTGATGGACCCACCTTTCAAACGGCGCAAAAATTTGGCTATATTTCTGGGAAACATTGCCAAACACTCGATGGAAACTTCTTCTCGACGCAGCACCCATTTTGCGCACAGCTTTCTCATGTCCAAATTTTGAGTGAATAGCGCACTTTTCGAAATGCCTACTATGTCTGCAAGCTCGCGCACTTCCAGTCGATGATCATCCAATGCCTCTTTGTGGATGTTCTTCAACATTTCTGGAGTCTCGTCACCTCATTTGATCGATCACTGCGATGCTGATCTTCTCAAGTCGTACAGCCTCCCTTAAATTCTGCTATCCAATATTTAACGATGACCAATTTTTTCCATGTTTACAAGTTAGATGAAAAAGTTACTATTGATGGCTTCCAAAAAAATACTAAACAACGTGGTGTCTTCAAACTCGAAACATACGCTGTATAATATCTGTACTTTCTAATACAGTGGTACTTTTCAAGCAACTATTGCTATCTCTAGGTCAGGCCAGGTACTTCTGGAACCATGCTCGAACATAAAACGTTAAATACGTCTCTGATCCTACGTTCCAAAATACATTATCTTTTTTATCTGCTTAATCAAAATAGTGCTAAAATCATTTTTATGCGAAATTTTGATCAAAGCAACGGGCTTTTTAATACTATAATTTGGGTAAAAGTAGTATCCATATTCAGATTATTATGGTGGCTATTGTTTTCAATGTACCAAGGTTTATTGACGGTGTTCTGAAATCTTTGAATGACTTTGTTGACTACTTTGACCAGCGCAGACCTATAGTTGAATGTCCTACGATGAAATGGGTTTGAGTATTTGTCTATAAAGCATTAACTTATGTACAGAATAGAATTTAGTCCAACCAGCCAGTACACTTTTTTATTTAATTTGTTGTTCCCTTCCTTTTCAATATCAACTTTTCAGCGAATCTTAACAACGAAGGTTATCAAAATAAAAGATTTCTACTATTCACTCCTGAAGTAATTTCGCCGTTCATTAAAGGGGACAACAACTACTTTCCTGGCTAATGCCTCGACGAATATTGAATTACAACTCCTCTCAATAACGTAATGTCAATCGACCTTTTGTTCAATATTAATATCCCCAAATGGCTCGCAATTGTAAAGAGAGGTTGTAACTACTGACTAGTTTCGACGTTGTTACGTCTCATCAGAGTGATATAACAAACTCTCGTTCGGGCTTGAGACCCAAACTGAAGAGCGTCGCTATTTGGTTCATGTAGTTAAGCATTCCCCAGCAAACGGTAACAGACGACAGGTAGGATAGTCACCGATAAAATAGATTCTGATGGTAACTGAGGTGTGTAAAATGTATCAAAATAAAAGGACTTCTACTATTCACTTCTGAAATAATTTCGAAATGTATTCTGCTGTTCTTCAATATGCGAATTACGGGGTTATTCACTTGGTATATAGGTAAACTCCCCCCAATCATCATATTTTGGGCTCTGTATCGGTTCTTATGAGAGACACCCTGTAAAGTTGTCAATATTGCTTTCTGGTTTGTACTGTATTTTTGTATTGAGTGGTAAAATGAATGTTTTTTTAATAGCATATGAGAGCTCTAATTTTTCGCCTAGACCTCAGTTCGAGACCATAAATTCTCTCGAATTTTATACATGAGATATAAACAGCATTTTTTATACTACTGTCAATGTGAGTTTACATAATTTGGAATATATTCAGAATAATCACTTTCAATACATCTTGACTTGTTTCTTTGTTCTGATAAGTTATAGTTTTTAAATGACTGTTGTCTTGAAACAAAAATTGAGTCCATAAAACGTATCGGTGGCTGGGAATGTCCGTAGCAAAAACATCATATAATTTTGAACAACAAAATTGAGATTTCTAACCAAGTATTGAATAAGTACTTGCATTTTTTGAACAGTTTCTATTTACGTATCAATAGAGATGCAGAAATTAATTTTTTGACGGTTGCCCAAAAATATATTTCCCACACGACCACAATGTATAACCAACTAAAAGTGAATATCGTTTTAGATACAACTACTGAAGTAACGGATAAAACGGAATACTATGGGGAAGGCGGTCCGCCTCCTGCTCCTCCTGTTGACGTCCTTAGAGTTAGAATTCTTGCTCTGTTGCCAAATCTCAAAAGGTTGAATAAAGATTTTGTCACTTTAGATGAACAGGAAGTCGTCGAATCGACGAGGCAATCTTTGTTAGACGAAATATTCGAAGAAGAGAGTAGCGAAGATGACACCGACGTTGCTACAACTACCAGTTATACTACAGACTTTACAACAGAAACAGACTTCGGTGAACAGGTATTAGAACAGGAGGAACAGATCGATCTTAAGACTGTTGAATTTGCGGATATGTAAAATAGGAAAATGCCAGTCAGTAATATAGTTTACTTTAATATTATCTGGTTTTTTAAGTTTAAATTGTGTTACTAATCCCAATTTCCAGTGGGGATTCCTCAATAAATACTTTTGCACCCGCAAGTTTAACACCTACACTTAAACAAACTAATTATTTTTTGTCCTGCCGTAACGTGAGAAATGCATCCATTTTATGGATTTTATCCAGTTTATACTGATCCGTGTGCACATAAAAGTAGTGCACTTGTAGCTCACTAATGTAATAATCAAATTCGAATTTTCGTGACAAAGCTCCAGTTCACACTGCTACGCTTTCCAAGGCGAATGTGGCTCCACTATAAAGACCTGATATGGCCCTGTGCGACTATTTTTCGTTTGCAAAGTTGAAGGGGCACAAGATTTAATAGCGACGATGCATCATATTTTTATGGTGGCATACAAGCTTTAGTGAGACAATTTGACAAGTATGGGGAATAGTTTATTTTTATTTATGATATTTTCTTTGATGTTAGACTATGAACTCATTAACCACACCATGTAAATAACGTAAAAAATTTACTAAGTAATGCCGTTACAGTCGTGGATAAAATGTTGTGGATATATGCAAAGATACTACTGATAAATCTGAAGATGACGATCCTAATAGAGATTTACAAATAAATATATTATACATTCAAAAACATTTAACATAAAACTATAAGTAGCTATATCAATTTAGTAATGCGAATTATTTTTCTTCAAATCCTGTCCGACAAAATAATTTAAATAACACACAAATTTGTTCAGTCCTTTATACTTTTTGGTAACGTAAATAATAAGAAGTCATGAGTTGTAACCTTTTTTTAGTATTAAACTTAGTCGATAATTATTATTGTCACACTTCTATGAGATATTTAAAAAAATTGAGTCACTCTATATACTTGTCATATTATAGGAGTGATGATGAGTCTGTTAAGTTAATTTATAGGAGTGATGATGAGTGTGTTAGGTTGGGTAAGGTTAGGTTATAGGAGTGATTATGAGTGGGATAGGTTAGATTAGTTTATAGGAGTGATGATGAGTGTGTTAGGTTAGATTAGGTTATAGGAGTGATGATGAGTGTGTTAGGTTAGGTAAGGTTAGGTTATAGGAGTGATGATGAGTGGGATAGGTTAGATTAGTTTATAGGAGTGATGATGAGTGTGTTAGGTTAGATTAGGTTATAGGAGTGATGATGAGTGTGTTAGGTTAGGTAAGGTTAGGTTATAGGAGTGATGATGAGTCTGTTAAGTTAATTTATAGGAGTGATGATGAGTGTGTTAGGTTAGGTAAGGTTAGGTTATAGGAGTGATGATGAGTCTGTTAAGTTAATTTATAGGAGTGATGATGAGTGTGTTAGGTTGGGTAAGGTTAGGTTATAGGAGTGATTATGAGTGGGATAGGTTAGATTAGTTTATAGGAGTGATGATGAGTGTGTTAGGTTAGATTAGGTTATAGGAGTGATGATGAGTGTGTTAGGTTAGGTAAGGTTAGGTTATAGGAGTGATGATGAGTGGGATAGGTTAGATTAGTTTATAGGAGTGATGATGAGTGTGTTAGGTTAGATTAGGTTATAGGAGTGATGATGAGTGTGTTAGGTTAGGTAAGGTTAGGTTATAGGAGTGATGATGAGTCTGTTAAGTTAATTTATAGGAGTGATGATGAGTGTGTTAGGTTAGGTAAGGTTAGGTTATAGGAGTGATGATGAGTGGGATAGGTTAGATTAGTTTATAGGAGTGATGATGAGTGTGTTAGGTTAGATTAGGTTATAGGAGTGATGATGAGTGTGTTAGGTTAGGTAAGGTTAGGTTATAGGAGTGATGATGAGTGTGTTAGGTTAGGTAAGGTTAGGTTATAGGAGTGATGATGAGCCTGTTAAGTTAATTTATAGGAGTGATGATGAGTGTGTTAGGTTAGGTAAGCTTAGGTTATAGGAGTGATGATGAGTCTGTTAAGTTAATTTATAGGAGTGATGATGAGTGTGTTAGGTTGGGTAAGGTTAGGTTATAGGAGTGATTATGAGTGGGATAGGTTAGATAAGTTTATAGGAGTGATGATGAGTGTGTTAGGTTAGGTAAGGTTAGGTTATAGGAGTGATGATGAGTGGGATAGGTTAGATTAGTTTATAGGAGTGATGATGAGTGTGTTAGGTTAGATTAGGTTATAGGAGTGATGATGAGTGTGTTAGGTTAGGTAAGGTTAGGTTATAGGAGTGATGATGAGTGGGATAGGTTAGATTAGTTTATAGGAGTGATTATGAGTGGGATAGGTTAGATTAGTTTATAGGAGTGATGATGAGTGTGTTAGGTTAGATTAGGTTATAGGAGTGATGATGAGTGTGTTAGGTTAGGTAAGGTTAGGTTATAGGAGTGATGATGAGTGGGATAGGTTAGATTAGTTTATAGGAGTGATGATGAGTGTGTTAGGTTAGATTAGGTTATAGGAGTGATGATGAGTGTGTTAGGTTAGGTAAGGTTAGGTTATAGGAGTGATGATGAGTCTGTTAAGTTAATTTATAGGAGTGATGATGAGTGTGTTAGGTTAGGTAAGGTTAGGTTATAGGAGTGATGATGAGTCTGTTAAGTTAATTTATAGGAGTGATGATAAGTGTGTTAGGTTGGGTAAGGTTAGGTTATAGGAGTGATTATGAGTGGGATAGGTTAGATTAGTTTATAGGAGTGATGATGAGTGTGTTAGGTTAGATTAGGTTATAGGAGTGATGATGAGTGTGTTAGGTTAGGTAAGGTTAGGTTATAGGAGTGATGATGAGTGGGATAGGTTAGATTAGTTTATAGGAGTGATGATGAGTGTGTTAGGTTAGATTAGGTTATAGGAGTGATGATGAGTGTGTTAGGTTAGGTAAGGTTAGGTTATAGGAGTGATGATGAGTCTGTTAAGTTAATTTATAGGAGTGATGATGAGTGTGTTAGGTTAGGTAAGGTTAGGTTATAGGAGTGATGATGAGTGGGATAGGTTAGATTAGTTTATAGGAGTGATGATGAGTGTGTTAGGTTAGATTAGGTTATAGGAGTGATGATGAGTGTGTTAGGTTAGGTAAGGTTAGGTTATAGGAGTGATGATGAGTGTGTTAGGTTAGGTAAGGTTAGGTTATAGGAGTGATGATGAGTCTGTTAAGTTAATTTATAGGAGTGATGATGAGTGTGTTAGGTTAGGTAAGCTTAGGTTATAGGAGTGATGATGAGTCTGTTAAGTTAATTTATAGGAGTGATGATGAGTGTGTTAGGTTGGGTAAGGTTAGGTTATAGGAGTGATTATGAGTGGGATAGGTTAGATAAGTTTATAGGAGTGATGATGAGTGTGTTAGGTTAGATTAGGTTATAGGAGTGATGATGAGTGTGTTAGGTTAGGTAAGGTTAGGTTATAGGAGTGATGATGAGTGGGATAGGTTAGATTAGTTTATAGGAGTGATGATGAGTGTGTTAGGTTAGATTAGGTTATAGGAGTGATGATGAGTGTGTTAGGTTAGGTAAGGTTAGGTTATAGGAGTGATGATGAGTGGGATAGGTTAGATTAGTTTATAGGAGTGATTATGAGTGGGATAGGTTAGATTAGTTTATAGGAGTGATGATGAGTGTGTTAGGTTAGATTAGGTTATAGGAGTGATGATGAGTGTGTTAGGTTAGGTAAGGTTAGGTTATAGGAGTGATGATGAGTGGGATAGGTTAGATTAGTTTATAGGAGTGATGATGAGTGTGTTAGGTTAGATTAGGTTATAGGAGTGATGATGAGTGTGTTAGGTTAGGTAAGGTTAGGTTATAGGAGTGATGATGAGTCTGTTAAGTTAATTTATAGGAGTGATGATGAGTGTGTTAGGTTAGGTAAGGTTAGGTTATAGGAGTGATGATGAGTCTGTTAAGTTAATTTATAGGAGTGATGATGAGTGTGTTAGGTTGGGTAAGGTTAGGTTATAGGAGTGATTATGAGTGGGATAGGTTAGATTAGTTTATAGGAGTGATGATGAGTGTGTTAGGTTAGATTAGGTTATAGGAGTGATGATGAGTGTGTTAGGTTAGGTAAGGTTAGGTTATAGGAGTGATGATGAGTGGGATAGGTTAGATTAGTTTATAGGAGTGATGATGAGTGTGTTAGGTTAGATTAGGTTATAGGAGTGATGATGAGTGTGTTAGGTTAGGTAAGGTTAGGTTATAGGAGTGATGATGAGTCTGTTAAGTTAATTTATAGGAGTGATGATGAGTGTGTTAGGTTAGGTAAGGTTAGGTTATAGGAGTGATGATGAGTGGGATAGGTTAGATTAGTTTATAGGAGTGATGATGAGTGTGTTAGGTTAGATTAGGTTATAGGAGTGATGATGAGTGTGTTAGGTTAGGTAAGGTTAGGTTATAGGAGTGATGATGAGTGTGTTAGGTTAGGTAAGGTTAGGTTATAGGAGTGATGATGAGTCTGTTAAGTTAATTTATAGGAGTGATGATGAGTGTGTTAGGTTAGGTAAGCTTAGGTTATAGGAGTGATGATGAGTCTGTTAAGTTAATTTATAGGAGTGATGATGAGTGTGTTAGGTTGGGTAAGGTTAGGTTATAGGAGTGATTATGAGTGGGATAGGTTAGATAAGTTTATAGGAGTGATGATGAGTGTGTTAGGTTAGATTAGGTTATAGGAGTGATGATGAGTGTGTTAGGTTAGGTAAGGTTAGGTTATAGGAGTGATGATGAGTGGGATAGGTTAGATTAGTTTATAGGAGTGATGATGAGTGTGTTAGGTTAGATTAGGTTATAGGAGTGATGATGAGTGTGTTAGGTTAGGTAAGGTTAGGTTATAGGAGTGATGATGAGTCTGTTAAGTTAATTTATAGTAGTGATGATGAGTGTGTTAGGTTAGGTAAGCTTAGGTTATAGGAGTGATGATGAGTGGGATAGGTTAGATTAGTTTATAGGAGTGATGATGAGTGTGTTAGGTTAGATTAGGTTATAGGAGTGATGATGAGTGTGTTAGGTTAGGTAAGCTTAGGTTATAGGAGTGATGATGAGTCTGTTAAGTTAATTTATAGGAGTGATGATGAGTGTGTTAGGTTAGGTAAGGTTAGGTTATAGGAGTGATGATGAGTGGGATAGGTTAGATTAGTTTATAGGAGTGATGATGAGTGTGTTAGGTTAGATTAGGTTATAGGAGTGATGATGAGTGTGTTAGGTTAGGTAAGGTTAGGTTATAGGAGTGATGATGAGTGGGATAGGTTAGATTAGGTTATAGGGGTGATGATGAGTGTTAAGCAAAAGGATTCGCAACTTTGAACAATCAAATTCAATTACACTTTAACTTATGTCGGTGGATTATGTACTGATTCAACACATCACTACAAAGGTAAACCTTCAACTAACTTCCCGATTAATATATTTATTTAATCAGTTAGACGTTAAATTAATTATTTTAAATATTAATTAAACACCCTATATTCATGCGGTCCAAAAACTTGAAAAGACGTTGTAAACATATTTACTTACTAGAAAAGCCTCGTTTAAATAATATATTGTAAAAAGTAAACTGGTTAGTCATCTCACTAAAACACTTTTCAAATGAATTAACACCGAATCACCATCGTGTCATTATTTGTGCGCATTCCACTTAAGCATCAAACCGTACTGAAAGCTAACTAACTACCTGTTTGCGGTTTAAATCAGTATTACAAATTTTCAGACGAGATAGTTACACAGCACGATGACTAATTTCGAATGTAAATAAATTAGAAAATTAGATAAATATTAATACAAAAAGTATTTCTACAGTCATTGGAATTAACTTGTGTTTATTCCATAAAAATGTTAATGGGTCTATAATATTGTGTATATATATAAGGGCAAGGGACGAATTTACGTTGGAATATTGTTTAAATAAATAAATCATTATTTGCTTTGTTTATAATATTACGAAGCAATTTATTATTTTGGATTACAACACAATTTATAGCATTATAAAAGTCATGTTATTGATAAAATATGAAAAATTAAAAAATAAAAGTATTGAACACTGGAAATTTGAATACAAGGGTTGTCTGAAAAGTTTCCGACCACACACCAAAGAGATATAGGGAGAGACAGACGGAGGTAGAGAAGTTCGTTGGGTTGAGGGAATCCCTTCCTTTTTTGGATTTTTTGAATTTATCCCTGATAAATGAAATACTCCTCTGCAGGGTTGGAGTCGTAGTGGTTGGAGTTGGGTGTACTGTGCATAAGGCTGAAAATGGAAAAAAATGAAAACGTGGAGTGAAAAAAAAGGGAAAGAAACGTCCAATAAAAAGAACGGTTTTTCACAGATATATTTTTTTGATATTTTTTCTATAATTTTTTGTTTAATCAGCTAAGTTGGGGTAGTTGGATGACCTCAATATTTGCGCATGCGTTGATAGATCCTCTACAAAATTCCAGCCATTTTGAACAATAAGTTTCTGTTTTCGTTGACACTGCAAAAGAGACAAAAATACATAATAAAAATATAAAGAGATCACAGTGGTGGATGGATAAGGTGAGAAAGTTAACGAAAGAAAAATAGATGACATATTTAGATACGTGAAAGAACGATTAAGAAAAATATGAAGTAGTAAAAAAAGAAGTATAAATTGCACACACAAATTGACGGAAAAGTATAGAGAAAATCTCAAATTACTTTATGGAATACTAAACCAATTAAGAAAGAAAAGGGAATATAGCATGATGAATTTAAAAGACAACGAAAGAAATATAAACACGGAAGAAGATAAACTAATAGAGAGATGGAGGATATTGAGGATGAGAAGATTGAAATAAGCAATAATGAAGTTTTCGCGAAGATAAGGCAAGAACAAGTTGTAGAAGAAATTGAAACATTAAAGCACCAAGAAGAGATAATATAAATTATGAAATATATGGATGAAAAGTGAATAAATGAATTAACAGAATTATACAACAAGATAATCCAGCAGAAAAGGATACCTTGAGATTGGAATCTGGGAATTATACTTCTTCAAGTACCATACACTTTGCAGCGCGTAGGTGTTCTCTTGTCCAAAACTTCTAATCTATTATCTGAAGGCACCCTTCGTCTGCACGACGAAAAATTGTTGCCTCACCCTGTATGCCACACCAGTCTCTTATATTCCGTTCCGGCAACAGCCACATTTCCATTGCATCTATACTGTTTAAGGATCTCACTTTCAGGGACCACGTTTCCACACCATACAAAAGGATTGGCCAAATATAACATTTCATTACCCTCAATCTAAAGCTTAAGGGGACTTCTCGGAGGATTAGGCTTGAAAAGATAATTTAGAGGTCTCGCAATGTGGTTTTAGAAGTGGATGAAGAATAAACAATCAAACAATCAAGTGCGAAATTAATAAATTAAGGAAATTCGTTTATGATTTATAGATTTGGTGAAAGTCTTTGGTCGAATTAGTATATTTAGAATACTTAAGAACAGTGATATAGATTATAAAACAATAACAATAATAAAAATGTGGTACGAGAAAACAAAAACGAATCGAAGGAATGTACCATAAAGGTAGGTGTCAAATAAGGATGTTTAATAAGTCCAAATACTTTTCACTTTTTTTATACGCCAAAATAAATGTATAAGAGGATATATATTGAAAAATTCTTAGCCTACTATAGAACTGAACAAAATTTCAATGTCAAAATATTTTATTAGTCAACATATTAATTGGGTAGATTCATTACAGAGAACTTTCAAAAAAAATTTTTCTTCTTGCTGTGCAAACCAGACCTCCACAGCTTTTATTACCTCCTCATTAGAACAAAATTTACGACCTTTTGAACTTTTTTTCAGTTGAGGAAAGAGATGATAGTCGAACGGAGCCAAATCTGGTGAATAAAGGGGGGTGTTCTAGTAATTCAAATCCTAAATCAAGAATTTTTTGCATGGCAATCGTAATCTCCAGTTATTGTTTTACCCTTATCCAAAAAATCAATCATGATTACTCCATAGCAATCTCAAAAAACAGAAGCAAGAACTTTTCCAGTAGATTTTTGGACACGAAAATTTTTAGGTTTTGGAGAACCAGAGTGTCGCCATTCCATCGATTTTTGCTTTGTTTCTGGATCGTAGAAATGTACCCAAGTCTCATCCATAGTAACAATTCGTTTTAAGAAGTCTACATCGTTTTCAAATCGAGCACAGATCGAACGCTTTTGGTCCACATTCAAACATTTGGGTATCAATTTTGCAGCAATTTTTCTCATGTCCAAATTTGACGTGAACAATATGATGAACGCGTTCGTATGAAATATTCAGTGCTCCAGATATCCGTTTTAGCCCAATCCGACGGTCTGATAAAATCATGTCATGAACTGCATCGATATTTTCGGGGACTGACACAGAAACTGGCCTTCCCGATCGGTCAGATTATATTTAAACCGCATTCGTATATGAAACCAATAACTGATGAACCGCACTACGTATGTTCTAAAATAAATGATTCAGTCTTTCACTATTTTGAAAAGAATTCTTCAACGGATTAAAAAAGTTTCTTAATAAATTCGCCAAGATGAGTGGTTCATGCACGATTTATTTAGAAAGGAGCCACGTAAATATAACGGAAGCGTGAACTTGTAAATTTAAGTTTGAGAATCCGGACGTAGTGAGACTATTTCAATAAATATCCCGTTGTATTACCTATTTGTAATAATAATAAAAAAAAATTGCGTTTCATTAACAAGTAAATCAATCCGAGTAATGTATACGTTACCTTGAAGTGAACGATTACGAATAAGACCTATTAAAATGCCTTTCTATAATTTCGTTGGAAAATATGATTCAATAATAGCCGCCGACGGTTATTATTTTAATGTGGTTTGTTAATTCACTTAATAATTGTTGTATTCAAAATAATTTATTGTTAGTTGAAATAAATATAAAATGAGTGAACTTAATATCGAAAAATATGTGAATTGTTTTTATTATTAACCTGAAGATGTCAGAACTTATCAGTTGACAAAGCTACTCAAGATTTTATATGTAGGAAAAAATATAAGAAGAACAAAGTCCAATTTATCATTCGATTGCCTTTCGAATACTTTCTCACATAAAATATAAATATTTTTAAAAGTATTAATAAAAATAATAAATTCATAAATTCAGGTATCTACGCCTATCGTAGATCAAACAAAATTATCGGCAAGGGTTTTTATATAAGTTTTCATAATCTGCAATTGATATTGGAAGAACTAAAGTCTCTTATTCATAAAAAATAGACTATATAACATGTCAACCACTATCACATGGCCCTGTATATAAGTTTTTACGTTTAATATTAGATTTGGATCAAAGTATTTAGATCGTCGTTGTCCAGTCTAGTTTAATAATTTACCTGGGTCTAAGACTACACTCCTGAAACGAAAAACCAGTCAAGAAAGTGAATTGTAAAGGACGAACCTGCTCGAAAAAGGCTAAGCCTGTTTTATCAGCCGGAAAAGTAATGGCCATCGGTTTTCGGGGTAATCAATGGATTGTGCTTATCGAAAAGCAAACCAAATGTAAATATTTGTTACGAATTTTTAGTACCCCCCCTAGTCTAACCTAACCTAACCAATAAAGTTTTAATTTTTCTTTATTCCCATAAGTTTTTTCGTAAATCTGCCGAAAAACGAAGGTTTTGAAAAAAAATTCATCGAAATCGTATGATTTTTCTATTTATTGGAGGAAAAAAACGAGGTGACCGCGAAAGTATAATATTATCCAATAAGTGATTTTAAGAATGTTTTTTTTCATATAACTTTAGTGATTACTTAATAAAAAAGGTTCAAATGATTATATGTGACAAAAAAATCAATTTTAAGCGAAATTTTTATGATTTTTCATTGTAAAAACATGATAAATCAACATTTTTTTTTCAATTTGTTCGTTTTGTTTGTATTATGAAAAAAATAAAACAACTTCATTTGATTATTTGGAAGAATGTTATCAATAATTATATGTGAATGAGTGCATTTTCATGAACATTTAAAGCCCTTAAACCAATATAAGTTCTCATTTTTTTATTCCCATAATTTTTTTGTAAAGTCGCCGTAAAAACTAAGATTTAAAAAAAAACAATTCATCGAAATCGGATGATTTTTCGATTTATTAGAGCCAAAAAACGAGGGAACTAGGAAAGTATAAAATTACCCAATATGTGATTTTAAGAATGTTTTTGTTTATATAAGTTTAATGATTACTTAATAAAAAAGGTACAAATGATTATATGTGAGAACAAGGCAATTTTAAGAGAAATTTTTATTATTTTTAATAGTAAAATCATGATGAATCAACATTTTTGTACAATTTTTTTTCAATTTCTTCGTTTTTTGTGTAGATTATGAAAAAAAAATAAAACAACTTCATTTGATTATTTGGAAAAATGTTATAAACAATTATATGTAAATGAGTGCATTTTCATGAACATTTAAAGCCCTCAAACCAATATAAGTTTTCATTTTTTTTATTCCTATAATTTTTTTTCATAAATCCACCGTAAAAACGAAGGTTTTGAAAAAAAATTCATCGAAATCGGATCATTTTTCGATTTATTAGAGCCAAAAAACGAAGGGTCCGCGAAAGTATAAAAATACCTTAATTTGATACGAGCAATCACCTCAGAATTTCGTCACATGTACATTTTTCATATTTCAAAATATCTGTACTTTTAGAAATGGCACTGCTACAATAAAAATGAAAGTGTTATCATTATTAATTATAAATAATATCGGTTAAGAACAAAGAGACAATGATTAATTACTGTAAAACTGAAACAATGCAAGTTCATTTTTTTTTAATTTAAGTTCATTAACAAAAAAAATATCACCGTGATAATTATCATTCATCTCGCTAGTTTCTAGTGTGCGAATTCTTTTATTTCTTTGATTATTGTTATTTGAATGTTGATCATCCCTTTGTTTTCATTCAAAACTTTTACTTTCTTTCGGTACATACAATTTTAATTTCTTTATATTGCAGCACATGGAAAACAATAAGTATTTCTTCTTTCTGTTGTAGAGGGTGATACTATCTCTAAAAGTTTACATCCTATTTACATCCAGAATCAAAAATAGAAAACGTAAAAGTCGTCGCACTCTCGGCGCGATAGACTATTGTGCATTTTTTACTGTTAGACTAAGTTTTTGATTAACGAAATTATTGTGGTTAAAATTTGATATTTATGTTGTACGAGGATATATTGAAAAATTCTTAACCTACTATAGAACCAAACAAAATTTCAATATCAAAATATTTTATTAGTCCACATATTAATTGGGTACATTCATTACAGAGAACCTGCAACGTATCTAGACCTTTCAAAAAAAATGTTTCTTCTTGCTCTGCAAACCAGACCTGCTCAGATTTTATTACCTCCTCGTTGGGAGAAAAGTTCTAGTAATTCAAACCCTAAATCACGAATTTTTTGCATGGCTACATGAGATTTGTGTACAGGGGCGTTGTCCTGCAAAAACAAAACACCTTTGGATAGCTTTCCGAGTCTTTTCTCTTTAATTTTTTTCCCCTAAAGTGGTCAGTAATGTCGAATAGTAATCTCCAGCTATCGTTCTACCCTTATCCAAAAAATCAATCATGATTACTCCATAGCAATCCCAAAAAACTGAAGCAAGAACTTTTCCAGCAGATTTTTGGACACTAAACTTCTTAGGTTTTGGAGAACCAGAGTGTCGCCATTTCATCGATTATTGCTTTGTTTTTGGATCGTAGAAATGTACCCAAGTCTCATCCATAGTAACAATTCGGTTTAAGAAGTCTACATCGTTTTCAAATCGAGCACAGATCGAACGCTTTTGGTCAACATTCAAACATTTGGGATCCATTTTGCAACAATTTTTCTCATGTCCAAATTTGACGTAAACTATATGATGAACGCGTTCGTATCAAATATTCAGTGCTTCAGATCAGATCCGTTTTAGACCAATTCGATGATCTGATAAAATCATGTCATGAACAGCATCGATATTTTCGGGACTGACACAGAAACTGGCCTTCCCGATCGGTCATCATCTTCAATGGATAATTCACGTCTTTTGAAGCTTGAAGTTGAATTGAATTTGAATTTTTCACGGTCACATACGAAGGACATTAATCACCAAGAGTATTAATCATATCTTCGTAAATCTGCTTAATTTTTCGATTTTCATAATTTTTGATGTCAAACTTTACACTTATACTTCTAATAATTTATTGTTCATTGCTATGGTAACGCAATATTTTGTTTCTCCATGGTCTACGCTAACTAGACATCAATATCAAGTAATATTTTGATAAAGTAAAAAAGTTAAATTTTTCCCTGTCTTTAAAAAACATTTTTTTTCCTTATAATGCCCAAATTTTTTTTCGTTTCGGCACATCTACATCTAAGTGTTATCATAATAGACAATAATTTTTATATTGGAATTTTGTTGTCCGTACGTACGTTTTTGTTCAAATGTCGTCTCTTTTTTGCAATTTCTACCTATATCCTGTCAAGCTATAATACACCTTATTGTTATTTTTGAAGATAAGTGCATGCCAGTTCATAAGTGTATAGAATTAGTTCTTTCGGATACAAAGAACGATATAGTGCAGAGAGCAATAGAGCATTTGTTGATTGTTGTATTTAAGGTTATTTGATGTGATTCAGACCTTGTAGTATTAACAAAAATGGAAAACGAAGACGAAGATGTAATGCCACCGTTTCCAGATTACACTTATTGCACTGCATTGGCTGAACTGACTCTAGACCCAGTGCAAGCAGTACAGTGAACTGGGTGAACTAGTTCTCTTGCACTACTACTAAGAACAGCGACATTAGCGCTAGTTTTGCTACAAAGAACGCTTTAGTATACACTTCCTGAACTAGTACTGCCAGTGCAGCTACCAAGAACAAAACTCATGGTGCATTTTTCTTATGATCTCACACGCTATTTGAATACGATTCTTCAAATCGTTGGTATCAACTATGGGTGTCGTCTAGACTAATGATTGAAGGTAACTTCTAGATTTATTTCTGGAAATCGATGAGGTCAATTTTGAGACTCTCCTCGATGAATCCAACGGTTGGGGGTTGGTCAATGTTTCGATTCTTTCTTGTCTCCTGTTTTCATTCTAATTAGGCTTCTCCTATTGTTGTCTTGATAGTATTTTCTACCTCCATTACTTGTATATGAATAAATTCACAACAATTCAGCTGTTTTCTTATCATTTTTCCTATTATTGCCTATCATTTTGTGATTTATCGTATTTTCTTTATTTCTACTTTTATTCCTTTCTATTCCTTTAGGTGCCTCATCTACGTCCTCCTTTCTCAGTGTCCAATTTTGACTTGCACATCTTACTATTCGTGCCGTAATTATGTAGATCTTTTTATTTCAATGCTATTTTTTCTTCGTCCCAGTATGGTTTCGTGTAATATAATTTCGTCTCTCTATTTCATTTTATTCTATTTGTGATCCTGTTTGCTTACAGTTTATGATTATCACTTTAATATAACGGGTATTCACTCATATTTAGCTCATATATGGATCATCTTCTGCATCTTCTTGCTTGTATTTGGTATAAGAACCACATCATCTGCTTTACCCTCTCACAGGCATCTCTTTATTTCTTTTAAGTCCATTCTGTCGAAGGCTGCTCTGAGATCAATAACGTATTCTCTAGAATTTAATAGCATAGCATATAATATTTGTCGTATTAAATTTTACATCTATACTATTTTTCACTCAATTTATTAAAAAAATTATAAATTATGTTGTTTAAATTTTTCCATCTATTGGTTTAAAAAAAATAAGAATAAAAAATAATTTCGACAATCATCGCTGCACGAAAATTTTATATATTAGATAATTAACAAATAAAAAATAGAGGTTGGTCGTAGAGGGTTGTATATATGTGTATAAAAATGAAAACAAAAAATTTTATCAAACGAATAAGAAAAGGTGGACTATTCTTGACATTTAGGGGGATGAAAAATAGATGTTGTTCGATTCTCAGACCTATCCGATATGCACAGAAAATTTCATGAGAATCGGTCAAGCCGTTTCGGAGAATTTTATGTATTAGAAGATTTTCATCATAATAAAGATATTTCCATAACAGTAATTCATCGATTTCTGTGAAACAGGACAATATATTCCCTAAAAAAATTCATAAATATCGTCCTTGAAATTTATTTTCTTACCTATTCCATCCCAATATCGTATAATCAATTTCGGACATCAGTATAGAATGTCACGTTCTCCTACACATTTTACAAGTGACCATACATGTAATTACAATAAAATGTCATTGTCTTTTTGATGTTTTTGTTTGTGTAACGCGTTTATATTTATATCCAAGCATATGTAATGTTAATTAGTTATAAATAACATATATTACAAACCAAACACGACCACTTATAATTTCATCACGTCTCTCTATTATTTTCATTGTACCCGTTAACATAATAAGTAGATACGTTCAACTTGCATACGGCCTTTCTATAAATCAGTAGCGTTTCTTCGCTATTAAAATCATACGGTGTGATTAATTCGATTATACGAAGAGGTATATTAGTTAAATTGGTCTTCCCCAAAAGATATTCTCAATAAATAACATTCTTGAACGATATTTGTTGCAACAAATGCTCGAAGAAACTGCAACTGTTTGTATTTGGCGATGAGCAGATAAATTCCAAATTCCACTCAAAAGTAGTGATTTTTTTTCACTCGGTACTGGTAACTTTGTATACTTTGTATTTGTATACCAAGGACTGAAAGTGATACTTAGTTGAACGAGCCTGACGAGCGAAGCGAGGCGAGCAACAGACAAAGTAGTATTTCAGCCGTGGCGTACACAACATTTTTTAGACGACGCTTAAATCCTAAATCAATTTAGGTAATAATAAACATGCTTCAAAATTAACTTAAATCAAACTTAAATAAACTCAACAAAAGAATGTATTTTTAAGGGAAATAACTGAAATCATTTTGTTTCCTTCCAAACGGTTTCTTCTTTGATACATATCAGCGCAGCTTTAGAAAAAACTCGTTCTGAAGCAACAGAAGTCGCTGGGATGCATTAACATTTCATAGCTAAGTTATACAGAACTGGCATAATTAGTTTTCTTTTCTTCCAGTAAGCATTAAGATATCATTGATGATGCTTGATTTGTAGTACGTTCCGAAAGTTTTCCATCAAAATCTTCCCATAAATCATTCACGTCCTTATTTTCTGGTTGCGGGTGGCTTGACGATGAAGACTCCGATTCTGTTCTGATATTATCTGAAGTTGTGAATATGGAGGTAGATTCAATTTCATCAATATCGGATTGCTTAGCCCTATCAGCATTAGATTCTACGCCAAAACCAATTTTCTTATATCTCGGATCCAAGTAGGTAGATTTAGCTGCAGTTTTGTTTGATTCTAAAGTACCTAACCGTTTATCAACAGCTTCTAATAAATATTTTTTTAGTTCTTGACCAATGCCTGTTATTTACGATCTTTTTTACCAGTGCTGCTTGAACATTTCTAATCAAAGGAATCACTGAAGACAATGTTGGACATTTCTCTCCGGATAAGGCTGCAGTAAGTTTTTCAAGAGGTCTTAAAAGATCTACACATTCTTGAACCACTTCCCATTCAATGTTTTGTAAATTATTTGGTGAACCAGGCATATCGGACATAGTTGCTGATAAAGCAGTTTTAATTTTGAGCATTTTATCTAGTATTAAATATGTAGAATTCCAGCGCGTCGGGACATCTTGCATTAATTTGATACATTCCATATCCATTGGATGTTGCAATTCCATAAGTTTGTGAGTCGCTTTGGTGCTTGAAAGAGGTGACTATGGATTGGTATTTATTTATAATTTTCATAAATTCAGTATTAGCTTTCTTACAGTCAAGTTCAAAGTGTGAGCTACACAGTAGTGGTTTCTCTTACTTAAATATTCAGAAATAGCTTTCTTTATATTCGGAGCAATATCAGATTCTATTGTCACAATTTTTTCTGTAATTTGCCATTCATCAAATATCGATTTCAGCACACTTGCTAAAATAATAGAAGAATGTTCCTCCGTAACGTCTCGAGTACTAATAGTTTGCGAAAAAAGTTTTGAATTAAAAATGGAATGTATAACAGTTGGGTATGGTTTGTTACTGTCAGAAGTCCATAAATCTGTTGTAGCAGTCATATATTCAACTGAATGTAGTATATCTAGAATTGTAGCACGTGCGGCATGAAGAATTTTCTCTCTTAAAGATTTCCTGCCGGTAAAACATAGTCAGGATTCATTTCATAGCAAAAATTAATAAAGCCCTCATTTTCCGTTATTTGTAGAGGTTGCAAGTCTTGACAAATCATTTTTGTAAGTGAAGAGTATTTGGATTTGGTTTCTATGAAATAGAATTAAATAACTCAATTTACCAACTTGCTTTTTAAAAACAATTTATTTAGCAAACTGAGGATTTAATAATTTAAAGTTACAATAATCTGACTACATTTTTCAGCACTTATACGAATACATTTAAATGCCACTTATGGACAGACCTTGATAGGTCGAGGTGGGTCAATTGGTCGGCCAGCTAGGTATCCGGATTTTACGCCTCTTGATTTTTTTTATTTGGGGGCATGTGAAGTCTAGGTAGGAAATGTGGAAGATCTTGTAGGCCGTATACAAGCAGCAATAAAAGAAATTTCTAACACGCCTAATGTGCGATTAGATCAGTTGCTTTAATTTATTGTGTTTCACTTATTTTGTGTTTAAGATGTGTTAACTAAATGTTACATTTTTATTCTAATTCCATTGAGAATTTCTGGAAAAACGTTTTAGGGTAGTAGAAGACAACATATTTTTCGAAAAAAAAAAACGTTTCGTAGGACACTATTAACCTATACATATAAGTTGATTCGGAAGAAACTGTTTTGTATTTTTCTAAATAATCACAGGAGCGATGATCAAATGATGCTATTACTGATGGTAGAATTCGAAAATTGAAAAAAAAAACATTTTAACCAGTGGCGGAGAAGTCAGGAGTGGAAAAAGAATCATTAAATCCAACTGCACGCTTCCAGAGAAAACTATAAATCACTTATTCATGTTTATCGACCTGACAATCATAAAAAAGTTTCAATAACAATCGATCACACAGAAATTTATCGAAAAAAAAACGTTTCATTTTTAAAATTTTAACACTTTGTATCGAAAGAATGAGTTTGCGTTTCCTATCCCGATAGGCATAATTTAACCCAAGAATGTCCGCTAGAGCGTTGGCAGTCGAATTTAAAGATATGAGTTTCAAATAGTCGAACTTTGATTGTTGTATTATTTCTTCGTCATCATCAATCCTGTTACTCACGTTTATAAAACCAATTCGTAAAGTCGGGTCCTCTTCAGCCTTCAAGTCTCCATTCATGGATCCCTATGTGCGCTTTTATTATTAATAGATAAACGTCAACTATGTCAATACATATAATATTTTATTTTGTTTATTTAAATCGTATGGAAAATAATTATCGATATGTTAGTACCGCCTTCTTTAGATACGATATGAAACACCTTGACTCCAAAATTAGTGATGTTACTAACATGTCGATATGAGTAATTTTTTATGCAATAATTCTACCATAGGCGTATCGATCTAAAGTTATAAGCTAAATTAATTACTTATAGTGAATAAAGTGTTTGAAAAGTTTACTTTATACAACACCATGTGTACTAGGATTATCTAAGACCTCGATCTTTACCTCTTAGGAACGAAGAAATATCATTTTACCTCCTCAAGAAAAGAATGAATCAAGAGTTGTTGAGAGCGAATGCAAAACCATCTTCAAAAAAGTGCAGGAAATAAAACTGAACGGTGATAATATAGAATTTAGAAACAAATAAAAAGAAAAACCATGGTAGTCAAGGCACGCACAAAATTGCGCAGAAATAACGATTCATCAAATTTACATGAGGAGTTCATTTTGTTGCTGGTCTGAATAAATCACGAACACTGCTGCTGCGAAATACTTGACATCGAAAAGCAACTTGAACGTAGGCAAAGTTACAAGTTTAGACCTAAAAACTTTGAATCATCATTTCCTTAATGCGCCCAAATTTCAAATTCTTTCGCTCACAGCTTATTTTGACGTCTTAAAAGAGGTTCCATCACTACGACCCTTCCAAAAAGGCAAGCGTCTTTCAATCTCCTTTTCACTGTATAAACACTGAAAGGCTAGATTAATTGACCAAAGTTCCTGAGGGATGTATATTTTTTCAAATTGTAGTCCAAGGTACGTAGAGGCATTTTTTAATCCGGCGGCTTTGAAGATTAATGCACGAGTTCTTTAGTTTTACCCTTTTTAAAACTTACCAATCTGAATTCGGAAACATTCGAATTTCACAAAAAGATGTCTTGGTCCAAAAAGTATAAATCGCAGCACGTTCTTGCGTATGAAACATTTCACTGGGACTAAACTACGATCATAAACACCGAAGAAATAATTCGCAGTTAAAGAATAATAAATCAGCCGGTACATGCAAGTTTTAACTTGTCACATTCATCGATAAAATAAAAATATGACCTCGCATAATGTAAACAAATAACGAAAACTCTTGATAATAATAGAGTCTAGAGTAATAAAAAGTTTCATCAAATTCAAACTAATTCTTTGCAACCATGATCTTAAGCTTGATCTGCGTAAGAAGATGGCACTTTTTATGTCTTTCCTGAGCTCTTCCAAAACGCTCACATAAAATATGCTCAAAACTTGGGAATCGTTTGAAATGTGTGTTTATAGAGTGAAGATTTTTGAGCGCGTTTACAAAACCTTGAAAATATAGTCAACACTATACTTAAATTAGAATCCTTTGATCATATGATGATGGGCAGCCCTGTGAGAGGCTCACCATTCGCTGATATTCAAATCGTCAAAGGGAAGCTAAGATGGTTCAGCCACATCATAAGAATGGGAGAAGAGTACGGAAACTATAAGAAGCGTGAACAAAAACAAGAAAGGAAAACTGAGAAGCTTGCCAGAAGAAATAAAAATGTCAGGGAAAAAACGAAGAACCCTACGACTAGAAAGATAGAAAGAATGTCATACTATATTACAAAGTTGGTTCTTAATTCATTTCTCCATTATTCTATGAGAATGGTCCCAGAAGTACCTGACCCAACAAAGAAAACTCAATTTTTTTTTGAAAAACAAAACATTTATTTTTGAACGTAATCTCCTTTCAGATGTTGCCCAGCGATGTACGATAAGTTCGATATCCTCTTTATAATAAGAATCGTCAAGCTCCTTAAAATAGCCAAGAATTGCCGACATTATCTCTCCATTGTTGGAAAATCTTTGACCATTTATTCAAGACTGGGAACGGAAAATAATCCTAGGAATAGTTGTTTGTATGCCAAGGATTGAAAGTGCTACTTTGTCGGACGAGCCTGAAAATTGCGATACGAGCGAAGCGAGGCGAGCAACAGACGAGTCCAACAAAGTAGTATTTCAGTCGCGGCGTACACAATAGTTTGTAGACGACGCATAAGATCCAAAACTTTTTCAATTACACTGAGGAAAGAAAATAAATAATAGAGAATTATAAACATTTTATTTAGAATTTTTTCTAGTGACACCACTTCTTAAAGAGCTCGTACTGTTTTTCGAACCTTGCACGAGATTTATCCGGCAACGAATTAAGAACGGCCGCATTGCTAACTTCGGTGAGATCAGATGGCGTGGATTCGAGTAACTCTTCATCGCTGATGTTTTCTTTTCCATCATCATTCATTCTTTTCATTAATTTAGACAAAACTTCCAATAAAACAAATAATTTTGGAAAATTAGGAATTGAAGGTTATGCAAAATCATCGAAGTGAAACTGTCAACTGTCAACATTGAAGTGGCTAGAGTCATATTTAAGAAAGTTAAAGTTATAGTCTACTCCAGAGCGTCCCGAAAGTGTTTTGCAGTACGGAACTGTCACTTTCACTACATGGAACACTCGAAACGCAACTTTCGGTATGTAAATGAATACAGAACGAACAACTTTCAGATGGCGTCGTCTAAAAACTAAATTTGCTGAATATGGTGCATGAGGTAGCAGTACAAACTTCAATTCGTTGATTAATTCGTTTTTACTTGATTTATTCGCTCAACTCTTGCAATGAGTTCGCATAATACTCGCCGTTGTTAGTTTTTCCTTTTTCAAGATAGTCTATGAAAATTATCCCACGGGCATTCCAAAAAACCGACTATCTCCTTGCCAGCAGATGGAACGGTCTTTATCTCCGTTTTCAGTCCATTATTTTGATTGTTTTTTTGTACAAAAGCCGAAAGGCGTCCGAGGCGGAGTCGAAGGCATTATGACGCGAAGGGACGAGATTTCAACTTTTTGCCCGCGTAGTGTATACGATTTTTCTTCATACCTCGTAGTTTCGACTCTCGAGGTATGAAAAAAATATTATTTTAAATATTTTTTTGAATTAGTATGAAATGATATACTACAATGAATGCACGCGAATGATGTAACTGTAACTATATGAGGAAACACGGCTCCTGCATGTTTCAATATTTTCATATAACAATCAAATAGTAAGGTACAGTGGAAGGATGTGGACATCCTTTTCACAATAACGTAAAAATAAAACAATTAAAATTCATAAACCGAAACGAATCCGACCGGGTTCAGTGAAAGTTAAAATCCAGTCATCGGTTTTATCTATTAATGTATATATTTGCGCAGGTAAAAGTTATTGAATATGGTATTTGATAAGCGACAGATGATTATTTTTATTTTCCACTTTTATTGAATTTACAAAAAACACCATATTAAATACGAGATCATTTATTCACACAATAATTTAAAAACTTGTTAAATGTTAAAACGATGAGGCATCAATGGAAAATATAACCAAAATAGGAAAATATTCCTTTTGAAACCTTCTATTAGTCCGGTCAAATTAGACCTACAAATAAGAGTGGAGCTACATAAATTCCCATCAAGCTGAAAATCAGTCAAATTGGTAAAAATACAATTGAAAACAAAATTTGAATGTTCCCAATCATTTCCGTGTATGGAAAAAAATGTCAAATGTCAAAAAAAAATTAGTTTTTCGAGATTATCAGCAAAACGAGAAGTTTTATAATGAAAATATGTATAATACTTGAGACGAAAATTGTAGATCATAAAATTATCTACAAAAAACGTATCAATACTTTTTTTCCTACGAGTCACCGTTTCTGAGATATAATGATTCAAAAAGTTGTAAAAGTTATAATCCTGTCAATTTAGATATTTTAAGTTACATTAATTCCCATCAAGCTAAAAATCATTAAAATTGTTTAAGATACAATTGAAAATAAAATTTGAATGTTCCTCATCATTTCCGTGTATGGAAAAAATTTTATTCAAGGTCAAATGTCAAAAAAATGAGTTTTTCGCGATTATCAGCAAAACGGTAAGTTTTATCATGAAAATACTTCAGACAAAAATTGTAGATTATGAAATTATCTACAAAAAACGTATCAATACATTTTTTCCTTCGAGCCATTGTTTCTGAGACATAATAATTCAAAAAGTCGTGAAAGTTATAATGTTTCAGATTTAGAGTCGTATTTAATTAATTAATAATAATTGCACGAGAAATATAAAAGCTGCTGGTCAATCGATAATTTATTTGATGAATTTATGACAGTTCCAACTGCGAAAAACTCATTTTTTGACAATTGACCTTGAATAAAAAATTTTTCCATACACGGAAATGATGGAGAATATTCAAATTCTATGTTCAATTGTATTTTAAACAATTTTACTGACTTTCAGGAATTAATGTAACTTTAAATGTCTAAATTGAGCAGATTATATTACGTGCACAATTTAAACAGTGTACAGACATACATATTTTTTTACAAAGTCATCGTGAAGGTTGATGTATTTATCATAACAAAAAAATAGCATTCCTACGCGAAAATATTTCCGCGTTTATCCGGTTCAAAATCATACTCAAAACACGCTAAGTCAGCATCGCAGAATGCTTTTATCGAGTAGTGTCACATGCCGCAAAATAAATACTTCGTGTTTTACCAATGATTGGAATGGTTGGCTTCCCAATTCGAATGTACAATACCGGCTAACCCCAAAATCCATTCATTAAATTTTAAATCATACCCTATAACAAAGTTTTTTTTTATATTGTCAAGCGTAACGGTGTCTTACAAACCAAAGGAAAAAATGGTGTCCGTTATTTGCTTACTTTATATAAGACTTGCAAGTATAGTTCTTCCAATATCCTAAATACTCAAGTTCCTAACCAAATGAAAATGTTTATTACTCCCCTTATAAAATTCGGTAAACATCTAACAAACCGTCAGACCACGCGGACTCGTCATCTCCACTATTTACCAATGAAAACATCGAATCGTAAACATACATGCAGTTCTATTGGTCGAAGCTGTCGGAAGGCGTATGTACACACATTCTTCGAAATATTCCTGCCAGACAGTCTGCGATAAACAGTGGCGTCGCTATATTCGAATGTTTAAAAAAGGAAAATGATAATGGTAAAGATGATAATGCAATCATAATAAGAATTGATAAATTAACCAGAGCAAATAAGAGGCGACAAAGAACATAAAAATAGTGTGCATGGAGTGGGAGAGAATTTTATTGAGTGATGGCTAAAAATTTGAGGCTTTTGGGTTGTCTAAGAGAAGAATGTCGAAGGAAAAATGGATGTTGGATCCATGCGGAATTCCGAATGTAAAACACGGTGGAGGCTCGGTGATGACTTGGGGATGTTTTTAAGGAAGGGCCACTACACACCTGGTGAAAATTGTATGGTTTTTGAAGAAAGAAAGCAATAAAAATTTTTAAATTGAATGAAATGTTGGCCAGAGCCTTATTGACAGAATATTTACCTCCAGCAAGACAACGATTCCAAGCAATTCTCGAAACTGTGCGGAGTATTTGAAAGTCGCCCGACCTCAACCCGATTGAGTTGTGGGACAAATAATACAGGGAAGTCAGAAAGTAATCTCTTATTTCCATTTCACATCTTTAGAATATCCTGAAATTCGTATAGATCCAAATAGACGACGATTTTTTGTGATTATTTGTAATATTAGTTTAGTTAAGAGGACACCCAGTTGATATATTAAATATTAAACCACGAGAGGGAGAATTTCGTTGGGTATATTTTGGGTGGGATGTGGAAATTTTTTTATAATGAGGAAGGCTCATTGGAATTGGCCCTGAGTTCCTCCTCTGCAGAGCTGGGGTTGTGGTTTTTGTTTTTGATTGCACTGCTTCAGGCTCAAAAAAAAAATAAAACGAATGTATAAGAAGAAAAAAGAGGAAGCTCCATTCTAAAAAACAAACTGTTCCTTTCAGGTTTAGGGATGTATTTCTTTTTGTTTGTTTTTTAGTTTTTTATTTCAGAATTTTATGTTTTTTTGTTCATTATTTGATAGGAAGCGATAATTTGTGAGCTACATAAATATGTATGTACTTATTTAAAATCATCCTGCAAAAATTATGTCTCCAGTAATAAACCTAATATTAGTTTTGCCATTTTGTAACTTATTCACTCAGTATATCGATATTTTCATCAAAAGAATTTTGCTAAATATGTCGATGTCAACCATTCAAATAATTTTTTTTTAATTAGCAATTCGTAAAAGGCCGACACTTGGATTATTAGTAGTAACAATTATTTCTTCTCAGTTGACAGATTTTGATTTAATTTATATGAATATTGTTGCTGACGTATTCACGTGATGGAAGATCTTCACTGTACCATTATTGTAAATTGTTGAAGACTTGAACTTATGAAAAATTTCTTCAGTTACTTTGGCCCTATGCGGTCGTGAATACATCAGGGCCGTGCTAGAATACAGCACGCATCTCTGGAGGCGATTCATAGTAAATTTGTTTCGTTATAGTTTCATGAATTCATCAAGAATTGTGCGTATTACGTTCCAAAATACCAGAGCCATTATTTTCCTGTTAGTCAAAAGTTCTTTCAATATTTTAGTATGTTGGTAGAGCGCGTTTTCATACATTACTTGGATTATTCTTTGGTCTCTGGATTGTAAAACGAAAGTCTTTGTCATTGTTTTATCATTATCCTAATAGTATACTAATTTGGTGGTCACGGGGAAGATCCCAAAAAGTCTAAAAAGTTTAGCACTTGACTACTTGGGTAAACCAATTTTGCAGTAGCGACAGGTGAACCATGGATTGGAGCCACCACTAGCAGTAGTTGCGACGATGGAACTGAACACTTGTACAACACGTATTCTGAACAATTCTATTGCCTTGTATAACATCTCTCAATAAATAGTGTGACTGAAGTACCAACTTTCAATTTATCATTGCTTCTATCATTGATGGTGAACGTTCTGGTCATCCAGAAATTGAAGTGGTTCTCCAGAAAACATAAAAAAAGTCCACAAATTGGTTATTTCTAATCGTAAATTGAAATTGCATGAGATAGTTGAAGACGTAAAGATATCAGAAGGCAATGTGTTTACAATTATGCATGAAGATTTTACCATGAGAAAATGGATGCCGCGTTTACTCATAGTCAAACAAAAACAACAAAGTATTGATGAATCAGAGCAGTGTTTGGCACATATTTACATATAATAAATCAGATTTTTTGCGTCAATATGTGACAATGGATGAAACACGGATTCATCACTTTAGTCCGGAATCAAAACGATCATAATCTGAGTGTATTGCAGCCGGTAAACCACATCCGAAGCGTCCAAAGGCTCAACAGTTAGCTGGGATGGTTAATGCTTCAGTATTTTGGGATGCACATGGAGTATTTCTCATCGACTATCTCCAAAAGCGAGAGACAATCAATAGCGAATGCTACATAAAGTTGTTGGATAGTTTGAATGCAACTGTTTCACCAAGACAATGTAACGATGCACAAGTGGAAGCAACGATGGGTAAATTGAATATATTTTGAAGTTCGAATCGCTTCCTCATCCACTGTATAGGTCTGATCTGGCCCCCAGTGACTACTGGCTATTCGCTGATCTCAAAAAAATGCTCGCCGGTAAGGAATTGAGCTCAAATGAAGAAGCAATTGTTGAATCTGAATTACATTGATGTATAAAATCGATTTTTGGCGCGACTAGGTCAGGGAGGTTCAGAATCGTCTAAATGTTTTATAATAAAACATGAATTTAATGCAAGTTGCAGGAAAATGTCGACATGGTCACTGTTGATTTAATATTTCCGAGGTCTTCTTTAATTCCGTAATTTTTCAATGTTAATTTAAATATTTGATATACATATGTAAAAGCTAATAGTCATTCCATAGAAAAAAATAAACGACTTTCTGCTTATTCAAATAACATAAAAGTTTCTCGTTATTTTAACTGAGTATGTTCGAAACACTCCTTTGAATAAAACGTATAAATTAATTCCAATGTTATAGAAAGTGTCTTATAATTACGTACCAGATGCGCTTATCTCTTCGGTGGATATCCACTAGAAAAATATCTGCAATAAAATTCGAAGATTAGTGTTAGAATAAGTTGAGAATGAAATATTTTACATATAAACAGTTTTTAAAAATTCTAGATAACATTTAGAGAACAGATCATCCCAATATAAAAGACATTGGCTAGATTCACGCGCATATTTCTAGTTCCGAATGTGTTCTGAGTATGTCCAATGTATCCTCGTGTAAGGATTTTTAGTCTGGCGCATGTATATTTATTCTTTTTGTGATATTTACCATAAAATAACCTCCAACCTACGTGGTTTTCTACGTAATTATACAGAGTGTTCCAAACTTATCTTTATAACTTCAAAAATTTATAATTTCGAACATAAACAAGATATTTATATTCTGTCTTTTGCATTATTACCGCAATTAATAAAGTTTTTTTTTTCAATAGGCTGAACAGTTATAAGTGAAGATGTGGACACCACAACAGAAAGCTCAATGCATGTCATGGTTCATAGAGACGAAATCAGATACACAGGTTCAACGGCACTTCAGGACAAAATTCCAAAGAGACCCACCATCCAGACCCTCCATCCGTGTATGGCACACAGGCTTCATGAGCACCGGATCAGTATTGCATAAAAATGGATCCGGACGACCCAGCACAAGTCCAGAAAATGTGGAGCGAATACGGCAACCCTTCCAGCATAATCCGAAAACTTCAATTCGTCAGGTTTCAAGGCAACTCCAAATGCCCACGACCACATTCCACAGGGTTCTTCATAAACAGTTGCGTCTGTATGCCTATAAGGTACAATTGCTGGAGGCACTGTTACCAACAGATCGACCAAAACGTGTGGAATTTGCCGTAGACATGTTACAACGAATTGAGCATGATGAAGATTTATTGAAAAAGGTTGGTTTCGGTGATGAGGTCACGTTTCATGTGTCTGGTACAATAAACCGCCACAACGTACGAATTTGGGGTACTGAAATCCCATATGCAGTAGTCGAGCTTCAACGAGACAGCACAAAGATAAATGTGTGGTGTGCGCAAAATCATTGGTCCTTTCTTTTTCATAGAAACCACAGTTACTGGCTGCGTGTACTTGGATATGCTTCAAAACTTTGCTCTTTCTCAGTTGGAAGAATTACATCCAATTTTTTAGTTACAACAGGATGGTGCACAACCACACTGGTTGACAGCAGTTCGGGAACCCCTCAACGAAACTTTTCCCAACCGATGGATATAACACCCCTCGACTTCTTCTTGTGGAGTTATTTAATGGACATTGTTTACTAAACACCGGTTAATGACATTTATGACTTGAAACGCCGCATTTCACAAGCTTTTGGTATAATCACATGCGACATGTTACAGCGTACCTGCCTTGATATTGATTACAGACTGGAAGTGCTTAGTGCCACCAATGGTGCGCATGTTGAAGTGTTCTAAAAAAACTTTATTACTTGCAGTAATGCATACAAAAGACAGAATATAAATATCTTGTTTATGTTCGAAGTTATGAATTTTTGAAGTTGTAAAGACTATTTTGGAACACCCTGTATTTAAAAAACGTGGTAGTTGACTTACAAATATCAAGAATAAACCTTCGGTCAGTTTATTAATTACATTTTATTCTCTTAGCTAGTTTCGAATTCAAATTATACTTTTAGATGTTCAAAAATCGTTCGTTGAGGAATGTATGTTCAAAACATATTCTGAACAAAGCATGTACACTTGAACACCGCGAACGAGGCTATTACCTACTACAGAGGGTGTCGGTTTTAATATGTGACAATTTTTTCGCTTCAATTTAAACATGTCGTAACTTGATAAGACTAGTCTGATGTGTATAATTGCTTAAATTTCTTTTAATCGTTCTCTCTGTCTCTCTCTAATATATAACGTTGCAAAATTACTAGAAGAAAAGGAGAGTAATAAGAGAAGTAAAAAATAAATGGCGGAAGGAACAGTGCGAAGATATGTTAACAAGAACAGCACGATGAGTATAAACTGAACACGAAAATAAAATAAACATCTAGAATATA
This sequence comes from Diorhabda carinulata, assembly GCF_026250575.1. NCBI lineage: Eukaryota > Metazoa > Arthropoda > Insecta > Coleoptera > Chrysomelidae > Diorhabda > Diorhabda carinulata. Next base: position 3,451,303 of record NC_079470.1, read on the forward strand.
TAGAAAGCAGACCTTCTCTAATATACAGAATGAACAAGGACAAAAAATACGTAATAAGGATTGATATAGAGGAGAAAAATCTCTTCCTCTTCATACACCTGCAGATGGAACAATCTTCGTCTTCTTTGGAGACGGTTATTTCTTTTCATCCCATTGTTTTGTATCTGGTGAAACTTACGTCTGCCAGAAACTAAAAACTACAATAAAGCGAATATCGAGTACAAAAAATACTTAATAAGGATCTCTTCTTCATACGTCTTCAGCTTCTTTGGAGACGGTTCTTTTTTCTCAGTATATCGTTTTTTTTTTCGGGTGTAAAGTGATGAACTTACGTTTGCTAGGATCCAAGAATAAAAAAATGAATATCGAGCACAAAATAACAACGTAATAAGATTTCATATCGAAGATCTTTTCAATAATTTGCATGCGTTTTTCGTTCGTAAGTCGATTCATGATTAAATTATGGACCCAATTGAACAAGTTTGACAGTGACACAAGACACGATTCCCGAGTGATCTATCAAAAACACTGTTGCCAAAAAGATACCAGCAAAAAATTACTCGTTAAAAAGAACTGAAGCTAAACAGGATGCGGATTAGCGGGCCACTTCTAAAAAAATGCGCGCTGAGTAGGAAAGAGATCTGAAACAATTTAGAGAGAGTCTTAAGGCGGTATTGAGATTACTTTCCAGTTCCTTGCATACACAAAATATTGCTTTACCATAGCAACGAACTTATTAGAAGTGTCAGTGTAAAGTTTGACGTTTAGAAAGTGAACCACCACGAAAAATTGGATTATCGACCCATCATCAAGTACCTGTATTTAAAAGGGTTAAGAGGTGATCAATTTTACGAAGATATGCTTAATTCCCTTGGTGATCAATGTCCTTCTTATGCGACCGTGAAAAATTGGAATGCAAGCTTCAAAAGAGGTAAATTTTCCATTGAAGATAATGACCGATCGGGAAGTATCTGTATCAGTCATCGAAAATATCGATGCAATTTATGACATGATTTTATCAAACTGTCGAATTGGGCTAAAACGGATATCTGAAGCACTAAATATATTGTTGAGCTTGTACAATATTTTTTTTTTCATCAATAAGCAATGATAAATTAAAACACACGAAATTATTTGAATCCATTGTTTTGAAAATAACGAAAGTAGCCTCACTTAAATGGCTGTCACTTTAGACATAGTCTTTTGAACGTTGATACTTCATAAACGTCATATGGATTTGACAATGGCAGCGCCATCTGTGTGTCAGTCACACGATTTATTGAGTGATGTTATTAATTATAATAATATTAATAGCGGCAATTTTGACAATTATCATTATTGTGAATTGTAAAATTGCTCTCGTCAGAAAACAAAACATCAAGACCAAATTGTTATGTAATATTGACATCAATTTTTCATAAATAAACGTTTTCCTATCGACATCATCTTGACATTGATACATATATAATTGATTCTGCAGATCTGGACAGCAAATTTGAAAAGTTTCTGTGAAATAAGCGAGCAAATTCCAATTGTGTGCTTTATCTATAAATAATCATTTGTAAAATGGTTTCTTTGGAATTCTTGGAATTAAAATATAACAAAACATTTGTAAATGAGTATTTATTGAAAGAAATCTCGGTACTATTATTAAGTTTTGCATTAGAATTTAGGGTTCATCACATAAATGTAGATTAAAACACGTAAAAGTTTATATAAAATGCACTGGACAACCATAGAGTACTCAGAAAGTTAACATTTTCTTTTGATCCATGCATGTGTAGATATTATAAATGATTTCACCTTTATCAAATTCCATCGTCAAAGTTCATTGATTTCACAGTTGCCAGACTATTTTAATTTTATTTATAAGAGTAATAATTACAACGATGACCCGCTTTTTGAATAAACCGATTCGACAAGGAAGTAACATGTATACACTAAATATAACGTAAGCATTTCAAGTAAATAACATAACAGTATAATGTTTTGTACGTGTTAAACTAACAACACAAACACCTTTTGTGGTGAAATATGAAGATCACGTGCTCTTTGTAATTCACACTTCACTAAAAACTTGATAAAACTTGACAGCTGTCTTTTCTTTCGCATAATAAATAACGAGTTAATGCATTGTGTTTTAGGCCCGATAGGATACCAGATCTGGCTATTAAATAACGAAAAAAGGTTTTATTCTACATTCGGATGTTCCCCTTCAATATATTCCCTTCCCCTCACCACACACCTTTCCATACGTTTTTTCTATTGATCGAAGCAAGTCTTCATTGGTGAGGACCTTTAGGAGCTCTTCCGTTTTTTGCTTTACCGCTTCCATCAACTCAAATCGGGTCCCTTTCAAAGCGGATCTTTTTCTAACGTTTCAAGGAAATATGAGCAGATCCTTTGACGTGAGAGCTTTAGGTCGGAAGTCAGATTTTTTGGCACCAGCTTCGAATAGACTTTTGTCATGTGTAATTCCTCGTGTAAAATTATTATAACTGTTTCTTTATCCGGATGCTGATTCGACGAACTGCACGCTCAATTTGGTTGATTTTGGTTACTGTTTCCGGAGTTGAAACAGTCACTGGGCACTGGTCATCTTCAGTGTTTTCTCGGCCATCACTAAAGCGCTTACACCACTCAAAAACAAGCGCGCGAGCTAGAGAATTGTCCCCATAGGCATCAACAATTTATAGCACCTATCTAGGGCGCCCTCTAGGCGTGCAGTTTCGTTATTTAATAGCCAGACCTCATATTTTAAAATAAAATTTTATCATCTCGACCAAAGGTTTTGTCCACTGTTTCACCAAGTCTTTTTTTATAAAACAAAGTATTTAATACCTGTTTCTTTGGAATTTCATTAGAAACTCATAATAGAAAGTATAATAATTCAAAAGAAAATAATAATAGTTAGATCAACTCTACAATAGCCGCACAAAAGAAAAGGTCACAAATACACGAAAACCCAGTAAACTTCAACCTAATTTTAATGGCCAATAAAACATTCTGATTCCAGCGTGACGTCATGCGCGAGGCGTATCAATTTGAGCCGATAATTCAGCATACCGATATGTGTATCGTATTTCGCTATTAACGTTCAGATCCGTAGTTAAACTATAGATTCCGTCTATTTGTGGTAAAAAAAAGTACAACACAGAAGTCCAATCCTGGCATAAAAAAAGAAGAATTTTACTGAAAGTTGGCAAAAAACAAGAAAGCTATTGGACCTGGCAACATTTTAACAGAAATGCTGAAGCTTATAAATGAAGAAAACATAGGAATATTAGTCAAACTCTTCAATCATGTTTATTCAACAGCTGAAATTCCAGATGACTGGTTAAAATCCGAATTAATAACTTTGTCATAAAACAACGTCCAAAGTACTGTAGCGACTATAGTACTGTGTGATGACTTGAATGGACTGCAATGCCTTCTAAACGCCATTTACAGAGTGGGTAAAGAGATGGATCAAAAATTAACTGTTCTAAAACAAAATATACGAGGATACATTGAAAAATTCTTAGCCTACTATAGAACCAAACAAAATTTCAATGTCAAAATATTTTATTACTCAACACATTCTTCTCTTAATTGGATACATTTATTACAGCGACCCTGCAACGTCTTTAGATCTTTCAAAAAAAAATGTTTCTTCTTGCTCTGCAAACCAGACCTCCACAGCTTTTATTACCTCCTCGTTGGAAGGAAATTTACGATCTTTTAAACTTTTTTTCAGTTGAGAAAAGAGATGATAGTCGGACGGTGAATAAGGACCCTAATCACGACTTTTTTGCATTGCAACATAAGATTTGTGTGCAGGGGCGTTGTCCTGCAAAAAACATCTTTGGATAGCTTTCCGCGTCATTTTTCTTTAATTTATTCCCGTAGAGTGGTCAGTAATGTCGAATAGTAATCTCCAGTTATTGTTCTACCCTTTTTTAAAAAATCAATCATGATTACTCCATGGCAATCGCAAAAAACTGAAGCAAGAACTTTTCCAACTAATTTTTGGACACCAAATTTCTTAGGTCTTGGAGAACCAGAGTGTCGGCATTCCATCGATTGTTGCATTGTTTTTTAATCGTAGAAATGTACCGAAGCCTCATCCATAGTGGCAATTCGGTTTAAGAAGTTCACATCGTTTTCAAATCGAGCACAGATCAAACGCGATGTTTCTACCCCTGCACGCTTCTGGTCAACATTCAAACATTTGGGGATCCATTTTGCAGCAATTTTTCTCTGGTCCAAATTGACGTGAACTTTATGATGAACGTGTTCTTATGAAATATTCAGTGCTTCAGATATCCGTTTTAGTCCAATTCGACGGTCTGATAAAATCATGTCATGAACTGGATCGATATTTTAGGGGACTGACACAGAAACTGGCATTCCTGATCGGTCATTACCTTCAATGGAAAATTTACCTCTTTTGAAACTTGCAGTCCAATTTTTCACGGTCGCATACGAAGGACATTGATCACCAAGGGTATTAATCATATCTTCGTAAATCTGCTTACCCCTTAACACTTTTAAATACAAGTACTTGATGATGGCTCGATACTCCAAACAAACGATGCAGTCCAGTTCAGAGCAAATGCGGTTCGTGAATTGGTGGATAACATTAATTTCAGGAAAAAAGTTGAAGGTCGTAGAGGAATTGAAAGGAAACAAGCCTCTTGGTTGAAGAATATTAGAGAATGGACTAGGATAAGACAAGCAGTTATTTAGACCAGCTTAAGATACAGAGTTTTGCCATGGTGATCGCCAACGTCAAGGGGACTTGATACGGCACGCTAAGTAAAAGAAGATATGAGAAATAGCGAGTAAATAGTAAATAACAAAACTGTACGTAAGGTTATATTAAAATTATGCCAAAAAATGTCAGAAATATAATTCTATTGAATGAAAAAAACAGATTGTTATTAAAATAAACCAAAGTTATCGTCACATTTTCCTGACATCATTTTTATTTCAAATACTACCGACCTGGCCTACAACTATTAACGTCAAGTTTAGTATCTCAAACAACAGTTACATTTTTTTCTTATTCTAACGGGTGACACGATGTATGTGTATAAAATTATAATACGATACTTAGAATGGTCAGGTTTTTTTCTTTATTGTAATAACACAATTAGGAGATACAAGAACGATGGATGACCTTGTCTGGTGTGCTAAAAATGCGTATATTTACATATCAAGGAAGTGTAGAACCATTTATAAATGTTTAAATGATTGGCGTTTGAGATATGATTATAATAATTATTGTTGAGGTGGAATGAATACATAGAACATGTGAGATAACTCACAAATGGTATTAATATTTTATAAACACTTTGATTCCTGTCGAGATATTTCAGATCATAACAACCAAAAGAATAGGTTTAAGTAAAAAATATGTGAAGCCTTTTTTGTAGAGTTTTTTACGAGCCTCATTTGTTTGATCAAGACTTTTTTTTCTAAATCAATGTAATTGGAAATATTCAGTGAAAATTTTTAAATGGGGTAAAGAAATAAACGAAACTTTGTCGGTAATAATCCTTTCGAAGATTATCTTTTCTAATTATCGACAAACTTGTTTGGCAGTCATCAATAGTGAACGTTTTCAGTGAATTTGTAAACATGGAAAAAATCGTTATGTGATACAATACTTTTATTTGAAAAGATGAACTAGATCAGTCATGTCAAAGATACAGCTCGCGGGCCGCTTCCGGCCCCTGGCCGTATCGATAAGGCCCGCGATCGTAGTGTATCACAAAAAGAAGAATCATGTCGTTTAGAGCTTTTAGACTCTATTCGATTCCTCTACGGATGTTTTAAATACTCGTAGTCTCAAGTCTATGGATATTTATAAGTAATTTCAAGGGCAGTACGTCCGTAGACAAGCGGGAGAAAAATACAGTATCGCCATCTCTTAGCAGCCAGCGGAATTATCCTATTATTTTTATCGAGAACGATAGAATCTTCCACGCGCTTCGAGTCTAGACTAGAACCTTCCTTAACTATATAAAACGAGTTATTGGCGTGACGTGAGTCAGTTGAGTCGAGTAATCGAAGCGATACGATTGGAGAAGGATTTTAATTGTACTGAGAAGTAGTGATTGTGAAGGTATTATGCATTTGTTTGTGCCATGCGCGTGCGATATCCATAATTGTTGTGTCGAGTTCCATAATTGTTACAATTTTGGCATAAAGTCACAAAAACGCAAAGACGATAGTGAGTGCATGAGTGCAGAGTTTTTTAGTCTAAATAGGAAATTTTTTCATAGAATGGAAAAGTAAACCACTGTATTTGATTTGTAATCGAACAGTTGCTGTTTGTAATGAGTTTAATTTGAAGAAACACTATGATACAAATCATAAGTCAAAATTCGATTGTTATACTGAAAAAATTGTCATTTAAAAATGGACCATGTCATACAACCTATAATTAAAATTGTAAATTTTATAAGGAGCAAAGGACTAAATCAGTTCGGGTAATTTTTACAAGATTTGGACGAAAAGTTTTGGATTTGGGTGGGTTTCTATAGTTTTGTGGTATTTGTACAGTGGGCACTTCACTGTACACGTCCACGTGAATGATGTGATTTGTTACATACTATGGAGCATCTACTAGTTGACAGAGTATTTTAAATTGGGATCTCTGAATAATATTTGTATTAGATTTGGAAGCGCAATCCCACAGCTCTATTCCATATGTCCATATAGACTTGATGACAGATTTGTAGATAAGGACTTTGTTTTCAAGTGAGACTTTGGATAGTATATAAATAAATTGAAATAAAAACATAGTTCAAGATCAAAACATTCATTTTTTACATTATTAAACACTAGAACAGATGTTAAAGTATTTTTAATAACCACGCGATTTGAAAGATAACATTCAAAAGAACATTGGAGTCTTGGGAAGGAATTATGTATGTCAAGAATACCTCTCATTATAATTTCAACCATTCAAATTGAAGATAATAGGAAACATTTCGTTTAATAATTATAATTATATAATTATAAGGCATACCACTTAAGTTCTGAGCGCATTCCTTATGTGCACCTGATCGAAACTGGAGTGTTTTTATACGTTTCGTCGTCGGTCAACTGGAGGTGTATTGATTTCAGCCTTAAGCAGTAAGTTAATAGGAAGTGAAAGCGAATTTGTAAGTCGTATCAAAACTGGACTAAACTAGAGACTTCGATGAAGAAGTAGAATGATTATTGACATTATAGAAAATATAGTGCGGATGAATTTGACTGACTTCCTTTCTTGGTAGTAGATATTAAAGATTCCGAAGATATATATTAGTTATTCAATCATCAAGTACATTAATTGAGGCGATACGAGGATTGTCTCAGATGTACCTGTCCTAACAAAGAAAAAACGAAAATTTTGAAAAAAATTAATTTATTTATCAAAGCCATACTCTTTTGAGTTCCATACACTGTTCCCAGTGATGTTCAATAAGTTCGATATAATGGAAATTCGCAAGCTGGAAAATCATTGATAACCGAGCCATTTTTCATGTTTAATATTAATAGAAAATAATCCGCATGGGCTAAATTTGGTGAATAGGGTGCATGAGGTAACAATTCAATATTCAATTTATTAATTTTGGCCATTGCAATAACGGATGTGTGAGCTGGTGCATTGTCCTGATGAAACAACACTTTCTTCTTAGCCAAACGCGACTGTTTTTGCGTGATTTCTTCGATCAAACGTTACACCAATAATCGCCGTTGATAGTTTTTCGAGATAGTCAATGAAAATTATCCCATGCATAACCCAAATAACCGACGCCATGACCTTGCCTCCACATGTAACGGTCTTTGCCTTCTTTGAATCCCGATTCTCCATTTTACTCCATTGTTTTGATTGTTCTTTTGTTTTAGATGGACGCACGTTTTATCCATGTTCATGAAACGTTGCAAAAATTTGGCTTTATTTCTGTGCAACATTGCCAAACACTCGATGGAAACATCTTCACGACGCTGTTTGTTCTATTGTGAGTAAACGCGGCACCCATCTTAAGCACAGCTTTCTTATATCCAGATTTTCAATGTATTGAAGTTTTTGAAATGACTACTATGTCTGCTAACTCGCGCACATTCAGTCGACGATCATCCAATACCGATTTGTAGATTTTTTTCAACATTTCTGGAGTCTTCACCTCATTTGGTCTATGCTGGTCTTCGCAGGTCGTACGGTCTCGTCTAAACTTTGCTACAACATTTTACTATTGATAACGAAGGAGCAGTTCTACCCAGAGTAGAATTTAGTTGAACTTCTACATTAGTTGGGCTAAGGCCTTTTAAATAAAAGTATTGTATCACATAACGATGACCTTTTTCAATGTTTTAATTGCTGCCATACAAATACTAAACAACGTGGCGTCTTCAAATTTGAAACATATGCTGTATAGATTGTGTAATTTCTAATACTGAGGACATCTCTAGGTCAGACCAGGTACTTCTGGGATCATCCTCGTATTTTAACGCAACGACTGCAACTGTATGTATTTTCCAATTTTTAGTTCGATTTATTGTCAAAAATTAAGTTCTAATCATTAGTATTGTAAATATCCAGCAGATGGCAAACAGTTATAAAATTTGTTTCGATGTAAAGAAAAAATTGGTGTGATAATTTCTGAAAAAAATTTGTCGAAAAAATAAATTCAGTGCGAGACCGGGATTTGAACCCACGACCGGCGAATCCGGAGGTTGACGCATTACCTTGCTCGAGTAACGAACGCAATTAAAGTGGTGGAATAGAGAGAGAGAGAGAGAGAGAGAGAGAAATACGCTTTATTGTCAAAAAATTGATACAATTTGTAGACAAAAGGTTGTAAAAACTAAAAAACAAACATAAAAATTACTAAATAAAGATAAAACAAATGAAATAAGATTAGTAATAGATAATAATTAGTATATTAATAATAATAACAAAAATTAATCCAATATTCAGGATGCCCGGAATTGAATATTTTTTTTAGAATAGAAGGCACTTTCCAGTAAATAAGCCCTCAAATTATTGCGAAATACGGGAAAAGATGATATCGGTTTGATTTCAATTAGCAAGTGATTATGCATTTTTTTGCATTGTAAAATATTGAGCCTTTAACTAATTCTGAACGTGGAGTAGGTAGGTAAAGGCCGTCCTCCACGTTCCTACGTGGATAGCCGTGCAACGATCTTTCTGAAATTGGAGAAAAGTACTTACGAATTAGGCAAACGAATTCAAAGATTAATAGACTGTTAAGGAGGTGGATAAGTTAAATTCTTTGGAAACTGATCTCAGCGCAAAACAGGAGGAACTTAATTTTTTAGATAAGACAGCAACATGTAGATAACTCCCATTTCAAGGAATCGTCCACAAGTCCTAAGAATTTCATATATTCAACGACGTCAATGGTAGTGTTGTTTAATAAAAAAGGCTGCAATGTATTTTTATATGATAAAACTATGGTTTTAGAAACGTTGAGACAGAGAAGATTAGAATTGCACCATGATTTAAGGGTGATTAGGTCACTAGATATGGTCCTATAAAGTGACGTGAAATCAGGATTGCTCCAAGAGAAACTAGTATCGTCTTCAAATAGACTATTTCACCACTGATATCTAAATAGGCGATGCCATTTATAAACTGAAGAGACGAAAAAAGGTCTAGTACTATATATACTAACAGTAATAAGGCACAAAGGAGAGCTACAAACAAACTCACATACAAGCTATTAAAATATTTGCAACTAAATTAGTCAACAGATGAAATTACATTACAAAGTTTTCGAACAAGATGAAGTTCTTTTAGCGTATTAAAATTTTATTTATAAACATGAGTTCCTTCCAAATACACTTTTTTATTAGTTGAAGTCGATATTAGAAGTCTATTGACGTTATCTGGGTGAATATTTTAAATAAGTGAAAGTTAAACAAAACCTTTATTCGTTGAATTTATTTGACAGTTATAAAAAAACAGAAGAAACTCATTCCTAATGAAAATAACCCTTTTTTATTGCCACTTTACAGTATATAAACAATTTGATAATTTGTAAAGCCGCCCCTGGCTGGTTTTAATGCTGTAGTTGAACCGTTTTGGCATAGGCTCCACCTTGAGACATTTGATACCGGAAATTATTAATCAGAACGAGCAGTTAGTTGAGATTGTCCAATTGCACTCAAGTATTTTGTATTATTTAAAAGTTATAAAGGTGTCCATAGACGCAAAATTAAAAACGAATGCATAATTATTTCCATCTCTATATAGAACGAATGAAAACATTCATACTTACTAACGCGCGTTTCGTTAACAAAGTTGTCGTCTTCAAAGACTGCAGGTAAACTAAAAACTATTAACATTAAAATCCCCTTTGTTCCCTATTTAACTTGTTCTTACATTTAACAATCTCAATGCTTCCAAATGCATCCAACAATTTATTGTCTACGAGGATGTATTGATATCTAGTTAGCCCAGACCAGTTCCATGCATAAACAAAATATTGCGTTACCATAGCAAAGAACAATAACTTATAAATGGGAGTATCGAGCCATCATCAAGTATTTGTATTTATAAGGATTAAGAGGTAGCAGATTTACGAAGATATGATTAATACCCTTGGTGATCAATGTCCTTCGTATACGACCGTAAAAAATTGGATTGCAAGCTTCAAAAGAGGTAAATTTTTCATTGAAGATGATGACCGATCAAGAAGACCAGTTTCTGTGTTAGTCCCCGAAAATATCGACGCAGTTCATGACATGATTTTATCAGACCGTCGAATTGGGTTAAAACGAATATCTGAAGCACTGAATAATTCATACGAACGCGTTTATCATATAGTTCACGTTAATTTGGAACAGAAAAAAATTGCTGCAAAATGGATCCCCAAATGTTTGAATGTTGTCCAAAAGCGTGCAAGGGTAGAAGCATCGCGTTCGATCTGTGCTCGATTTGAAAACGATGTAAACTTCTTAAACCGAATTGCCACTATGGATGAGACTTGGGTACATTTCTACGATTAATAAACAAAGCAACAATCGATGGAATGGCGACACTCTGGTTCTCCAAGACCTGAGAAATTTGGTGTCCAAAAATCAGCTGGAAAAGTTCTTGCTTCAGTTTTTAGGGATTGCCATGGAGTAATCATGATTTATTTTTGAATAATGGTAGAACAACAACTGGAGATTAATATTCCACATTACTGACCATTCTACGGGAAAAAATTGAAGAGAAAAGACGCGGTAAGCTATCCAAAGGTGTTTTGTTTTCGCAGGACAACGCCCCTGCACACAAATCTCATGTTGCCATGCAAAAAATTCGTGATTTAGGGTTTGAATTATTAGAAATCCCCCTTATTCGCCAGATTTGGATCCTTAACTGAAAACAAGGTTAAAAAAGTCGTAAATTTTCTTCCAACGAGGAGGTAATAAAAGCTGTGGAGGTCTAGTTTTTTTTGAAAGGTCTAAAGACGTTGCAGGTTCGCTGTAATAAATGTATCCAATTAAGAGGAGAATATGTTGAGTAATAAAATCTTTTGACATTGAAATTTTGTTTGGTTCTATAGTAGACAAAGAATTTTTCAATATATCCTCGTATATTTTGCAATGTGCTCTTTAAACCGGACATTAACGGATCTCTTAGTCCGATTTATACAATCATTAGATACCATTTTTTTCCAAATCTGGTATTTTATTCTTGGAAATACCAATTACAACAATTGTTTCGAGGACTATAGATTTCGAGATGCAAGAAAGTGTAACTAGAAAGGCAAAAACTTTTACGCCAGAACAATTGAATAATTTCGTTTCAATAATCCTGTATTGCCCGTCGACTTTAATACGAAGGGGTACCTAAAAGTAACCGGAATAGCATTGCCAAGGGTGGAACTGATTTCTGCTGCTAGTGCCTTCCAGTTAAGTGCCGCGCGGGCCGTTGACCTGTCACGTTCTGTTCGTCACTAGTGACCGTTTTTACCAGTACTGTTTCACTGCTGTTTCGTTTTTTTATGATGGCAAATTTAAGTGAACAACGTACCGCTGTGAAATTCTGTTTTCTACTCGGTAAAAACGCTGCTAAAACTGTTTTAATGTTGAAAACTGCTTACAAAGATGACACTATGGGGAAAACTCATATGTATGAGTGGTTTTCTCGATTTAAATATGGCGACATGTCGAATGAAGAGAAACCTCGCCCTGGACATCCTTCGACTGCCCGAATCGATGAAAATGTTGAAAGAATTCATAAGCTTATGCGCACAGACCGTCGACAGACAATTGATCAACTGTCTGAAATCAGTGGAATATCTTGGAGGTCGGTTTAGCAAACAGGTGACTGGTTTTTCCACCATGACAACGCTCAGCCATCACTGTTAGCCAGTTTTTGGTTGAAAATAACATGGTTCCGCTGCCCCACGCACCTTACTCGCCCGACCTGGCTCCCTGCGACTTTTTCTTGTTTCCACGCATGAAAAGAGGCATGAAAGTACGGCGATTTGAAAACATTGAAGACATCAAGAAAATAACGAGACAGGAGCTTGCAGTCATTTCCAAAGATGAGTTCAAACAATGTTTCTAACATTGGAAACACCGCTGGGACAAATGTATTACTTGTAATGGAGAGTATTTTGAAGGGGATAAGGTTGTTTTGTAAATATTTGTAAATATATAGCATTTAAAAAATAATTCCGGTTATTGTTGGGTACCCCCTTGTATGTCTATTGTTCTTAGAAAGTGAGTAAATCAACAGCTTATTCATATATGGTGTTGATCTGTTTTGTCCTTCTTCCTCTACTATAATTATCCATCAATTTCTGTCTATGTTTTTTCTCTCCAATCAGTTATTCCCAAATCTCCTATCCATTTCCTTTCCGGCCTGTCTCTTCTTCTTCTAATTCCCTCTCCCTCCATTTGTGCTCTCTTGGCAATTCTGCATACCTGTTTCAACCACCTGACTCATTGGGCTTTGACTATTTACGTAATATTAGGCTCGTTATATATAATAGAAAAGACAGTTAAGTATAAAACAGAAATATAGTTTTTATTGACTTCAAAACTGCTTTCGACTCAATAAAAAGAGAGAAAATAACAGAAGAACTAGAAGAAAAGGAATTCCAAAAATAAGGAGAATTAATAAAAAAAATACTAAATAAGACATTAAAGTGAGATTCCAAGGTACAACATAAGAAAAGACACACACAAATAAAGGTGTCAAACAGGGGGACCCAATTTCACCAAAGCTATTCAACATAATATTGGAAGGCATTGTGAGAAACGCAGGATTACAGAATGAGAACATTATAACAGGCGCAATACAGATAGTAGCATACGCAGAAGATATAACGATCATAGATAATGAATAGACGGAATTAATAGAGACGATAAACAAATTGAAAGAAGAAGCAAGCAATTACGGACTGGAAATCACGCATGCGATGGAAACAACAGTAATCGACAAAAGGGAAGAAGAAGAAGAATCGAGAGAAAAATAACAGGTCCAAACACAACACAGGAGGGAGAAAGGAAAGCAAAGAAGAACGAATGAATAGAGAAAGAGCCGGAAAAGTAAAATGTAGTTAGATACATAAAAGCACAAAGACTCAACTGGGCTGGGCATATAATGAGAAGAAAACCAACAGAAATGATCGAAAGAATACTGCGATGGACCCCATTGTGGTCAAGGACAAGAGGCAGGTCGAGAAAGACTTGGAGAAACGAAATAGAAGAGGACATAAGAGCACTTAAAATAGAGAACCGAAAGGAATGGAAAATAATAAGAAAAGCAGTCCAAACAAACGATAAACTATTAGAATAAACCAAAAATAGAAAACAAGGATTGAAAGGCTTGATGATGATGATGATGATGATGATATTTTGTTTATATTTTTACAACTCCCAGTATTTTTTGGATTACTTTCCTCTCGCACACTTCTATTTTTTCAGCACTCTTCTTGGTAAGCACCCAGGACTCATAGTCATACTAGACAGTCGACCTGATCATTGTTTTGTACAATCTAATCTTTGATGCTTTAGAGATTGCTTTTTCTTGAAAAATATTATCCAAGAACCTATTATTCTACCATCCTTTGCTATCCCATTTTAAAGCTCTTTCGTCTCATCATCCATAGTCGAAATCATCACATCAAAATAGTCGAAGGACTCAACTTTTTTAAAATGATACTCGTTTTCCACCTGATTCTTCCTTTGCCGTTGCATTTCTATGTATTTAGTTTTTTTGCCATTCACCTTGAGGTCAAATCTTTTTGATTCCTTCTCCATTCTACTACAGACTTTTTAGCAATTCCCCCAGGGATCTGGCTAGTAACAAAAGATCGGTTTAAACGTAAAGTGTATAAGGCTTTGAACATAACCTCAAAATTTCGACTTTGATTGTGTATTTTTCGTGCGTGTATGAACAATCATGGTGAATTTGAAACGATAATTTTGGATAAATGATGTTTCATTGAACCTAAGAGGTATATAGTGTTTAATTAAATGAGTAACTCAACACAGTTGATGAATACTTTGATGGTAACATTTGCTGTGTCTTTTGCATTCACAGTTAAATGTGGTTGATTTTCAATTGACATGAGGTTTGTACAACGTTTTAGTCACCAGTAGCTTCAATTCTCTCCCTGAAGAAAACATTTGAGCTACTTTAATTTTTTTTATAGAATTGTCAAAGTAGCCTTCCGCGTATCGAGTATCTGTAACCTCCATGTCGTTTTATTGTAACCAAAGCCTCACCTGCATTTGCCAAGTGAGACATTGGTCCTCCGAAAGAAATGACCAGTATGAAGCTCAGAATCTGGTAATTTTAGACATTGGGCAATTAAACACGCAAGCAGGTTTTCACCTTCAAGTATGTCGACCACGATGTGGATGATTGTTTATTTTTACTCAGCATTTCAAAATAAACAGGAATAATAATTTTAGCGTCGCGTCATAATCATAATATCTGATAATCTTTTTCGTAAATGGTGCGAGACTTTTTTGGAAACCGCGTTCGTCGTGCTCTAAAAAATGAATGCGAGAAAATAGGGTCGCATAAAAACGCAAAGAACGCAAATTTTCCAAAAATCTGTTTTTTCCAAAATTTTGGCGTTTGAAATCCTGAAACACTAACTTTTGAAATCAGGTAGTTCTGATTGACCCCGAGCACCTAACGCAACTTTGTCAAAAATCGAAAAAACCGTGAAAAATCAAGTTTTTTCCAAATTTTTGGCGAATAAAACCATAAAGGACTAGTTTTTGAAATCCAGTAGTTCTGAGTTTTTGCAGACTTGTTTATAATGCTAGCCTAATAAATAATCCAAGTTCGTGACCTCTAGCGCTGAAAGCAACTTTTTCGAACATTGAAAAAACCGCTAAAAAATCGTTGTTTTTTTTAATTTTGGCGTTTAAAACCCTAAAGGACAGTTTCTGAAATCCGGTAGCTCTTATTTTTTGCAGATTTGTTTATGATGTTGCCGAACGCAATATTCTTCAAAATCTAAAAAACCGCGAAAAAATCGATTTTTTCTTCAAATTTTGCGGAATAAAACTATAGTAAATTACTATTTAGAGACTTGAGAAATTTTGAAAATATGAACAAAAATCAGTGAAAAATCCAATTCGACGAAAATCGAGCTTAAGTTCCTCTAACTTTGAGGTTATGGTATGATACTAAATACAAATACTTGTCCGCCAATTAAATTTCAATGTATGGCCAGCTATACATACATACGATAACAATGGAACCCCGACGGCCAATTTTGAAAATGGGAGTGTTGCAATGTTGTTTTCTTTTTATTCATTGAACTATAATATAAAGAACAAACAATGATTATTATAAGTCTTTGTTGTTCTGTTTATAAGTTATTAACGTCACTTTTAGTCCAGTATTTTTATAAATCACAGCATGCGTCAAATCCGGTAGTTATGATTTTTTGCAGACTTGTTTATGTTGTTGGCCTAATGAAGAATCCAAGTTAGTGACCCCGAGCACCGAACCCAACTTTGTGAAAAACCGATAAAACCGCAAAAATATCAGTTTTTTTCTAAAATTTTGGCGATTGAAAACCATAAAGGACTAGTTTTTGGAATCCGGTAGCTCTGATTTTTTGCAGACTTGTTTATGATGTTGGCCTTATGAATAATCCAAGTTAGTGACCCCGAGCACCGAACCCAACTTTGTCAAAAATCGAAAAAACCGCCAAAATATCGGGTTTTTTTTCCAAATTTTTGACGAATAAAACCCTAAAGGACTAGTTTTTGGTATTCGGTAGCTCTGATTTTTTGCAGACTTGTTTATGATGTTGGCCTTATGAATAATCCAAGTTAGTGACCCCGAGCACCGAACCCAACTTTGTCAAAAATCGAAAAAACCGCCAAAATATCGGGTTTTTTTCCAAATTTTTGACGAATAAAACCCTAAAGGACTAGTTTTTGGTATTCGGTAGCTCTGATTTTTTGCAGACTTGTTTATGATGTTGGCCTTATGAATAATCCAAGTTAGTGACCCCGAGCACCGAACCCAACTTTGTCAAAAATCGAAAAAACCGCCAAAATATCGGGTTTTTTTCCAAATTTTTGACGAATAAAACCCTAAAGGACTAGTTTTTGGTATTCGGTAGCTCTGATTTTTTGCAGACTTGTTTATGTTGTTGGCCTAATGAAGAATCCAAGGTTCGTGACCTAGAACACCTAACGCAACCTTGTCAAAAATTGATAAAATCGCGAACATATCCGGTTTTTTCCAAAATTTTGGCGATTAAAAACCATAGGACTAGTTTTTGAAAAAACTTTCTTACTGTGTTTTAAAGTAAACTAACTTTGCTACAATATGATACTGGAACTGTCTCTGTAGACCCAATAGTTACAGAGATTAAGCCTTTCAAAGTTAATAATTATTTTCGAACTTCACCAAAAAATGAGAAGACGGGACAGGAAAATAATAAAGACACGCGGTTTTCGCTATTTCAATGTTAATTTTGTTTACTTTTGAAATACCTACTTAAACTTCTATGCTAAGAGTACAATAGACTGGCAAAATAATAAATGAAGAAATCATATTTTGTAAACACGTGTCAGCATTTATTTTAATATAATAATAGGATCGTTGTAAACACTTGTAATTAATTGTAGTTAATTCGCTTATAAAATTAATTTTGTTCATTCAACTTTATAAACATATTGTAATTTTGAATTTAATAATTTTTTAAAAATATAACTTTGGTGGAAAAAATCATCTTCATGAGTAATTATTACTCTCATTGAATAAGACACTATTATATCAAAAAGCGATGAGTAATTGTATTTATCTGTCAACCTCTGCTCTGTAATTTTGTTGTACTACCATTGAAATACGTTATTATAAGATATTTTTGAAGACCTCTTGAAGACCCTTCGATGCATCAATAGAATGTAATTTTAATGATAATTGCAATATTTTCAAATAAAGATAATAATGGTAATTAATCATAGAGAAACAAATATTAATGATATTCAATTACGATAGAGGTAATCAAAATAACAGACATTTGTAATAAATCAACACAAAAATATGCAATAGGAACTTCTAATAATGTAACCTGCACATATTACCCACCCA
The DNA here is from genome assembly GCF_026250575.1 of Diorhabda carinulata. NCBI lineage: Eukaryota > Metazoa > Arthropoda > Insecta > Coleoptera > Chrysomelidae > Diorhabda > Diorhabda carinulata. The sequence goes on from NC_079470.1 coordinate 3,468,878, forward strand.
CCCTATTACCCGCTTACCTCATGAATAATGAACAAAAATAGAAGAAAATAACAAATAAAAAACATAACAAAAAACAACAATCATACAATAACAAATCTAAGAACCGTTTTTTTTTCTGTATAGAGCATTGTTTTTTTTAACCCCGTAATATCATTCGTTTTTCTCTCAGATTGAAACAATAAACACTACAACTCCAGCCCTGCAGAGGAGAAATTCCTCCTCTTCAGGACTAAATCTAATAAATCCCATCCTTAGTATAAAAAAATTGGTAATTATTTAGAATTGGGGGTCCACCCCAAACTTGGGATGTTTTTTAGTGCTCCGAAAGTACTTTAAGGGTGGGGGAGACACATTTTCCATCATAACTGTCATATCCTTGATACCTATAATATTAAATAAAACAAAAATGCATACATGTTTCACGATGAGCTTTCAACGATTGACTTAACCTAACCTAACTCAACCTGACTTAACCTAACTTAACGTATCCTAACCTAACCTAACTTAACCTAACCTAACCTAAGCTCATGTTCTATTGTTCTAGATGGCCGCGTATTCCGATATGACTGGATAATTATTGACATTCACATTGCATAAGATAATGAGTGTTATGATGGAAAATGTTTATCTACCCCACCCTTAAAGTACTTTAGGAGTACTAAAAAACATCCCTATATAGGAGTAAGTTTGGGGTGGAATCCCAATTCTAAATAATTACCAATAAATTACGCATCCCTCCCAAAAAACAAATCCAACGAACTTCTCTCGCTTCCAAAAAAAAAATCGCTATAGTATTTACAAAATAGTGATGTCAAGTGAAACATTAAGTTAGAAATGAAACAGAAAAAAGTCGGTGGAGGCCAGATCTGGCGAATACGGTGAGTGGACAACGAAATCTCTTCAAATGGGGTCGATATTTTGTAATCTCTCCCTTTACCTAATCAAGCAATGATACATAATAATAGTAATCACCTGTTATAGTCTATTTTTATGAATGAAAGAAGCATTTGTAATCCTCTGCTTTTAGTAGACAAGGTATGTTATACTGGTTACGTAGGTATAAACTTTTAATTTTTACTCAACCTCAAGTTAATAAAGAATAATTTTAATATGAAAACCTAAATAAGGCAAGTATTGAATACGCCGAAGTTACTAAACCCATATTACATTCGAAAGATTTACCACAATCAGTGTGTCCCGGTAGCGTATAGCCAGTTCAAACCATTGTACAACGCAGTCATTTAAAAAGTCGCGCTGTATCGTGGTATGAATTGGCCAAGAGAATTGGGGGTAAATAAAGGACAATTCCTACCACGATGCAGCGCTTTCCTCGGAAGCACGGTATGTAAATAAGGGGTTAATAAGTAAAGGTAAGTTGAGGAAGTTATAATGATTAATAAGACTATGGTAAGTTTATGTTATTTATTGTATTATACCACATATTACGTATATAGTCCTAAATATAAAAAAAAAAACGGTAAAACCGGAGTTTTAATAAAATACAATAAAAACTAAACTAGTGCTGTGAGCCATATGACTTTGCATTTGGTTGTTCTTAAAAAATATTAAGGGCAAGATTTCTTTTTCTTTTATTTTAGACGGGGAGCTGGCTACAAAAAACAGGGTCGATAAGGTGCGCGCCATTTCAGCTTGTAAACTGGCTGCCCCAACTTAGTACATCACCAGACGCCATTTCTTAAGGTCAGCGCAGGTCGGATTTGAAAATGGCAGCCGGTAAATGTATTTAAAAAAAAAATTAGAAGCCCGTTTTTTGCGTTGTTGGTGGCGGCTCGAGTAGGTGGGAAATAAGTAGGCGCTATAAATTCAAGCGCGCCATAAAAAATGATTATATTTCAGCGAGTTTTCATAGTATCTTAATGATTTTTTTTAATTTTGGGGTAGTTCAAACAGATATTTTGAATGGAGGCATCAAAAATAATTTTCCATTAAACAAAACTTCTTGCGCTATAACACTGCTCTTGGTTGAGACCCCAAAAACCTAATAAAAAAGTTTCGCGCACGGTATGAGGTTTTTCAAATAAGTTTTCCGGCACATTCGATCACTTCTTACGAGGATTTTCCGGCCTGGAAAACTTCTTGCGCTATTACACTGCCCTTATTTGAGGCTTAAGCCCCACGTTACAAAAGGTTTCACGCGCGCCCTTTATGAGGTTTTTTAGACAATTTTTTCGTTCGGGAAAACCGGCTAGCATTTTCACATCCGACCTGTGCTGACCTTAAGAAGTGGCGTTTGGTGATGTACTAAGTTGGGGCCGCCAGTTTAAAAATGATGAAATGACGCGCATCTCATCGACCCTGTTATTTGTAGCCAGCTCTGGGACTATTTGGTCTTCCTAATTCATTGTTTGTAGGACACTGTAAAGTACGTAATAGCTCCTTATACTCCATTGTCACTTTTTGTTTCGAATCGTGGTGCTCTACAAACACTAAGTAAAACAATAAAATGAGAATCTGATGATCGTGGTAGGAATTGTCCTTTATTTACGCCTTTATTTCTATTGGCCAATTTAAACCACGACTTTTTAAATGACCGCGTTGTACAATGGTAGATACTGTCTATACGCGTCCCGGTAATTCGAAATTGCATACACTAGATAATAATGAAAGTAATGTGAAATTCGAATCGACTTCTAATGATTCTTTCAAGCTCTAACTTAAAGATAATGCCCCACATTTAATTAACCAAACCAAATTGATGATGATCTTATAAGAGATTTATAATTATCTATATCAAAATTAGAGCTTCTTTGTTCGATTTAAAATGATGGAAAATCTCGCTTATGGCTATAAGTACACTAAAAAGAGAGGTTACGCGGTGCCGGCTGTCACTGACCAATCTAACATCCAGTGCAGCCTCTTATACAACACTAAATTCCCGCCTTTGTTCAAAAATTTCAGTTTATATTTGAACCACACTCGTATAATTGATTAACTACGGTATGATGAAATTGTGGAATGTTTATGTCATCGTTATCGTTATTACCAATATTGATTCGTCAACATTCTTTTCTTGTTAACCGATATCTTGTCAAATATGGAGGCCAAGTTCGTAAACTGAATACCAAATTAAAAATTAAACCGTTTCACTAAATGGAATTTAATATATTTTAATTGAAAACCGTGTTGAATAACGTCAATAGAAATGTGTAGAAAGATACTTTTGACACAATTTATTGAAATTACTTCTCAATTATCATCAAATAAAAATGAATTTTTTTAAATATTTAAGTACAAAATCAACTAATTTAGTAAGGCAGTTGTGGATATACCGTTCAGAATCTATACCTTACTTGACCGACATAAGTTCTGGATATACCACATGTCCAGAGCTTTATTAGCGAATTTTGCTTATTCTCCTATCCAAATCTCCTATTTCTATCCAAATCTTTCTTTGCATTGCCTCGAAGAATGGTTGAGATCGTTGTCATAATGGAAGATAAATTTTCTACCGATCAGGCGCTTGCCAGACGTACCACATTTTCCTTAAACATTTTTCTTTAAAATCCCTTCAATTTTTACCAGGTCTTCAGTTTCCTTTCTTCCAAAGCATGCCCAAACCATCACCGCCGTGTTTTACAATCGGGATTACACATGGATCTTCTCAAATAAACAAAATTTTCAATCTTTGACTTAACACTCCATAAAATTGTCTCCCAACTTCTTCAAGCAGTTTCTTCACTGTTTCCCATCAAAGAAGACCAGCTTCTATCAATCCCCTTTTCACTGTACAAGTAGATCTCGAAATTGATTGATCTGAGCTGTAATCTGGAGGCCCGTGAGTCGTTTATCTTCAGTGGTAGTGATTTTTCGAGACCGTTCTAAACGTTATCCATCACCAAAGCTCCAGGTGGATGCTTTTTTTCACATTGTAGTCCACGATACATCGAGGTATTTTTAATTCGACGGAAATAGTACGGTTACCTAGACTTACGATTAATGTACGAGTTTCAAGCAGTGTCTTGGTTTCACCCATTGTAAAATTTACAAGTTTGAATATGCGAGAATATACGAACTTCACAAAACGATATTTTGGTCCAAAAAGTAAAAAATCACAGCACGTTTTTTTCCGTCTCACATGTTTCGCTGGGACTAAACTACAGTCATAAACATCTAAGAAATAAAAGCATGCGCTCGTTTGAAGTAATGGTGGTAGATTTGACGACGTGAATTGGTCCTAAGAGTTCAAAGAAAGAAAAAAATATGTAGGCAACTCCTACACCAAAATATTCCGGAGTTGCACTAGATTAGACTAGTGGAGGCTGGTTTGGAAGATTTATCAGGTAAAACAAATTTAAAAGTAGATTTCTGCAATATACGAGGTCTTAATACGAATATAAACGCTGTACCCCACATCTGTAGTCGAAGAGATCTCATATTCTGGATCTAGCATAAACAAACGGAACCCTTTAGCATCCAAGGTTCAAGCGAAACTTGAGCCTTCAGAATTTTAAAGCCACAACTAGGAGAACAACAAAATTCTTTTGTTCCCTATACAGACTTCCTAGTGATACCCGCTACAAGCACTTACTCTCAAACCTTGCCGATAAAATCGATTACCTGCAATCAAACCGTCCAAACGCATATATTGTTATCGCCGGTGACTTATCAATGAACCAACCAGGGTCCCAGATAGAGATGGTGACTTTGCTAGCCTCTTAGAAAAGTTTCTAATATCAGAACTTGATCTATAAAACGTGACCGTAAATGCACAAATCGAAACATCCAGATCACAAACAAATTACAGCAACGTGCGAACTGGAAATCCAAACTCAGGATCCACCTAGACCACATAAAGTTTAATATCATCGATCCGCCAAATGGAAACATCTAAAGAATTTCCTTGTTATGTTTCCTTGGAATGATGTTTGCGTCAAATCCAATGACTTTCAGTGTGTGCAAACGAGATTTCAGAGTCTTAGCAGTTATGGAAGCCTATATCCCTTACTCCTTCAAGGGCTTTGTCGACAACAATCCTTTTATAGAGCAATCAACACAAAAAAATGCTGATTATCGCAAATAGCGCTCAAATCCTTGTGCCGAAAATCGTATAAACTTCCCAAATAATTGCCGTTAACGTTAACCAGCAAATCTTGAGACATTTTGAGTTTGCTAACATCATCAGCGACCATCAATACGGCTTCCATAAACATTGATCAACCGAGTACCTTCTGGTTCATATCACTAACATATGGACAGGAGCTATAGAAAAGTATGAGGTATCCACTTGACATATCGAAGGCTTCGGCATGACAAGCTTCTAAATAAATTAAGATCGTCGCTTTTTCGTCTTCACTTATCGACTGGCTTAGTAGCTCTCTCAAAAGCGAATTCATCCAGGTCGCTATCGATGGGTACACCTTGGAAACGTTTGAGGTCAACGTTGGTGTTCCCCAAGAAGTCTACTCTCTGTCTCTTATACATCAACGATGTACTCGACAATACTACGAACCCGATCTATAGCTTCTCCGACGCTAGCACACTGGTGTCGTCGTTATACAAACTAGGCTACTAGCCAAATCCGTAGGCAGCAACAGATCACCACCATCAATACCTATCTTGAAAACATTGTCTAATGGGGTGGAAGCAATCTGATTGAGACTCTGGTCTGCTGGTACTGCAGATCAGGATTTTGGATGTTGATGTTGGAAGCAATATATCCTGGCATAGTCACCTATCCGATTTAGCCAAGGCAGCTTCACAACAACTTGGAGCGCTCTTTAAAACCAAAAAACTATATACCTCGAAACAGCTTCTAATCCTCTACAAGGCCCAGATTGATCCTCCTTTAAAATATTGTTCGCACATTTGGAGCTGGACTCTTAAACATACCCTGAAGATGCTCGACTCAATACAGAAGGGAGCAGTTCGACTTTTAGGTGATCCAAAGTTGACCAGAAACTAGGACAGCTTAGAGCTTAGAAGAAAGACTCTGTTTTACCGATACTACCATGGCTGTCTAGCATAATCACGCCTAGAGCAATTTTTGCAAGACGTACTCGACAGAGGTGGCTCATGGAGAAGTGTCTGTGGAATCAGCTACCAAGGTAAGTCTAAGCACTACAATTTACAGAAGTTCAAAATCAATATCCACAGGCGTCTTGTGCACATTTTTGACATTCGCGTGACGATATGAAAGAGAAATTTAACGAAGGGATTCTCAAAACACTTTTGATCGGTGTTGCATATAGAGTGAAACGCTAAAACCGAACGAATCGATTATGAATTCTAAACTTTTTGTATCAATTAATGTCTTGATGTGTTCATATAACTTTTCAATAACAACGCAAGTGATAAATGATTGTTAATCATAATACGCCAGTGAAAGTATTTATCAATAATGGGAGTAAATTGGATGAAATATGAATTCAAATTAACTACAAGTACACTTGTTAAGCACAAATTAATTATGTTATTTTTTAATGATATATGAATTATTTAGAAAGCGTTTTTATAAAAATGGTACCATAATAAATAGAGTATGGATTTCTTTATTATTCAATTACGTTCAATAAATCTAGTTTCCCGATATTGTAAGGATCTATATCCAGGTCCGGCTTACACACATTTATCGCTCGGTTCGGAGTCAAAAGTGTCGCACAGCTTTTCAAAATCTTTGCTGCTTTACTTTGTAGTAATATAAATTTAGTATTCGAGTTTTACAGAGGCACTTGATGCAAAAAATTCGGGAGTGAGATGACTTAGAAATAATGCTGCGACATGAAAAAAATTTCTCGCATGAACTCTCGTTTCTAAGTTATAGGCTTCGAAATCAGATCTTATATTTCGTAAATTATACTCGTACATTCGAACATTAATATTTTGTAATGGATGATCAAGTATTTATGTCCATGTTGTGTGTTTGACGGAATAAATAAATCTACATTACTATCTGAAGGTCAGAGGCGGCTCATGCCCAATCGTTAACCATCCGTAAATTCTACAGGGACAACCTGTACAATCAAAAGATATCAAAAATGAATTTTCCATTCGATTTCTTAACAAAAAGGTAATATTTTTTTATCTCGATAAAATTCATGGTTTAGGAGATATGTAGATTTTTAGATGGTTGTACATGTCAAGCAAACCGTTCGCCATAAAGAAACATTCTGAAGAAAATTATCATAAATTGTTATTATTTATTGAAAATATTTACAAAAGGTATTGAAACACAAACAATCATTTCTAATTGAACTGCATATTATCGAACATCGTGTTACTTAGATAAGGAAAAAATTGAAATGTATAAAAATTTAGTTGGTTAGCCTATAACATATTAAATAAAAACAAAAAAAACTAAAATAAATATTCGAAGTGGTCATCGAAGTATGCTGGTAGTACTATTCGATACTAACATAAAATACAGGGTGATTCACTTGAATAAAAAAACCGAGAAAATATTGTATTAGTATAATTGATTCATCCTGTATCAGATTCTATGAATATTAACGATATAAATAATTTTCTAGAATTTTACTATTATTTGGCGGCAACGCGTCTTCAAATTTGAAATTCTCTTACATTGTACAGAGTATTCAACTTGTTACTATTTTTATACAAAATTGGTTATAACTTCTTAAATACCTCGTAGAACATATCACAACTCTATATTATTGTAATAGGTAAGTCAAGTTGATTCCAAATAAGCAATAAAGACTAATGATGGCTATAATCCCTCAAATTTTCAAATTGAAATTTCAAAAGACAAAGAAGGCACTGAACTTTATCACACTAATCCATCACCTCCTATGTAAAAGTCGTCCAAGACCTAATGAAAGACGTTCTCAGAATATACGCCTAGTTTAGTAGCACGAGGTCCTCTATTTAGTTTAAATTATTTATTTTGTTACTTACTATAAACCGTGAATAGTGGCAAAAAAAGTTTCATAAAGATACTTAAAAAAAATAACGTTAAATATTTTGGGCCAAAACTAGCGAGGCATACTTTAGAACGATACCAAACAGGTATAATCTATTCTAGTTATTCACATATCTCGGATGATTAATAACATCTTCGCTTATGCGCTTCAATGAAGTGTGTCGCTTGCTCCTTAAAATCATAAAGGTCAAGGACTTCAGAATGGACGTTTCAAAATCTACCTCAGACCTCGGGGCTCTTCTCTACGTTTCATATCGTTAAAACTTTCTCATTGGAACCTGTTTATAGACTCAACATTGAATACAACAATATATATATATATATATATATATATATATATATATATATATATATATATATACTGCCCAACAATCGAAATGAATATTTAGTGCTTTTCTAAATTTTGCATTCAAAAATTTTTTTTAAAAGAATTGCCGTGGATACTTTTTTAATTTTTGTATGTTGTTATATCAATAGCTTCTAAAGCAAGCTACTGGAAAGGTAATTCCTAGTCAAACTGACAGAATGCACGTCATTTCATAGCAAGAAGACGCTCTACAAAAATATATCTAGAAGAATTGCGGTGGATACGTGTATGTACACAAATTTACAGCAAATGATTTTGAATAAGATTTTTTATGTTGTAACCTCTCTAATGAATAATTGTACAGATAAGCAGTGCTCTTACTGGCTGCACTACCATTATTGTTAGTGATAATGCATTTTATTTGTAAAAATTATGCCTTTACGATGATTAGAAATACGAGGATGTATTGATATCTAGTTAGCGTAGACCAACTATCATCAAGTACCTGTAATTAAAAGAGTTAAGAGGTAAGAAGATTTACGAAGATATGCTTAATACCCTTGGTGATCAATGTCCTTCGTTTACCACCGTGAAAAATTGGACTGCAAGCTTCAAAAGAGGTAAATTTTCCATTCAAGATGATGACCGACCAGTTTGTGTCAGTCCCCGAAAATATCGACGCAGTTCATGACATGATTTTATCAGACCGTCGAATTGGGTTAAAACGGATATCAGAGGCACTGAATATTTCATACGAACGCGTTCATCATATAGTTCACGTTAATTTGGACATGAGAAAAATTGCTGCAAAATGGATCCCCAAATGTTTGAATGTTGACCAAAAGCGTGCAAGGGTAGAAGCATCGCGTTCGATCTGTGCTCGATTTGAAAACGATGTGGAATTCTTAAACCGAATTGTTACTATGGATGAGACCTGGGAACAATTCTACGATCCAGAAACAACGCAACAATCGATGGAATGGCGACACTCTGGTTCTCCAAGACTTAAGAAGTTTCGTGTTCAAAAATCTGCTGGAAAAGTTCTTGCTTCTGTTTTTTGGGATTGCTATGGAGTACTCATGATTGATTTTTTGGATAAGGGTAGAACACTAACTGGAGATTACTATTGCCATGCAAAAAATTCGTGATTTAGGGTTTGAATTACTAGAACACCCCCCTTATTATTTGGCTACGTCCCACTACCATCTCTTTCCTCAACTGAAAAAAAGTTTAAAGGGTCGTAAATCTTCTTCCAACGAGGAGGTAATAAAAGCTGTGGAGGTCTGGTTTGCAGAGCAAGAAGAAAAATTTTTTTTTGAAAGGTCTAGAGACGGTTGCAGGTTCGCTGTAATAAATGTATTCAATTAAGAAGAGAATATGTTGAGTAATAAAATATTTTGACATTGAAATATTGTTTGGTTCTACAGTAGGCTAAGAATTTTTCAATATATCCTCGTACCTGTACTGGGACCTGCAAAATGTAAATAAAAGAATAGAGAAAACTGCGTTTCAGGTACATGTAAGACCAATGGACCTTCTAAAGATTGTATCTCCTAGAAGAAAAGAATACCTAAAAGTGTACGCTTCAAAACATATTAATATTTTCCATAGTATTCTTGGCAAAGACCTGGAGACTAGTTATGTCCAAGGTACAAAAAAATCTCTCTTTCCTTAAAATTCCAAGACTGATGAAATGACAATAATGAATTTTTTTTATAAATATTCATGAATTTCTGTTAACTATTAGGAAAGGTGTAAATGGCAAAAATTCCAAGACGTCAAAATAATGTCGAAAGTAATTTTATAGAATTTTAGGGCGGATACTTTAACTGAAATAAGTGGTAATTTATACCCTTCTAGAAATGTTAGGATTAAAATTAAACAATGGGTCTTCCTCCAATACAGATGTATACGTCTGTTGGCGAATAACGGCATTAAGACAATGATATGAAGAACATGTAATGGCCTCAGCCACCTTGGAGGCGGCTCAAGTTGTGTCTGGGAGGTATAAACTATAAGGTACTTAGTAGTTTCAATTAATGAAACATGATAGCGGTAGTTGTTCCATTTTTTCGTACAGGATATGAGAGATTTATTTTTATTAATGATAATACACCGTGCAAGAATTGAAAACGAACCTATATATGGAATTACAAGAATGGAATTGCATTGAGCACGTTTGGGCTGAAATTTCCAAGCAGTTAAACCGATTCCTACAGCCTTCCCAAGGCTTTACAACAACTGGCTAATGAGATGTTTACAAATTGGGGAGTAGTACCCCACGTTTTCAAAAATTTAGCATTTTAATTTTTTTTTACGTATATGAATTGAGTTCCGAAGACCATCCATAAAATGAGGTACTTAATATCTAAATATTGAATTCTGGTTAACCATTTTCTTACCTGGAGCACATTTTAAATACATATTACCAACTTATTAATCATAACACCCTCTCACGTTGGGATAGCTACCAACTTAAAGTAATTGGATGAAATTTTATGACCTTACCTAACCTAAGGCTGTAGATAAGAAAATGGACTACTACTGAAGGCCTTTACAGGTCCGCTTGACTGCGTGAGGCAACTAGTGTACAGCGATTGGTACTAAACTAAATATGCGTTTATTACTAAAAGCAAATTAGTTATAAAATAGGGGACTTTTATGATTGCATGAGGGATCCAAATCAAGGGATTCAGTAAATATCCCCCAAAATATCAGGTACTTGGCTAAGCAATTGAAATCTACGATTCTTTTAAATCACATTTTTGAATTTTTGTAAAATCATGTCTTCCGCTTTGCATGTGACTTTTTGAAAAGCTGCCTCAGATTCTTTTATCAGTTTTACATTTTGAGTTAATGGCAGAGAACTTCAAGTACAAAAGAGAGCTGTTAAGATATTTACTCGGACTAAACAGCAGGGCTAATGGGACAGAACAGACAGGAAAAGTCACTACAGCAAAAAGTATGGCCCAAGCGGGAATCACTTACTCTAGGACAGAAGAATGTTAAAAATGATCCTGTAGTGAGGCCCGACGATATACTTTTACCACTGTTACATATAAAGCTAAAGAGACAAAGAAAAAGATACTGGTACGCCCTCGTGAGAAGAATGGAAGAAAGTAGACTGCCACGCATCATATTTGAAGGGAAACCAATAGGGAAAAAAGAACCCGGACGACCACCTAAGAGATGAATGGACAGCTGGCAGTCCACCTTCCAGAAACTGATACAGAGGAACCTGTAAAACTAACAGATCATGAGATCTTACAAATGAATAAGAAGAAGACATATAAAGCTTGGCCAAAAACATTTTATAAAAGCTTTGCCTAAAGATGGCAGTGGATTCTTATACTTGGAAGAGAAATTTCCCAAACTCAGCGATGGAAAAATTAAGGAGGGAATAAAAATTAATAAAGGAAACAAACTTTCAAGGAAAGCTGAATGGTCCGGTAAAAGTTGCCTGGAAATGTTTTATGATTGTTTTCAAAATTTTCCTAGAAAACCATAAAGTGGGAAATTACAAAGACTTAATCATACGAAGCTTTGGGATGTAACATGTCTTTAAAAATACGTGCTGGAAGTGACGAGCAAGGTGAACGATTTCATCAGGACAGTCCGGGAAAACTAAAAGATTCGTTCAAATCACATGTTTTGGTTTCGGAATGGAAAAAAAGTGCGACAAGTGGTTCAAACACATGCAAAAGTGTATTGATCTCAATTTTTTAAAAACAATCAAGCCATATTCTAGGCTATTCTCAATGTAAGACTAATTTTCCCGAATCCGGGCAAAACCTGGACCGGGTGTTCGTCCGGACCGTGTATACCCTACGTAACGGTTTCACCTGTTTAGTTTCATATTATTACTGTCTTCATTATTCACTACGTTTCTCTAATTTATTCTTGCGAAATCAAAAAGGCGTGAAAATTTAAATACTTCTAACGAAACGTTTTGAAACGATAATTTTATTACTCAATTTCGTATAGTTGCAACGGTTCTTACGCTCGAATACTTTTATGTTTCAGAATAAGCGTTTCTTTGACATCTATTTCACCCTTAGAATAATAAAATTCTTAAAATAAATACACAGACTAGTTCCGAAAATTAGCTTTCGTTGTTGTCGATTTATCTCGAGCCCTAAATCTTGATTTTTAGGTGAATGAACGGTTCTAAATATAGAACTCTTTTGAAATAATATAAATTGATACCGGATGTCATCTAGATTAGTCTGTATATTAGATACAATTTTGAAAAATTATTCGATTGATTAGATATACTTACAAGGCTTCAGCGGCAGCCTTACCTATCCATTGCGACGCTACCGGCGGCAGGTCTTTATGAGGCCCTTTGTTCTTCGTAAGTAAGTCTGGGTGTTTTGATTTAGATATTTGTCATGCTTGACAAAAACTACTTAAGTTATACAAACAAATAAAATTAGAATTTTCTTATATTTTACACTGATAGATTTACGAAAATCGTCCCTGATAGTACTTGGTTTGACCTAGAGATGGCTGTAGTTGCTTGTAAAATATAGTATTAGAAAGTACACAATCTATATACATCATATGTTTCAAATTTGATATAATACTTTTATTTGAAAAACCTTACCCTAACAAATATAAAAACCGAACTAGATTCTACTCTGGTCGATACTGTTCCTACGTTTTCAAAAGTGAAATATTGGGTGGCAGAGTTTAAACGAAACCGATAACCTGCAAGGACCAGCATCGCAGTGGTCGACCAAATGAGATGACGAGTCCAGAATGATTGAAGAAAATCCACAAATCGGTTCTGGATGATCGTCGACTGAATGTGGACATTTCAAAAAGTACGGAACATCGTATATTAGTTGAAAATTCAGACATGTAAAGCTGTGCGCAAGATGGATGCTGCGTTTGCTCGCAATGGAACAAAAACAGCATTCTGAAGATATTCCCTTCAAGTGTTTGGCAAAGAATCAAAATAATAGACTGAAAAAGAAGAACTGGCTCCAAAGAAGGAAAAAGACCGTTCCATCTGCAGGTAAGTTCATGGCGAAGGTTTTTTGGGTTGCAGAGGATGCAGGATGCACGATAAAGATCTAGAGGGTTACAACACCATTAAGAAGCATCTTTGGTAGACTTTTATAAAGGGACAGGATCTCGTGAAATTACGGCTGTGGAATAAGGATGTAAGGATGAAAAATCCGTACATCTTTAGCCAGTTTAGCAAATAAAGTTGGCATTGACACAGAATGTTATTTATTGTTTCTAGTAATTTGGTAGATGTCAAATGTCCCAAGTATAAACATTACGTTTCTTTTATAAGTTTAGGTAGTTTCAAAGAAAATCTATAATAAAACGAACGACGTAGAATATTTGTTTTTCGAACAAAATCAAGATCTGAATCGTTTACGATTAATCACTTTATAAGAATGGGAATAGCCAGACAAACAATTTAAGATGTCTTTCGGTGTGTTAAAACAAGTATTTCGATTGAAACAAAGTCAGAATAAAGCATAAAAGCAAAAATATGTCAAAAAAGAAGCTTTGGTTTAAGCGGCTCATGGAAAACTGGAAGTCAGTTTTCGAAAATTGGACATAAATTTCAAACTCGATAAGAAATGTGTAAGCAACGTTCTGAAGGAACAAAATGTAGTTCAAAAATAAAGAAAATCGGCAACCAAATATTCTGAGAAGCAAAAAATGGAACAAAAATCAAAACTTAGAAGTCTCAGTGACGAGTTTTCGCCTGCTAAAAATTTGGAAATCGTTAATGACGACGTATAAATTTTTACTTTTGATGAGGAATGAAACGACGAATAATTATTGTCAGAAAGGCAAGGAAGTAAATTTAGGAGTGCATTTCAAAATGCACAAAAAGTTCAACTCGAAAGTATTATGTTATCTTGTGTAACGTGGGCATTCTTCAGTATTTATTTGACCTGGAAATTCTGTAGTCTATAGAGAACCAGGTAGACAGGAACGACTCAATTTTACCAGAAATGGTGTTCCCTATTCTGGCGGATCTTTGATGTTTTGGGGGGGGGGACATAATGTACGGTCGCCGTACACCACTTTTTGACATTGAGCAAACAATACCAGGTACTATATTCGCTTAAAACATTATGAATACCGATAGTTCAGCTCTTACGCAATGAATATAGAGCATAGTTCAGATATCAAGATGATAGTGCCAGAGCACATAGCACGGTAATGATACAGAACATCCTAGAGGAAGAAGATATCCAAAGAATGAATTGGCCAGCACGTTCACCAGACATTAATCCCATTGAAAATGTGTGGAATTATATTGACAGAGCAATATCCAATCGAGAAAACCCTTCAAGACCTGACTGCTACCGTTCAAGAAGAGTTGGACGATATGGCTGACCATGTTATCGATAACTTGATCGCGGGATGCTGAGACGCGTTGGACAATTTATTGCACGAACTACCAGTCGGAATTTTTCTTAATTTAACGAAAAATTTGAGATTGATACGTGTTTTGAGACGTGCATAGACAAGATATCTGGATACCCAACGCACTACTCGTTTTTTACCCCATCCGTCTAAGGCGCCCTCTAGGCGCGCAGTCTCGTTATTTAATAGCCAGACCTCGTAAAATCAAAACAAACACTTTGTACGGATTTTTGTCCCCACACCCTCATATTCAATCCAATATAAAAGAAAAAAAACTATCGATAAATCTTATTTTATTTCATTTTAATAAATGTATTGACTTATATTATTTTAATTAATATTTCAATATAGTTACTCAATAATAGTAGACTACCTTCAGTTCCATATTGCAAGTAATCAATTAATTAGGAATAATATTAATTTCTTCCATAAAAATAATAGTTATCCGCCGCGCCGCACCTCTTAGTATTAGATACATACATTCTCTTTTTGCATTCTACCTGTTTTCAACATTAATGTGCATAAAAAAAGTTTTGTAAGACTTACTAGGCCAGGTAGTTTTATTTGATATTTATACATAATTGGGTACCGTTTACATCATGTTTTGTGGGTGAACAGGTGTCAGCTACTTTTTATTGAAACAATAAGACAATAAAGTAAATATAATAGGTATAATCTAGTAGCTTACAAGTAGGGGTTGCAATCCCGCGGGATTTTCGCTGGATTGACTTCGTAACAGCGGGATCCTGCGGGATCCGGCGTAGTTTATAGCTTTTTTATGAAATTCAAAATAATAGAAAAAATATTTATTAATCCCTAACACGTACCACTTTTCAATAGCTTAATTATCCCTGTTTACATTAGCAGGTAGGTAATTTTATAAAGGGGCGGTTAATATCGGTAAATTTTTATGACCCAAAAAAATATCTGAATTGTATTATTCAGAACAATAAACATAAAAATTTGTATTCTGTTGAGTTTCATAGAAAGTGGTTCTCTGTCCATAGTGCAAAAAGTGATTATAAAAACGAAAATATCGAGTCAAACGTGCTGCAATTGCAAAACTTCTCTTTACAAATTTTGTTATATTTGTGGAGAATTTATGGTGAAATCGCAAGCCTTTTTCCGAAAATGTGATGAAAAAAGCTTATTGCAAATATTTTGGAACTTTAATTGGAGACCAAAACAAGCAGTGGGCTCCCCACGTGTGCTGTATTAGTTGTTGCGTGTGCAGTGGATGAATGGGAAGTTGCATTTTGCAATTCGGCGGGGACCTACTAACCATTTTGACGACTGCTATTTTTGTCTAACAAAGACTGAAGGTTATTCTAAAAAAGGAAAGCACAAGATCGAGTATCCAAATTTGCCGTTTGCTATACGACCTGTTCTCCATAACGAAGACTTACCAGTACCGATTGCGCCTTTAGATCCGCAAAATATTGTTTTAGAAGATACTGGAGACAACGTATCATCAGGAAGCTCCGAAGAACAATGCATCAACCCTATTTTTACTCCATGTACCAATTCCGAGCAACATTTGATTGTTCAAAGTGAGTTGAATGATTTAGCACGTATGTTGGGGTTATCAAGGCAACAGTCTGAACTTCTTGCTTCCCGTCTTAAGGAATGGAATTTGTTAGCCAAAGAGACAAAAATTACGACCTTTAGTAAAAGAAATGCTACATTTTCTGCATTCCACGGTATGGGAAATTCGTTGTGTGCATGTACGCATATTAATAGTTTAATGAAGGAACTTGATATTGAGCATAATCCTAGTGTGTGGTGCCTATTTATTGGCTCGTCTAAATACAAATTAAAAGTAGTGTTATTACACAATGGAAATTTAAAACCGTCTATACCAGTTGCCCATTCTGTGAAGATGAAAGAAATTAACTACAAGTACAAATGGCAGATATGTGGGGACCTGAAGGTGATTGGAATTTTAATGGAACTTCAGGGAGGGTTTACGAAACATCGATGTTTTCTTTGTCTATAGGACAGTCGGGCAGTAGATCATGTAAAAAAAAATTGGTAAGCAAGAAGTGAGTTATACCCCTTGTAGATCCCAAAAATGTCCTTCTGTCCCACTTTCACATTAAATTTGGATTGATGAAAAACTTTGTAAAGGCTATGGATAAAGAGGGTGATGGATTCGAATACCTTAGAGGGGTCTTTCCCCAGAATTTTGCAAAAAAGCTCACAAGACAAGAACTTAGAGCATGGAAGGCATTTGTTAGTGTAGTGAGGAGATTTTTGAGCAACAATATGGATCCAAACTACCAACAGTTGGTTGATGAACTTCTAGACGACTACAAAACTCTTGGTGCTCGAACCACATTGAAAATTCATTTCCTCTATTCCCATCTGACGTTTTCCCGACAATTTAGGAGCTGTAAGTGACCACCAAAATATTAGAACATGGAAATTTGGTATCAAGGACGACGGGATTCGGCCATGATGGGTGATTACTGTTGGTTTTTAAAAAGAGAAAGTGCAGCCCCTCATAAAAGGAAAAAAGTTGAGCTAATTGATATTTAAAGTGATTTTTTTGTTTTTAATAGATGTGAACTATAAATATTGTCAATATATAAGGATTTAAAAAACACATATGCTATTCATTCTTGTGTTACTACAAAATTTTTTTTGTCGACCAGTGTAATTATTGGGTGGTCACTAAACAATATCAATATTCGGTAGAACCTTTTGTACTATACTAGTTAACTAAAAATATCAATTCTAATCTTTATCTGAAGTAATAGGTAATACAGGGTGTCTCAAAACGAAGTAACTATTTCTAGAGTGAGTGAGAAGCAAACAAAACACGGGAGAGGGGCGGCGCGGGGGTCATTTACTAGCACCTTCCTTAAATTTTTAGTTGCCATCATGCCCTACACGGGAGAACAAAGCTCGTTTTGGGTGAGCGCATATTTCGAGAACAATCGATCACGAGTTCGACGGTTCTATCGGTTACATTATTGACTGCGCAACATTGCGCAAGCTCCGAGCAATGCAACAATTTTAGCTGGGATCCAGACGTTCAATACTACTGGAAACACTATTGATGAAAATCATCACTGCCGCTCAAGGACAGCAAGAACGCCTGGAAACATTCAGTCGGTAGCAGATTCTGTAAGCTGACAGCCTCTGGTCAGCGTGAGTTTCAACTGGGATTATCAAGAGCGACAATTCTCCGCATAATGCGATATGATTTGTACCTAAAAGCCTATTAAATTCAGATTGTGCAAGCTCGACATGAATATGATTACGTTATAAGATTGACTTTTGCGAATGCAATGTTATAGAGATTTAACAATTTCAACAACATGTTATTCACTGATGAGGCACTTTTTCATTTGGATGGATATGTAAATCGTCAAAATTGTCGTTTTTGGAAAGAAAAGAATCCACTGACCTTACATAAACGCCCGTTGCATAGACCAATAGTCACCCTGTGGATCGCTACGTCGGCGAACTGCTTTATTGGGTCCTACTTTTATGAAGATAACAGAGGATATGCAGTAACTGTAACTTCTACATCCTACGTCGCATTTTTATCGGGCCTCAACTGCAACAATTTGAGCATTATAAGCGGCTGACTTGGTTCCAGCAGGATATGGCCACATCGCACGCCACTAACAACCCTTTAGCTGCATTGCGCGAGTTGTTCCCAGAAACGAAGATGTGATATTGAATGGTCACCTCGGAGCCCTGACTTGACCCCACCTGATTTTTTCTTGTGAGGTTATCTTAAGAACGTGATCTACGAGAATAATCCACGAAATTTGACAGATTTAAGAACAATATTGAAGAAAAGATGAGAAGTATTCTCCAAAAAGTTTTTGAAATGTACGCAAACGGTTTGAGGAGTGCCGTCAACGTGACGATAGTCATTTAAACAATGTCCAGTTTTCCAACTGAAGTAGTTGGGTCGTTATGAGACAACCTGTAGTTATAAACAGTCTTTTATATTCACAAAAAAGTATCATATGGATTTAGTCTACCAATTTTTCTTCTAATATGAAATAATCAAATAATCCGTCACTTCCCTTTTTGAAAAACAAAGGGCATCAAAGGTTTTACCTTCAACCTACTTCTTATAGAACTACATATGTAGCCAGTATCCGAAAAGGCTCTTTATGCATCTAAACTCGTTGGCTTGATGGTTAATAAATAGTCATGCAATCGGTTTCAAATCCTGCCATTTTTTTCTTTACTATTTTATCAATGTTTTTCTCTTTTGTAGTTTCTGTCTGTTTAGTGTAATCTTCTTGGTCTTGTTTTAGCTGCATTTCTAATTCCTCTTGTAAAGTTAAATCATTTTCCAGATATTGTTGGCTATTATCTGTATCTGCATCTACGTCTTCGTCATCTACAAGTTCCATGTTCTCATCGTCGTCTTTAATGAGGCTGAATAAAATGTCATTCATTTTTTGCCGTAACTTATTCTTTTTTTAGCATTTAGTAGGAATGGACGTTTTCACGTCTTCTTCTTTGCGTATTTCTTTCACTCTTTCAAGTAGCGCCACGGAAAGTTCTTTACTTATTATTATATCTCGCTTTTCGAACTTCTCCAAAATAAATCGAAATGTTGTGTATGCAGTTAATAGGATAGACTCTCTTCTGCATAGTATTTCAACACCCAATTCAAAGGGCTGTAGGTTATGGTCGACAACATTTTTGATTTTGTGCCATGCTTCATCCGAAAATTTTATCTCAGATGCTATGTTCCAGCTCGTAAAACGCATTCCTGAATAGCTTAAAGGCGGCAATTTGAATAAATTTCCACCGATGCTTTTCGCAGTTTTGATCCGCAACATACTACGGGATCCCGCAGGGCCTAAACTGTACCCCACTTTGCTGGATTGCAATCCCTACTTACAAGAATCAGGAGAAATTGATGGACAAATGAAACAATTTTGGAAAATATCGTAGAAAATTGTCACTTGAAGTCAAATGAGATTTTTAAGATAAAAAGAAAAGATGAATAAAGAAAGAAAGAAGTCCAAAGACTCGATAATTGGAAAAGTACAGCTAAACTGGTTGTCTATAGAATAGACGATGAAACTGTTTGAAGTTAGAGTTCCCAACAACAAGAAGAAGGAAAAATGGTGAACATGATGAAGACTGGAGTAAGCCTAAAAGTTCAAGTAAAAAGCAAAATCTGATAATTCAGGATTTATTACGATACACGAGATCAAGATGACGATATTGGAGAGACCACGTTGACCAAATGATGGAAGATCGATGGGCTTAATGAGCAGAAGATGAAAAACCTCCGACCTCACAACAGATGGTACGAAAGCTGGACTCTACTTCTTTTGAGGCTGAATAGTAGAAGAAACAAGGGTCAAGTCTTAAGAAAAAAAGAAGAAGAAGAAGAGAAGTTCAAAAATTCAACTTGACTATGAAAAGTACCCATTCGAATTTTAAAATGGGAAATATGAACTTGTGATATATAATTAGAAAAATCTCTATACTGTATCGTCAGGAACTGCTTAGAGATCATATAGCAAAAGTTGTGATAAGATGACTAAATGCATCTGATCTAATGATAAAAAGTCTCAAAAATACACGCGACTTGGATCCTATCCAGCACAGATGGGTTATAATGAAGTTTATCATTTTTAAAGTAAACGTACTCAGAACGTGTTGGCATACGAGTGCTATTTGAGTTGTTTACAGATACTTGAAGCATTCATCTTGGTCAAAAAATGGAATCAAATAGCGAACGTTTTCGTACGATGCCTTTCGAGGTGGATTAAACCAACAGCAGAGTGCCGAACAACTCGCTTCGAGTTGTAATGAAGTGGTAATGAAGCACCACCAACATGTTTCGCTGAAAGGTCGTCCAAAATCGGCTGTTGAGCCAGAAAACATGAATGCTTTGCGTAAACTGATATTGAAAGAAAGTAATGTATATCACCGTGAGATTGAGGCACATTTGACCATTAGTTCCATTCCCATACATTCAATAAAAAACTAAACAATAATCGAATGGGATGACTCAATCTTCGCACACAAAGTACTTCGAAGCAAATGGTCGCCTATTTTTTCGGATTAACTAGACATCTCGCCACCGATCCACTACAGCAACGTAGAACGGTTCCATCCTAAATGGTACATTAGAATTTTTTGCCAGAAATATTCGAAAAAATGGGGGAGATCAATCGCAAAAGATTAATCATTCTCCACTATAAATCAGTTAAAAAAAAAACGATTTTGAACAGTCAAAATATCGTATTGATGGGTCATCCGCCGTTCAGTCCTTGTTTGGAACCCAATGATTTCTTTTTATTCTCGCAGATCAACGTTTTTGTACACCTAAACAAGCGGTTGATGCCTTTGAATAGAATGTTGTGAGGTACCTCAATCGGAATGGGAAAAATGCTTCTACAATTGATTCAAACGTACGCAGAATATTTTCATCCAATGATAAATATTTGTTTTTCTTTATCTCAAAATTTAAGTAGCAACCCTCGTAATACAAGTTAGTATTTCTTCAACAGCCACAACTAAGTTGTTCATTGTTTTTCAAGAACAAAGCAATCAATATTGATTGATTAAGGCTATTCCACGTCGTAAACAGGCTTTATAAGTTACGGTTTTCCACAATGTTTTTTTAGAAAATATTTTTTTTGGTCTTTTTTTGTTCATTTTGTGTCCTTTAGTAAATAAATATTATAAATTAAAAGTGAATTTTTATCGGTGACAAGGGATTGCTTAAAGTTCAGTAAAACACTTTTATGGGACATTATATACTTTTCAAATTAACAAAAGGATAAATAAAAATTTTTTCATATGTGTACGTTTTATTGCAATTCTATTCATACATAAAACATGTGTACATTTTTTTTTAAATTTCTCTTCATAAAATGTCAAATAAACAACTAGCCTTGTTTTCTCGACCTTAAAATCACGTTTACACACTTTTAATGTCGTAATATTAAATCAGGGAATTTTATTTGTTATATTTCTATTATAAACATTTCGTTGTATTCTGACACGACTGAAATGTTATTGTTTATACCTTGACCATTCCCAATCGGTGAAAACCAAGTGACACACATCATTTTTAAGGTTAACACAACAAGACATATTTTCATATCATGAAAATAGTTCTTACTATCGAAAAATTTTCAATTTCCAATCTTAAATGTTGGTAACATTTGAATTTACATGTTTAAATTGTATTAAAAATTAGACTTTTAAATTGTTTGGCATTTAAAAATTGAAAATATTTATTGTCCATTGTACGATGTTGTAAAAATCTACGATAAACTATCTTGATAAACAAACAATAGCCTAAATACATAAATAATTTCAACATAAGTTTTCGATAATATATGCGTTTTTAAAAATTTAAAAAGTACTGGAACTTACAAAGAAAATAATATGAACAAAAACAAACTTACCCTTCTGTTAACTGCTAATTCCTACAAAGTACTCAGTAAGTTCACTAAACTATAAGTAATTATGAATAACGTATAACACTAAACACTTAAACGAAATCAAAACTTTTTGAAACACCGAAAAAAATGTTAGTAAAAGATAAAAAGCCACCGACAGATAAGTGTTTCTGTGTCCACTAACAAACACAACTTTAATAATACAAAATACGAAGAGTAGATTGGAAGAGAAATACGAGATTCCTCTTAAACTCCCACCACTTTCCACAGAACGCCGTTCACTGAATAGGATTGCATAGGTATGCACTTTATTTTAACACTAGGTCAAGAAACAAAAAGTGCAATAATAATTTCATATAGTTATAAATATTTTCTTGCAACTATAATAATATTTATTATTCGTGACTGTGTTCTATCAGTTTAAAATTATGATTTGCATGTGATTACAATATGGGCAACTATAACTATTACTTCTATTTGTGACTTAACTATATATGCAACACGTTTTACACATATCCTTGAAATAATTAACGGTTTTAAATATATCACAAACAATTAAAAAAACACATTGGACACATAATAAAAGTTAGTATCTTTTATACACGATATTTTCTACATAATAGATAGTCTAAATACTTGGTGACAAGAAACATTTATTTGTTATTGGTAATATGTTTCTAATAATATTTTTAAAAATATATGCGTTTCAGCTAGGCAAACGCATTGAAGCACGTTGAATTTTGGAAAATGATTCTAAACTGAATGTATTGGTTTATGCACAGTTTTATACGCTTCGTCATCGTTTAAACAGATATTGCTATTGTCACAATCATTTTTATTATCAATAAATCGAACCAATTTTTTTATAATAGATGAATATGTCGAGTGAAAATATTAGTCTCAAAGAGTTTTTCTTGTTAATGGAACGGGAATTTTATTCTAGGGAATACCGTGCGTTAAATGGAACGTATCATTTAAGAATTTTAAAAATGACAGTTGACAGTTTCGCACGTGGAGTTTAATAATAAGAGTTATTATAACCTTAAAATGCATAGTTAGTATGTATTCTGAAATAACTAATAATAGTTAAGTTTTTATTAAGATAAACTATTTGATAAACGTATTATATATACATAAGAAAGTTATAAAATGAAAAGTGAACCTATAAATTCCTCATCGGAATGTGATGAAAGCGACTCGTGTGGCGAAGATCGTAAGAATCAAGGAAACAAATTGAAAAAAGTCTCAAAAATGAAAAGAAAATACGAAGATATACCCACAGATAATCCTACCAAGAATAAAAAACAAAAAAACGATCTTTATAGACCTCCAACTGTAGAAGAGCTCAACAATTTGAAAGTAACAGAAAATCTTTTCAATAATAATTTATTCAGACTTCAAATTGAAGAATTGCTAACAGAACTGAAAATTAAAGTAAAAAGAAAAAATCATTTTCAAAATTGGTTACAAGAAGTATCCAATTATATCCAATTGTTACCTTCTTTAAAGATACCTCTTTCAGAATTGTCCAAATTAAATAAAGCAAATATCAGTGGGAAAAACTTGCTTCATAGTTTTATTTTGCTGGGAAAAATATGCGAAACAGATCAAGATGTAACACTAAAATTCGAAAAACCTGAGAAAGTGCAATACTTTGGTTTATACGAACATGGTGCCCTGCCTGGACCTAATATAACTTTGAATATTAATTTAGTAATGCCTAAAACCTGCTTCTTAGTAAAGGATTATTTAAATAATAGATATTTAATGAAAAAGATGTATTATCTTTTATATGTGGCCGAGTTTTTAAAACAAGCTGACTTTATAGGTGACCTCAAGTTAGAGTTCTATGAGAATAATTGCTTACAACCAACTATCAATATTAAGCCTGTGAATTGTGACAAAATCAATCTTAAAATTCATGTTACACCATCTGAAGATTCATTTAATCTGACTAGATTTTTACCTGATATGAATAATATAAAATTAGATCTATTTGATCTAAATGTGGATAGTGATATTTTAAGAAACACAAATACTGTGCTATATAATAGTTTATTAGCACATGACGCTACACTATTTGTCAATAATGAGTATATTAAAGAACTTTTGAATGACCAAACAAATATAAAAGATGGAATTAAACTTCTATCTGTCTGGTTGAATCAAAGAGAACTCAACGTTGGTTTAGGAGCTTTTACTGAAACAATTATGTTATATTTAGTAATATATTTATTAGAAAAAAAGAAGATTAATAAATATATGAGTTCTTATCAAATAATAAGAAATTTCTGGACTTTCATAACCACTAAAGACCTTTTAGCAGAAACTATTCATATTGGAGAGGTATCATCAGAAATATTAGCCAAGTTTAAACAACACTTCAGTGTAGTAATTTTGGATAAAACTGGATGTTACAACGTAGCTTCTTTTTTGAGTGAGCAAACTTATGAGAAAGTGAAATTTGAAAGTCAAGTAGCGCTTAGGTATTTGGATGGAAATAAAACTAATTCCTTCCATGAATTATTTCTAACTAAGTACCCGTTTCATCTCCAATATGATGCTGTAATTGACTTAACAAAAGGGATACCTTTGACAGAAAAGCTCCAAATTGACCCTAAAGAAAAATGTTTGTGCATAGGATATGAAAATATCTTAATTTTACGTTATTTGACAAATATTTTAAAAAAAGCTTTAAACACAAGGGTATTAAATATCGTACCAAAAATAGAAACATCTGGAAGAGATTTTAAACGTTTTCTTTTTGGTCTGAGCTTAAATCCAGAAGAAGCATTCAATTTCATCGATATGGGTCCTCCATTAAACAAATTTGCAGAAGCAGAAGCTTACAGAAACTTTTGGGGAGAACTAGCAAGCGATAGGAGATTCAAGGATGGTTCAACTAATGTGGCTGTATATTTTAGAAGTAATACCATCAGTGCCAAACGTAAAATAATAACAAAGATAGTGGATTTTGTTCTGCAAAATAAGTTGAATATGGAATATAAGGTCAGTATACAGTAAGATTTTCTGAAAACCCAACATAGGAAACAAATGTGCTGCAATTTAAACTCTATGTTAAATTTGGGTCAGTTACTTGCACTGGTGAACCACCAGTGCTCCTCGACCCTATTCCGACCTTCTTTGTACCTTGTTTTTTATTACTGTTGCAGTGGAACACAAGTTTTTTATCAACAATTTCAAATTATTGCAACAGTAAATAATAAATACTGATTTAAAGAAAAAACAATGAATGGCGAAAATCTGAGCACAACAGTATTACTAAAAGTGCTTCGATTTTCGTCATTCAAAAACGAATTCCCTTTGTTTTTTTTAATCAGTATATATTATTTACTGTTGTAATATTTTGAAATTCATTTATTTATTCACCAGAGTAACAGTACATTACATTACATAGTAGTACTAACGAGTTTCCTGTTTGTTAGTTTGTTAGGTTAGGTTAGACTGTCTTACCCATGCTTGTTCACCGTAAAAACTAACTTGAAACTAATATAAAGAGTTATTTTCAATGTAATAGGCATAAAAGCATATTAAATTTTTCAATACTTATTTTTATAAACGTCAGTATATAGTTCTTCCAATATCAATTGCAGATTATAAAAACTGGTTCGAAACCCTTGCCGATAATTTTGTTTAGATAGGCGTAGATATCTCATTTTATAAATTTATTATTATAATAAATACTTTTAAAATTATGTAAATCTTATGCGAGAAAGTATTCGCTTAAAGGCAATAGAATCATTATAAATTGGAACTTATAATGAAAATTATTATTATACCTCGTTAACTTAACGCTACAACTGAATATTAAATTATAAAATGTAAAAAGACGAGTAAAAGTACCTGTCTGTAAGGGCGTTTGGTTTAAACAGGGTACAAGAAGTGAACTGAGCCCTTTTTGTACCCCAATAGTTTTTTTTTCTGGAAAATGAAATTTCAAAGCAAAAACCATAAAAAAATATAAAATCTTTGCAAATAAAACGAAGGAAAAATAACATTTCAATCCCAAAGTATGCTTATAAATAATCATTGTAAAGAGGGTGATCCACATACTCATCTTCTTCTTTGATAACAGTTTTTCCAAAGCTTTAGGCGGTCTGCTGCTAGAACTTTCTTAAGAGTTCTACAATCTCTTTACTCATTTTTGGAGACTGATTTTTTTATTATGATTGCATTATCAGATTGCTGAATATTTTCCTTTTTTAAACATTCGAATATATTTAAAATAATTTGCTGAGAATTTATATCTAAATCTCTATTATTAAATTCATATCATTCACCTATGGTCTGAATAACGCCATATTTCTATTTATTTAAAAAAAATTAGGAATTAAATAAATCTCACCATGTCACGCCACTGCTTATCGCAGACTGTATGACAGGAATATTTCGAAGAAATTGTGTACATACGCCTTCCGACAGCTTCGGTCAATAGAAATGCACTTACGTTCACGTTTCGATGTTTTCATTGGTAAACAGTAGAGATGATGAGTCCACGGGGACTGACGGTTTGTTAGATGTTTACCGAATTTTATACGGAGAGTAAACACTTATTAATTTGGTATGATTGCCGTGCGTATTTATGAAATATTGATTGTTCCTCGCATAACTGTCTTTTGCAATTGATATTGGAAGAACTGGGATTCCTGTTCATCAGTTAACTCTAATAGTATGAGATCCTGGTGCAGGATTAGTGCGCTTATCGGTTTTTTGGCAAAACCCAAATTTTTATGTACATATTTATAATTAGGAGAATAGATATCCACCAGGCTGCCTATCAAAATTTGGCTCTTAGTATTTTTAATTAAATTATTTTCGAAACAATTTCGTTCACTTGCTTTTTAAATAAAAGCTCGTCTACATCAAGGAAATTTATATAGATTCTAAAAAATCCCCTTGATTGATTCCGAGAGATCAATTATTTTAGGTAAATAAATGTCTAAGGATGATTTGGGGAGGGAATCAATAAGCCTTTTATTTTTTTTCATTAAATAAAGTATCTAAAGCTATTACAAATATTGAGACGGAATAAGAAATTAAGTATTATCAATCGAATTTGGGTGTATTAGAAACAAATTCTTTTTATTGGCTATGGGTTTTTCGTGTTAGAGCCTGAACCATCTAGTCATTCATCTTAAATCTTATTCATGTTATATTGGATGAGTACTAACATTATTTTATCAAGATTCATGTGTATTTTTTATACAAAACTGTCACATATATGAGGATGGTCCCAGAAGTACCTGGTCTGGCCTAAAGGTGGCGGTAGTTGCTTGAAAAATACACAAATTATACAGCGTATGTTTTAAGTTTTGAAGACGCCACGTTGTTTAGTATTTTTTTTGACTATCATCAAAAGTGAACGTTTTCAGTAAATTTGTAAACATGGAAAAAATTGATTATCGTTATTTTATAACAATATTTTTATTTAAAAGGCATTATCCCAACAAATATAAAAGCTGAACTAGATTCTACTCTGGGTGAGACTGCTCCTTCGTTGTCAACAGTAAAATATCGGGTAGCAGAGTTTAAACGACCTGGAAAAACCAGCATCGCAGTGGTCGACCAAATGAGGTGACGACTACAGGTCGTCGACTCAAAGTGCGTGAACTAGTAGACATAGTAATCATTTCAAAAAGTACAGTACATTGCATATTAACTGAAAATTTCAACATGGAAAGCTGTGCGCACCCGAAACAAAAGAACAATCAAAACAATGCGCTGAAAAGGTAGATCCGGCTCCAAAGAAATCAAAGATTGTTGCATCTACAGCGTCGGTTTTTTGGGATGCGCGTGGGATAATTTTTACTGACTCTCTTGAAAAGCTATCAACGGCGAGTATTATGCGAACTTATTGAGCAAATAAATCAAGTAAAAATAGTTGCATTAGGTTAAGAAGAAAGTCAAGACAATGCACCAGCTCACACATCTGTTATTGCAATGGCTAAAATTAATGAATTCAAGTTTGAATTGCTACCTTGATAATCAAAGATTCTCCAACAATGAAGAGGTCATGTCGGCATTTAATAGGAATTTTGAGGAGCTTGATGATTCTTATTATAAAAAGGGTATCGAACTTATTGAACATCACTGGGAAAAGTGTATGGAGCTAAAAGAAGATAACCCCTTGGGGTCGATATCGGTTTCCAAGGGTTCGACATAAACGAAAACTGTTTTTGGGGGTCGACGACGTCTACAAATCGGCTCGTTATAACTAACACGAGTTCTTATTTAAAATTTTTTAGATACTGTATAACTTGTTCTCGGGGTACCGACTTGTTATGAGAATGACTAATATTTTAGTAGGAAGTATCATTTTTGTACTTTTAAAAAAACTCAACAATCGATAAGCGCGCACACGTTCGTAGAAGATGAATAACTTGACTAGTTAAAAAGCGTGAAAAATTCCTGTAAGACAATAAATATAATGTGTTTAAGCGTATAAATCTTTCAGGCATGTTTTGACTTGCACCGTTTTAGGCGCATATACGCAATTTAACCCGAACGAGATTATGATAAAGTTGAAGTCCAAAAATGCTCCGGATATTTGATTATAGAACACGCTTGCACTTATGTTAAAAGTGCATTTGGGTTTTCAATTTCTTCTGAACTTGAATGATAATACGGGAGATTTAAAGCGAAAAAAAGCGAATTGTTGCCACGAATTTTCCAAAAAAAAAATTCAGCCTCGCTGTGCTCCACTCTGAAATCGCAAAAATCTTTCAAACTTCTGCTTTTTTTTTCATTTAACATGCAAAAAAATGATATTTAAAAATAATTAAAAAGATGACTTTTGCAGTTGAAGGTATTCGCCCTTTAAAATGCTTTTTTCTTAATTTTTTTTTTGTCATTTTTAAATGTACGTTAAATGAAAATCGTGTTTACTTTAGAGTCTAAAGTATTTAGGGAGCTGATGTTTATAAGCAAGTACTAGTTTATGACAAGCAGTTACCACAATTTATTCAAGTATACAATTATGGGCTTGGGGCAAAAGGTTTTTGTTCATTAGGATGTTAAATGTATTTAAAATATTTTCAGACTGAATAAGAGACATTCCACTCATAAAATTTTTTTTCATCAAAGTTTGCTTTCGTAAAAACTAGAGCAGTTTTTCAATTTTTTAGCAAAAATCAATGATTTTTTAATTTTTATTGTAATTTTACTTTATATTATGACAGGACAAATGTTTGCTAGATATCAGATTTTTTTATGTAAGATTTATGATAAACAATAATATTTTATTGTAGATTAACGAGAAATTAATTGCAATTGATAAAAGTGAATATTTTTTGTATTTATTTAATGCTCGTAATGGCTATATCGTATTACGAGCCCCGTCCCATTTCAGTCGGCCCAATTGAAAAGAATTACTAATTATTGCTTTTTCAGCTATTAAAAACCGGCAAATTGTTTCGTTTTGAGCACTTTATATTTTCTATAAACATTTTAGATACTTTTACAGGAGTTGCAAGTCTTAACATATGTTATAATTACAAACCAAAAAAAAAACCAAATGTAATCAGGAAAGCTTAAATATTAAACATACTTTTAAAAGTTACAATTGCGTAACATCCCCTTTATTTTTAATAACAGTCGTAATTCTTTGAGGCATGGTGTCTATTAAATTCTGGCAGTATTCGGGAGTAAAATCATCCCAAATTTCTTGTAGTCTTTCTTTTAATTCCATGACATTTCTAGCTGGATTTACACGCAACTGCTTTTTCATTTCATGCCAAAGTGTTTCTATTGGTGATAAATCTGGACTACTTGAAACCCACTCTAAAAGTGGAATATTGTTGTCTGAGAACCATTTTAAGGCCTTTTTTGACTTATGACAAGGCTTTCCCAGCGGTTAAAGTTACTTCTCTTGTTAGCAACAATGATTTTACTTTCCGCTTCAAGCAATCTGGATGAAAAGCTTCATTTTTTTTGTCGAATACCTCTACTTCGATCGTCACCCACGCAAACTTCAAAACGAGACTCATCACTCCAATGTATACAGCTCCACCGTTCATTTAATTGTATTTTTCTTTTGGATTTGAGTCATTAATGGTTTTGTAAAGAAAATTTAAATTTAGAAAAATATGCATTAAACTAAGGTGTTACAAAATTCACCTTGTATGTCCGAAATCCTAATTTTTGAGCCTTTCTATGACATGTGGATCTTGAAACCCGCCTACTCACTGCATTACTCTAAAGTACACTTAGTTGACCATAGTTGTTGACGTCTATTTTGTTGAATTATTCTTTTTTATCCTTGTCTGACTATTTCGATTTTCTTACGTACCGTCGTTTAGGGACAATCGAACAATTTTCAAAAATTCTACTCTCATTATTACTTCAAAAATCTATCTGTCACTTAAAAAAAATATTTTGTGAAAATATGACTTACACAGCCTACTTTATTATTTGCGTATTTTAGACCTAATGGAACACAATTTTGGAAACAATGAACCCTTGTATATGCATAAAAAATTATTATCAACAAGACCTATCTATTTCCATCATATTATATATCATCCAAAACCTATTTTAGACGTAAAACTAAAAGTTTAAAACATTTTACCAACAGCTACTTTTTGGCATTTTGAAATAGTTTAATAATTTCGAATTTTTTTAAGTGGGCCAACTGAAATGGGACGGGGCTAATCTAATCCCTCATCATATTCTCGTTGAACTGCTCTTGATATCGCCGAAGGGCAGAACATCACATTTTGGTGATAACGCTCTTTTTGTTCTTCGGAGTAGGCACCCATACTATCTTTGAATTCATCCAGATGAGAATGTAGCATAAGAAGTTTATCAGACAGCCCATAATTTTGAAGCTTTTTTTATCGGATAAATTTCTTTTTGTAACGAAATCATTTTGACAATCAGTAATTTTATTTTATCAAATGTCAGTTTTTCGAGCAAAATTTCTGATGGAAAAATTTTGAGTTAAAAAGAAACTTAAAAGAGAAGCTCGAGTGTTTTTCGGCAGGATAAATCAACGACCGAATATATGAATGAAAAACAACAATAATTATCTATATTTATACAATTAAATTATTTGAATGAACAGTTACTAAATACACACTTGTTATAAATTGTTTGGTTTGGTGTACTGATTCCAAAATTTTCTCTGGTATTCATACATGTAGAATATTCATTTTGATTTTTCTTACTCGAAGCTCGTAAGGAACTAATAAGGTTTTCGTGATGGTCAGGTTCAATTTGGAGGTGGGGATTAATAGAAGATGATGATGAGTGTTCCGTTATCTTTATAAGTTGTTGGTCACTTAATCCTGCTTTGGCTAACCGAGAAACTCGAATTATTGGTAATTTTATTGTTTGTAATGTCGAGTCTAATTTTACTTGCAAAATATTTGGTCCAAATAGAAATCTTATTAATACCCAGTGAAACATTTTTGTACTTACCAGGTTAGAATTATTGTTTTTCCAAAATGAATTTGGAGTTGAAAAGAAATCGTTCAAATTTTATGTTTTCATTTTGTTATCCATTTGATGCCTGCCGATCTTCTTGTTGAAGTTCCGTTTTTTCTTCTTCAAAATGGTAAATTTTACAGTTTGCAGCTTCTTCCCCCTCCAAACTAATTCATAAGAAACTGTATGAAAGTATCTTTTTTGTCATCCCTCTGGGTTGTCTATATTCCACAATTTTCTCATTTTCTTATTCAATGCTACATAACTTACTTTTCTTTTATCTGGAATAACTTGTAATTCTTTCCGTTTACTATTTCTCGAATCGCGACCTGGAAAAGTCAGGGAATTTCTCTAAATATCTGGAAAAAATTAGGATTATTTAAAATTATTCAACTACTAGAGTTTTTTCGTTTCCTTCGAATGAGATTGAAAAATTGGCGCGCATGCGATTGTCATACCATCTAGCGTACTTTTTATTGTACTATTCAGTACCATCTGTTTTATCTTTCGGAAATGTGTGCGTAAAAAATACCAGCTGATCATTGAGCAACTTAACCTTACAAAAGTGAGAAGGAATATTATGCTTATAACTTTTTGGATATTCAAGTTGTTGGATTGTTAATAAAAAAAAGGTTTAATCATGCTTCGATAAATACCTTGAAACATCCTATTTGGACTGCTTTAGGTATATAGTATATACCTACTGCAAAGATGATTCAGAATTCCAAATTGATTTAACTGCATATTCTTATATCAATCTTTTAATATATCTGCTACTTTTTGTAACGGAATTATTTTCGACAGTTCGTAATTTTGTATTTAACAAAACTCCATAAATTGTCTCCATGTTGACGCTTTACTATTTTTTGTGTATTGCGTTATTCCTTTTTCTATATTTTTTGTTATTTGTTGAATGGAAACATATTTAAATGACACATTTTATATAGGGGTTAATAGTAAAGTTTAAGAACTGAAACTAAAAATTAAAGTGTTTTTCAATGCCTAGAATCAGAATTCAAGCATAAGAACATAAACCAAAACTTTTTTTTGACCGGTGTTATAATTCTCCAAGTGTCCAAAGTTGACTACAAATTGTTTTGTTGGAAAATAAACATTGACTAATAGACGAATTTTTTCTATTAAAATTAGAAATAAAAAACAATTTAGTAGTAGTAGTTTTTTTCATAATTTTATTTTCAACAATTTTTAGATGCATTATAATGAATTCGAGGATGTTTTACATTTCAAACAACTGGTACCGAATTATCCGAATGGTACAAATGAAGAAACCTGCTTAAAAATTATTTTAGCATCTGACAATTTAAGTAAAATATTAAGGGAACTACCATTGTCATTGAAAATCACTGGTATACAAGGAGTTTCTGACGTGTTCGCTTATGCTGATGTTTTCCCACCAATACCAACTAATTTTAAGGTAAAATACCCGCAATTTTATTTACTTTATGCCTTAGTGTAGATCCTAATATAATTACTTAACCTTTTTATGTCTACACAAAAATTTTAAGACCAAATAGTTATGTCCTTCACAACAGCTTCTATCCTCTACAAGGCATACTGTTTGGATGCTCCATTCAATACAGAAGAGAGCAATTCGATTTAGGGGAAAACCAGAGTAGATCAGAAACTTGGACAGCTTAGAGCATTATTTATATGACATCAGTCGCTGACGGATGGATATGACAGCAGTTTCAATTTCTGCCATAGAAATACTTCGTATTGCCTGTCGTATTCTTTCAATCATATCATTTCATGTCGTGGGTCTATTTATGTGGACGAGATCTTTAATTGGACCTCACAAAAAAAATCTGAGTAAGTTAGGTTTGGATATCTGGGTGAACAAATAAATAAATTTCTACATCCTATCCACTTATCAGTTTATGTTTGTTTTAAAAAATGCCATACATATATGGAATAATGTGCCGGGCAAGAACATATTACGACGAATGGCTAAGGGTATGTCTTCTAAAAGAAGTGGCAATTCGTTGGTAATAATCCCGCACTACACATTTACAAACCAACGATCCTGATGTTGGATATCCTGCATCCCACTGGGATTCGCTTTGGACCAGTGGTGCTGGTGGTGATTTACTCTACCGTTACTATGAAACGAGGCCTCATCTATCCACAAAATTCGTGAAAGTAATTCAAATTTCAGCCTTATATCAATTTAAGAATGTTACAGGCAGAATAAATTTTTAATGTCCGTTTCTCGAGGCCACTTTTCTAATAATTTTTTGTCCCGGAGCTGTAATTCAATCCGTGCGGTTCTTAGTTGTCTACCTATTACAATTACCCTGAACTTTAATTAAATCTTTTGTTTACAGGTAGAAGAAGATGTTACTAAAGTACAAGGCAACAACTTAATATTATATCCCGATATGAAATCTACTAATTTACCTTATTACGTTCAACCAATAGAATGCGTTTTGCAATTAGAACATAGTTCGAAATGGCCGAACGATTTACAAGCCCTGCGACACCTGAAGGCGTCGTTCCACATAGAAATATCTAGATTGTTAGGCGAACAGAACGTTTTAACTCATCCCACGCGCGATTACTTGGTAGTATTTTACGAAGGAATCGTTTTCAGATACCGATTTTGTCTACCGAAAGAAATCGGTCTAGTTAAAAAAACAGCGATCGAAAACGGTTTGACTGGTTTCAAAGAATCCCCGGAAAGTTTCCAAATGGAAGTATATTTGAATATTTTACCGAAAATCGTCGGTGCTCTTCGAGGTATTCAGTCGATGTACCCCAGTTACGGACCTGGAACTGCTCTGATAAAAAGATGGCTGCGTACTCACCTCATCGATGATGATCTATTACCCGATATGGTTATTAACCTCTTAAACGCTTCTCTTTATTTGAATAATAACATTTCTAATACTCCTCAAATATCATTTATGAGATTTTTGAAGTTCGTCTCGGAATTCGATTGGAATTTACAAATCGTAGTCGTTAATTTCAACGACGAATTAACTAACGAAGAAATATCGAAAATCGAATCGAACGTACAAAGTAACAGAAACGCTTTCCCGAATTTGTTTATTCTCACCCCATACGATCAAAATTCGAGCGTTTTTACGAAAAATTCACCGTCGAAAGAGATTTTGAACAGGTTGAAGCGATTAGCTACGGAAAGTACGAATTTTATAAACGAAATTATTTTAAATCGAAAAGAAATCGATTTTAAAGGATTGTTCCTACCGAATTTCGAAGGATACGACGTTTTGATACATTTAAAATCGTCGATAAACACGAGAAATTACCAACGGTTGAATTTCTCCACCGTCGAAAACCGAATCGTTTTGGAAAAATACAAAATATCCAAAAAAGATAAGATTCCCGTCGTCGATTTCGATCCCGTAGGAATTTATTTGGATATTTTGAGGAAAAATTACGGAAATTACGCGATTTTCTTTCACGATAGTTACGGTGGGGATGTGATATGCGTTCTCTGGTTGCCTAAAACTCGAGCAACCGCCGAATTCAAAGTATCGAAAATTAACGCCCAAAAAATCGTCGATGATAAAGTTGTATTCAATTTTGACGCCGCCATCGAGGATTTTTTTATATTGGGAAAGGGTTTAGTTGATAATATTGAGAAAAGATGATTATTAAATACAATTTTATGAACATTAAGTTTCTTCTATTTTTACAAGTTAACCTTTTTAATAACGGGAAACGATCAATCTTCAGCGGTGACGACGACGACGACGTCTTCTTTGGGACCGTTACAAATCTGCCATGACTGTATCTGTTCATTATACCAAGCTTCTTTTCAAAAAAAATACTGTTTTATTATAATTACACCGGCGCACTACTGAGTTCTATCTACTAGTGACATCTGTTGAGGAAACGCCATTGCGGGAACATCCGATCTATACGGCACCTATTGAAAATCCCACAAACTCCGAAATGCGTGCTGTAATACGTTTACTCAATACTAAAGACCTCAAAGCAACGCATTGTAACATACCATATTATTAAGTGAGGTATATGGGTGTCCGCCGGGATGGTATACTACTTTGTTTTGCCGCCATTTTGGTAAACAGTGTTGACATTTCATATTTGGCAGTCTTGAAGTAGATACGTGGCAAATTTATTATGAAAAAATATTCGGTAAACCAACGTGTTTTAATCGTAGAAACATTTGATCAAAATCAATCATCGATTACTGTGACGATGAGAAATTTTTAGGAGAAACAACGTACCAACAAAATGCACTATTTATCGTGTAGTGAATGATTTCGAAGAAAGAGGGACTGTAGCTGATAGACCAAGCATGGACCACAACGTACTGCAATATCGGCTGAAAACATTACTGCTGCTTAAGAAAGTGTTCAAAACAATCCATCAACCTCAATTCGACGCCGTGCTCATGATCTTGGTCTTCAAAGAACAACTTTGGCCACAATTTTGCACAAGGATTTGCATTTGTTTCCATTTAAGATTCAGTCGACATAAGAGCTTCTTCCAGAAGACCATTTACGCTGCCGTACATATGCCAATAGGATGCTCCAGCTCGCCCATGACAACCCCGTTTTCATTTGAATGGATATGTGAATAAACGGAATAGTCTGGGCAATGGAAAACCTTCAAATTATTCATCGGTCACCTTTGCATCTATTAAAAGTGACAGCCTGGTGTGAAATTTGATCAGGAGGAATCATCGGACCTTACTTATTGGAAACTGAACGGTAACTGTCAATGGAGAGCGATATCGTGATATGATTGAAAACTTTTTAACGCCACGACTGCATGCTTTGGGCTTGATTAACATGTGGTATCAACAAGACGGTGCCACATAGCATACAGCCAGGATTACAATGGAATTACTGCGAGACCTCTTTCCACAACAAGTTATTTCAAGAAACGGTGATGTTGATTGGCCTCCACGGTCGCCTGATTTGACTACTCCGTATTTCATTTTGTGAGGATATCTAAAAAGCAAGGTTTGTGCAAACAAACGATGGAGCAACTCAAACAAAATATTCGTGATAAAATTAATGAAATACCGCGTGAAATGTGTGAGAATGTAATGAAAAATGTGCTCAAAAGGGCTCGCATTTGTGAGGCTAACAGACGGTTTTTCATTAGTCTTTCGATTACCTTCGATAAGATTGATAAAAATGCAATAAGGCTATAGTTACTTAGTGTTATTTTTCTCACCACACTTGTGCAGGGGAACAATTATAGCTGTTTTAGACAGCTAAGGGAAAGCCCATTCTCAAACGATTCGTTGGATAGAGAATATAAAGCGTTAATCATCGCTTCTGGAAAATTCAAAAGTAACTTTACTGATAACCAATCGCTGCCTCTTTTGAATGCTGAGTATGGTTTGCTCTATCTGAAATCTATCTACAGGTCTGAGGAAGAGACTGGTACTGATTCTTTTAGAAGGAACAAAGAAAGAAAGATCATCACGACTTTGAGATAGTTTAGAACTAATATTCTTACTTACGTTCACGAAATAATTGTTAAATTCATCCGGGTCGATGTCAATACTGTTGTATTTGACTTGAAAGGGAAGCATTCATTAATGCTACTCCTTATATACTATTTTTAAAGGTTGCAGTAGGTCTTGGGGCCAAGTTCTACGTAATCTTGTCGGTGCGTGGACCGTTAGTGGATAGTTCTTCTATTAGCTCGTTGTTATAGTTTGCCATCTGTTGATTGTATGTTACGGCAATACGCTGAATCTCATTTTTGACGTAGGGAATGTTGAAATCGGTGTGGAGAGTATTACGGACATACCATATCATCCGCCAAGTTTCTCAATGTTTTGGATTGAAACTTTTGTATTATGTTGATCGCAGTAGGCTTAGCACATTCCCAGAATTGGATGCTGTACAGCCATATCGGCTTTAAGATTGATTTGTATATCAGCAATTTCTTGGTTATTGACAATTTTGATTTCCGTGCGAGGAGCCAGTGCATTTGAAGTTGACTTGTACTGATTTAGCTGAATTGATCTTAGTTCTCCATTCGATGTACCACTCATTAAGCTGGTCGATATGATTTTGTAAATCTTCAGTAGCTGTTAGTGGGCTACATCATCAGCGAATGAAGCCATTTTAGTGTTGTTGGTTACTGGTATATATGATGTATATATAAGGAAAAGCAATGACTCTAAGACATTACCTTGGGGGACACCAGATTCAACAGGAAAGAAATCAGATTTCTGGTCTGAGAATCTTACAGAAAAGGTTCTATTCGATAAGTATGATTTGAAGAGAAGGTAGTAACTACTTAAAAGACAGTTTTTTTATTTAAAGAGTAGACCTCTGTGCCACACCTGACCGAAGGCTTGGGAGATGTCTAGGAATATCGCATTGCAATACTTTTTGTCTTCAAGACCCTTGGTTTTCATTTATTAACCTATGAACTTGTAGGGATGTAGAATAGTGTTCCCGAAATCCAAATTGGTGATTAGTTAGTAACTCCATGAGATCATGATCCGTGTTTATCCTTTTTAGTAGAAGCCGTTCGAGGACTTATCTGTAGGATAAGGTGTCTTGTGGAGGTTTGCTTGGTTTTTGCACCATGATGATCTCTGCATACTTTCAAACTTTTGGAAAGTTAAAAGGACAATAGCTTTACGTGGTAATTGTTTTAGAATTTGTCGATTGATATGGTCATATCCAGGTGCTTTGTGGTTATTAAGTATATCTATTTCTTTTTTTATTTCTGTTGGAGAGAATGGTTCAATCTTTAAAACCTTAATCAGATGGGCAGCAAATGTATCCAGCCTTCTCTTTATTTGATCGAGTCCACTATTCGTTTGGTTTGCGAATAGGAGGTACGGCAGCTTGAAGTCTTTTTATTTTTTTTGTAGCCTTCCATAGAGTTTGATCATTTAGGGATAAATTGGTCAAGTAATGCTCAAATGGGTCGTTTTGTGCTGTTTTTAGTTCCCTATTAATTAAGTCTATCCTGTACATGTTGGTCAATAACATTTGTGGTTCTTTGTCATGTTCTTCTGCCTCTTCGTTTTGCGGCGATGAGTAGGCGAATGTGTAGCGGCACGTTTGTAGATGTATCATTGTACATTGTACTGCTTTTTGTACCATTTTTGTAAAGTATTGTACTGATTCATCCAGGTCCTCTGGGTATTTTAGTCGAAGTTGGAGGTTGAGGTTCTCTTCTAAGTAGTAGCGAAATTGATCCCAGTTTGTATTTTTTGAGGTCAGCTTATGAGAAAGTGCCGTTGTGTCCTTGATCAAACGTTAAAAGACTTTAGATTCAGGTTAGGTAGTGTCTGCCGAATTTTTGAATGAGAACTGTG
This sequence comes from Diorhabda carinulata, assembly GCF_026250575.1. Lineage (NCBI taxonomy): Eukaryota > Metazoa > Arthropoda > Insecta > Coleoptera > Chrysomelidae > Diorhabda > Diorhabda carinulata. Next base: position 3,507,640 of record NC_079470.1, read on the forward strand.
TTGGCTGATTTCCAACATTGTGGAAAGTGAGAAAATGTCAAGCAGGCGTAAAATAGGCCGCAGAGCTTAGGGAGAGCTGTCTCGGGCAGGTGTTTCATTATCTGCCTTGAAATTCCGTCCCGCCCGGGATCTTAATTCTTCCCAGCTCCGCAAACAGACTTGACGACATCGTCGGTGAAGTGCGAGAAGTGGAATGTTCTCATTTTGTTGGATAATCCAGTGAGGGCTCCGGGTTATGTTTTGGGTACAGAAATGGGATTCATCGGCAAAGTCCATTAAGAAATGGGGGTTGTCAGCTGAGGTAAAGACAGTTTGCAGGCTGTTTTCGAAGACGGTAGTTTTGTCTTCGGATGAGAAGTATTTTTGTCCCTGCACTTCAAGGTGTGACTCTACATGTTTTCTTTGGCCAGTAAGACAAAACGCACGATCCCATCTATAATCCAAGTCGGCAGTAGCGCATCCCTACGAGGGGCAAAAAGAGAGATTCGTTGGTTAAAGTTTGGTAAGACAAGGAGGATTTTTGTAAGGGAGGTGATTTGTTTCAGTAGGTCCTGATATAGGAATAGATCCTCTGTAGGGCCACGCATTCCTACGTTCATTGGAGAAGGTCAATTAAATGAAACGGACGGAATAATAAAAGATTTAAAAACTTGTTACTTATTGAATTTTATGTATTTTCATCATGACTAAGTAAACTTGGAAAATTGTAATTTCAAATTTGTTCACAAAGTGCAATAAAATGTGGTAAAAAACCGTGAAAACGCGACAATTGTTGCGTCATTGACACCAATGAAAATGGCTGACTTTGACTTTAGAAAAGTGAATACGATGTATGTTAAAAATGACCCCCGTAGTTATCTTAGACCTACGGTTAAAAGTAATATTTTATCTAGTTATCTACTATTCTCGAACAACAAACTTACTGTCGATTATACATCCTTAATTCATATAACCTTTAAGTTGCTAACTGTCCTAATTATTTGATCACCCGGTCGTTTTTATTTGTTAAACATGCAGTATACAATAAATAAAATCTGTGCTCGTTATCTCCGTATGTTATTTACTTAATCCGAAGTGGGTTATTACTCCATTTCGCAGCGAATAGATACCAAGATTAAGTGAAAACAAAATGGTGATCGTACCTGCTGAATGTTTTTACATCGCGCTTTATTAAGAATATTTTGAATAAAAAAATCACCACAATGGCTAAGGCGCAAATCAACAGTAATCAAAGTAAAGTTATTGCCGCTAAAACGACGACAACTACGACTGTGACAGGTAAATTTTTACACATAATTTCATTAGTCATGAGTTTGAACAGGTACTGATAAAGTTGATAATGTATTTTGATGCGGCTATGATAAATACAGGTACAATTTTTTTTAGTTAATGAATGTAATGGTAAATTTTCACACAATTGTTCTTATTTATGTCATCTCGCATATCTTTTTGTTTGTTTCGCTATTTTTTATTTATATCTTGATCGAACGACGTCATTTATTACTACAGTAATGTAGTTAACTAACTGATAAATAATTAATGTGCAAGGTCGTCTTATACGCGGAGTAATAGTTTATTTTAAAATATGACCTACACAAATTTGGTATACTTTATCTATTCTAACTTGAAGGACTATTAACAGTATTATTAAAGAATGCCTACCGAAAAATAGATATACCGGGGTGAGTGAAATAGTCCGGGAGCCGGCAATCTCAAAAGACTCGTGATCGCGGAATTGCAAATTTTTTATATAAATCGACAGCTATTAATTAAAGGAACAAAATACACTCGGTAAGCGTCGATTTATTTGACCGAAAGTATGAAAAAAAAAATAATTATTTAAAAAAAAAGCAAAAATGTTTTCCCGTCAACGCGGATTTCGATAAAAAACTGTCTATTCGAAAGGAAATATTGTGAATTAATGATAATAATCGACTTACCAATTTTTTACAGCCGGAAGGGCGCGGCTTACCTATTTATAGGGTGTGATTGTGGGATAAAATTTCCCCATAATTCCGGAAAACTTGCATGTGTGCCTAAAAACTCTCACTCGATTCTCATTAATGGCAATAAACCTTCAATTACATCAATAATCATTTCAGTCCACGTGGACTGATGGTTTGTTAGATGTTTACCGAATTTTATACGGGGACTAAACATTATTTTTCCTTTCTTAATTTGGTATGATTGCCGTGCGTATTTATGAAATATTGATTGCTTCTTGCATAACTTCTGCAATTAATATTGGAAGAACTTTAAGGGGAGTTCGGGAAACTTTGGCCACTTTTTACTTAATGACCCCTAGCTTCCGTTTTGGTTTATTAACCAAATTTTCAATTATAGGTCATTAAATCCCCCCATAGTGACATATTTTCCACCTCATAAACTTTAAAAAAAAAGACCGATTCTGTATAATCAACATTTTGAATATGATAGATTTTTGGCTAAACTGTCCCGCCTGGGCGGGTAACTTTATCCTACTGGTAGGGAGACTTTGACCGGTCTTGAAAAATGATGGAAAAACAAGTATATTTGTTGAACAAAGCCAAGACTAACACAGAACATGATTAGTCTTCAAAATAAACATTTTTTTTATGAAAAACAAATATAAAAGAACTTAAAACTAATAACAAAGAGAAATCTAATTCTTTGAAGGAAACATAAAGAAAACTAAACCTTAAAACTCTGAGATCTGCTTTGACGTCAAAACATGCAGTCACGAATGTCCCTCTGTCTGCAGAAGTGACATGACCAACTTGCCGTACTTTTCTGTTAGCCAATACCTCTTGAACTGTGGTACATCCGGTCTAGTCCAAATTTGAACTTTTCTCTAGCCTCAAATTCTCGAAAAAATCCAGGACATTATTTTTATTAAAGCTTGTTGATCTCGACAGGCTTGTGGCGTCCGGTTTTCTTAAACTTAAGACCGTGTTCCTCTTTAAAAATCCGCGAAACCAATCGTTATATAACCATGATTTTGGGCAGCTTTTTAAATTAACCCTAGCGTATTCAGCTGCATAGCTTGTTTCCGACTTAACCCATAGTTCATTTTGTTACACTTTAATAAGTAAGAAACAAGCACTGTTTCTTCCTCTGATATGAATACTTGTGAGGATCTGAATTGACTTCCAAGCTTTGTAAGCTTCCCAAACTTGAATGGATCCCTAATGTAATTTCGCAAGGTATTCCTATTGATTTAATATTTTTTAGCCGTCGACCTAATTGAATGCCCATCATTTCTCTCCTGTACAGCATTTTTTAGGGGCCATTTCATCAATTCTGTGCTTTTTTCTGCTGGTGTTTTCTTTTCTTCGGTATAGGAATGGCATCTTTGAACACAAGTTTAATAAGTCTGAAAGAAACTTTAAATCAATGTGTGCATTATCAATTTGAAAGTAATTGTATGAAACTATAAAGATTGGAAAGAGTTTACCCTGGCTAAAATCTCCTGCATACCTACTGATGCCATTTTAATCACCTACCGCAAAATCTATTTGTTTTGGATCGAAAAGACTTATAGTATCTCAAATAAGGACAATTTAAGCTGTAGTTTACATTAATAAAGCTTTTACAATTGCTTCTACAACATAATGGTAGCCAAATTATTCAGAAGACTATTTTTCACTTACCGGGCAACAAAACACGTTGATGGATATCACTTCTCATCTAAACTGGCTACAGCCTTCGTTCAACGTGAGTCACGCGAGCCAAATGCTTCACGCACTCTACGCATGGTAACAATATAATAAGTAATGAAACCTGTCAAATATTTCATGTGGCTAAAGTCTCCCTGCCCCTGCCAAACTCTCCCGGACTCTCCCTACATGCCGACCGCAAAGGAGCCCTTTGATAAATACCGTTAAACGCATTGCTCCTAGTAGTTATTTCTTCGTTTCTATTTTATTGGATCACCGACTTTCGCTGAGGAAATAACGTCGTTTTTAGTTTTGTTATTTTGTGATTTTCAACTTACGAACCAAGTTTAAAATGAACAAAAAAGAAATTTAACTAATCAACACAAGCAATTACATAAGAGGCAACAATAATTTTTACCTATCGTCCTCGAAGAATTGCTGCTAGACGTACCAGAAAACTTCTTTGTGTGGATGATGACGATGATGCTGTATGGTTACATGAAGATGTTTAAATAATTTAAATGGAAATAAAACTGATCCCGGACCCGCTGTTTTCATTTAAGAATTTCTAAATGTCTTCTTATTTTAAGACTGTGTCTTGTGTTTTCAAAGAGGCAGCCTAAGTTGTGGCTCCGAGGACCAGCTCTCATACCAGCGCTTTGGTGGTCTTCCAGGCGGTCTACTTGTATTGGGTCTCTCTTCCTTTGCGATTTTCGCCAGTCGATCGTCGTCCATTCTATTGACATGATCTCTCCATGCTCTTCTTCTAGTTCTGGCCCATCTCACTATATCCGGAACGTCACACATTCTTCTAATTTCATTGCTCCTTATTCTGTCTCTTAGTGTTTTCCCTGTGATTGAGCGTAATGACTTCATCTCGGTCGTTCTAAGAATCCGCTTAGTAGTTGCAGTCTCCGCCCTCGTTTCTATGGCGTATGTCATTACTGGTCTGACACAAGTTTTATATATCCGTGTTTTGCTTTCGATACTTGAAAATTTATTCCTCCATATCACGGTTCGAAGGAATCCTGATATCCTAGATGCTGCTGTTGTTTGCGTTTTGACTTCTTGTTTCAAGTTCCTATTGCTCGTGATGTTAATCCCTAAATATTTAAAAGACATAACCTGCTCTACACTTTTATAATAAATTGCCAGTTTGCATCTTCTTGGTTCTCTCGCTATTGTCAAGGATTTTGTCTTTTGTGTCGATATGATCATATTGAATTTTCCTGCAACTGTTTCAAATCTATGTAGCAGTTTTTGCAGATTATCCTCATCTTCGGATATCACAACCGCGTCATCAGCGTAGCAAACTATCTTAAACTCATGTTTTCCCATTCTGTATCCTCTGCCTGCCGTTTTGACTTCTTTTATGATTTCGTCCATTATAATGTTGAAGAGTATTGGGCTGAGACTATCTCCTTGTCCGATCTCTGTTGATACTGGCATTTTACTGGAGAGTTCGTTGTTTACTCTTACATATGTGCTATTTCCGTTGTTCATGTCCTGAATGATGTCTATTGTCCTTTGGTTTACGCCTCGTTTTTTTAGTAGCTCAATGACGTCATGTAATCTCACTTTGTCAAATGCTTTTGTTAAGTGTATGAAGCACATAAACGCGGTTTTATTGTACTCTATGGCCTTTTCTAAATGTAAATTTGGAAAATATGTGACGTTACACTAGAACAAGGACAAGGAAGCGCAAAAAATCACGAAATTAGAGTTTATACAACTCTAACACTCTGATACTTATTATAATCCTTCAAGTAATAATTGATGGTTAAACGTTATGTGTAGACTTTTTTTATTTGCAGATAAATGCAGCCTGTGTTTAGTAATAACAACCGGCGTGACGTTAATTTTAGTGGTAATAATTGGGATTTGCGTAAAATTTTTACTGGACAACTACGTTTCAAACATAACTCTTATATGTTTGATATGTTTTGAGATAGTTCTCGGCATTATAGTTTTATCGATATTAGCCTGGCGGAGAAAAAAATCTAAAACCAATCAAACGGTGGTGGCGGTTCGAAGAAATGGCCAATATCAAAGTCTTCAGCCAACAGCACCAGTAGATTCATCTTGGGATTATACAAACAGAGAAACGATGCCGGTTTAATTATTTATTTTATGAATTTGTGGTCGTTTACATTTCAATAAATCTACTAAATGCACTTAGGTCATTAGCTATAAATAACCTATAAATATATTTCAATTACTGATTTATATAATTTTATAATAAAATTTGTCTCATTATGTAGTTTCTAGTTGTTTAATTTCTCCATCGTGAGATGGTGCGTCAACAAAAAAATTAATAGTGCAGTCATTGAAGCGTTATTGCTCCGAATTTTTTTACTGTGAACCGATTTGCATGAAATTTTGGAATTGTGCTCATCTTACCCTTTACTTCAAAAGTGAAAATGATCTGAAATCCGCTGGGGGGGGGCCACCCCTTCTTGGTGGTGTAAATTTTTTTTTTCAAAATAACCTCAGATATCGATAGAAAACCAAATTTTGAGAAAAAAAATTTTCTATAAAGTTTTTCAAAAAACCCAATACTTTTTAAGTTATTAGCAATTGAAAATTTAGGATTTTTCACGTTTTTCATCGTTTTTTTGCAAATATCTCCAAAAATACGCATTTTAACGAAAATTTTATGCTAAAAAAATTGTAGCAAGTAAAAAACTGAATAAATCAGTGCTTTATAAATTGTTCTGAGTGCAATATTAAGCGAGATATTGAAGATCGAAGCCGTTTTTTATTTTGTCTGAAATTTAATCGAAGCATTCAATGCATTCAATCTAGCGGCGAGCAGATACATTTTAAGCATTCTAATGAAATAGGGTTTTGTAGTGCTTGAAATGAGCACTGTTAAAAGTCTTTTGCACGTAAAATGAGTGAAATGTAATGCAAATAAAAGAAACATCTAATAGTTTTTTTCTTTTAAATCAGTTGGTTTCACAAGTGCCATCTCTACCAAAATGAATTTACTCCGTCTAGAAATAACTTTAATATAAAGAGTTTGATGGATTCTACCAGCTTAGCTGCTTTAGGACACAAATTTTTCAAAAAAATTATGATTTTAACAAAAAAAATTTTTCGAATTTTTAAAAAAACCACCTTCTTTTCATATGATCTCAAAAATGATGAAAGATACGTATGAAATTATTATGACAAAAAATGTAGGTCTTTTTCTGATAAAAAATTCGTTTTGTTTCTTTTTCTGTCACACAAAAATTGACGGAGACGCAGCGCAATCACAGTCTCTCTCGAGCCCTTTGACCCTTCACCGTTTTAAAATAAAAGGTTTTTCACTATATATTGTAATGAAAAAAGTTGTAGCTCTTTAAATTACCTTTAAAATGGTTATTTATAAGTTGTGATATCATCAAAATTGAAGGAGTTATGGTCCAAAAAGTGTGTTATATTTGGAGCATGGAGCATGTGAAAGGTCCCCATGTGACTATGTCAACTCCAGAAACAGTGACCAAAATCAACCAAATTGTGTCCAGGTCATCGAATGAGGCATCCGGACGATTGCCGAGGCTGTAAACACCGATAAAGAAACGGTTTGAAAAATTTTACACGAGGAATTACACATGACAAAAGTCTGTGCGAAGTTGGTACCAAAAAATCTGACTCCTGACCAAAAGCTCTTGCGTCAAGGGGTCTGCTTAGATTTCCTTGAAAGCTTAGAAAAAGATTTGCTTTGAAGGGGACCCGATTTGAGTCAATGAAAGCGGTAAAGCAAAAAACTGCACAGCTCCTAAAGACCCTCACCAAAGAAGACTTCCAGCACTGCTTCGATCAAGTGTGGCAAGGGGAGGATACTGAAGGGGAGCATTGGAATATAGTATAATTTTTCTAATAAAACCCCTTTTCGTAATCAGTCTCTTTATTTAATAATCAGATATCGTATACATCGTCAGAAATGTGAATTGGGGAGGCTTATTTTGGATTTATGCAGCAAAAAATAGAGTAATATTAAAAAAAGTTAATCGTAATTATATTTTCTAATCAGATGATTTCTCTTCATCCAGTTTCTAACAATTTGCTGCGGGCATTATATGGGTTTTTATTTTTTCCTTTTGTTGAGAGAGCTATAAATAGTATGTAGATATCAAATGTAAAAAGTGAAATTCTCTCCCATGCCGAGTTTTATAACAGGTTAAAAATTGACATTTTCACCTATTTAGATCTTTATCAAAATATCATATATCTTGATTCAAAAGAAACATAAAATAAAGACACAGTTCGTAACAAAAAAAGAAGATTATTGTGTATCCTCTACATATATGTTGATTAGTGACAAAATTGACATGAACGAATCTGATTTCAAGGTAGTGTCGTATAAGCGAAAAAAGTCACAATTAAGATCGAAAAATATTGTAAACAATAATATATTGTCTAACGAATCATATTTTAACGTGGACGTTAGTTTCAAGTAAGTAGGATAAAGTTTTTTATGTTAATACTAACATAACCTTTATTGTAGGAGAATTGTGGATGCTAAACTTGAAATTACTGCAACTGATTTATACGATTCTTTACTGGCGTCATTAAGAGAAGGAATAGAAAGTTTGAAGCATCCAAAAATATCTAATATCATTTGTCTGGGCCTTGGCAAAATTGGTGAGTGTTTAATAGCACGTTACCAATTAGCCGCAATCTTAAGTTTAAGCGATTTATACAACGTAAAAATATCAGCCTATGATCCAATTTTTACCGAAAAAGATAAGGAATTACTCTCTAAATTTGAAGTTAATGTTTTAAGTGAAAATTTAGAAGGAAAATTTCATTTGAGTGGTCATGAAACCGTATTGTTTTATTTACCACATTGCCCCAAACAGTTGACCAATAACTTACTCTGGGCTAATTGGGGCTTAAATTTAGCTAATTGCATTATCATTTCAAATAGTTTCACCAATATTATAGAATCAAATTCATCTGCACACTTAGTATTAAATGCATATTACATCTCAAAAATTCAACCTTATGTTCTTGAATTAGCGATAATTAATAGCTTTAAATATTATGAAATTTTCAATGATACGGCTATTCACGTATTCCCCAAATTAAATTACGTTTGTCCAGATTTATGGAAAGATAATCCAGAACCTGTTTACGAAATTGAAGCATAATTTACTGATTATTTTTTTTTTTTTTGTTAAAAATCATTAATTAGATATCATTTCTACAGAGGTTTTAAAACATGGCATCAAAACTTATCATTTTAAGACAAATAATATCTGAATTAAGACATGCTTTACCAAAAGATAAGATCAAAGATGACTTAACTGTTCAGTACATATTGAATCAGTACAGGAAATATCTAGTAACAGGAGAACAACTTTGCAAAGCTAGAGAAGAAATGCAATTTATAGCAAACACTTATTTGTGTTACTTGAGAAGTACAAGGTTGAGTAAAGAAATTCAACAAGAATTTCATGGAAAAGGAGAAAGAACTGTGGAAGATACTGCAAAATTAGTTGGATTCAAATTGCCCCATGATCCAAAATAGTTTAATTGTAGTAGTAATATGTAAATAGTAGTATAAGTGAAATTATATTAGAATTGTACAGGATGAAGTAAATAAATTAAATTGAATCAGTTTTTTGAATATTCTTATATACATGATTTGTGAAGTTATAATTCATAAAAAAACATTTTTTACGGATAGGGCTATGGTTTCAGTTAGATGATTGTCCTGTTCACAATAAAAGATTGGGAATGTGGTGAATCTAACAAATCACTAGTAATAGAAAAGGCTTTATTGCCTGTTAATAAGAACAATAAAAGAAACATCTTACATAGAACTAGGGCCTGTAAAGGCACATGCTTTTCGCACAATGATGTAGGTGCACACAAATATAAATGTATACTCTGGACAAATAGACAACAGAAGGAAACAAATGGTTCACTAATGCTATGGAGAGAACCTAGTAATCACAAGAATGATTATTATTTTTGTGTTACAAAGACATTGGGATATAATAACGTATTATATACTATGAAGCTCCGTCTCTTATTAAGCCTATATTACATTTGAAAGGTCTACTACATCCAATGGGTTCCAGTAATTCGAGTGCAAATATACCTACTAGGTGACCATGAAAGTGATGTTGAATTCTAATTGATTTCTAGTGATTCTAATAAGTTATCACTTCAAGAAAATTCTCTACATTTAATTAACCAACCCGAATTAAATGATCTAATAAGAGATTTACAATTATCAAGATTGAAAGCAGAGCTTCTTGGTACCTACAACAATCGATATTATGACTACCAGACACAGAAATAACGTTTTTTAGAAACACAAACAAAGTTTACTTGGAATTTTTCAAAATAGGAAGTGAGTATTGTTATTGTACTGATTGATATCCCAGGACTTTTTGAAGTTATGAATCAAAACTATGGTAAAACAGAGTGCCGCTTATACATAGACTTTTTGAAATATAGTCTAAAAGCTGTTGTATTGCACAATGGTAATAAAAAACCGTCATCAGTATGTAAATGAGATTGCAGGGTAGATACGAGCCGTTTGTAGATCCCAATAACATCACTCTACCCCCTTTACACATCAAATTGGGGCTCATGAAGGCATGGAAACAGTAATGCTTTCCGATATTTACAAAAAATCTTTCCAAATATTACAGAAGGAAGAGGGTATATCATCATAGCAGTTTAGAAGCCTTAGAAAAAATAAAAAAAATGAAAATTACAAAAGAATTATTACGAATTTATTGGAAAATTTTCATAAGATGGAAGCAAACATGTCATGTCTGAGTTTTTTCCCTGAAAACTGAGGAAGTATGAGTGACGAACAAGGGAAACATTTCCACCAAGATTTAAATGTTTTCCAAGAACTACATCAAGGAGTTTGGAATGAAAATATGCTAGAAGTATTACTGTTGTTCTGTTATAAGAGAAACTAATTCAAATCGCTACACAAAGAAAGCTTAAATTAGTCATTTTTATTTTCAGTATTAATACCAAAATAATGTATTTCATTTAAGTAAATAAATTTTTTTTTAACAAAACGTGACAATTTTTTTATTATCAAAACTTTCAGCTAGGATATGAAAACTATTGTTATTTTATCTATTCCTAGTGATTTCAAATATACTGTTACGATCGTGCCTCTGCCGGTTCTGCCTAGATGTATTAAAATTGTAGTATACGGCGAAGGCGCTCGGTGTCTTTGACTTACTTTTTAAAAATCTCGGAATCCGTATGAGTTCGTTTTTTATCAGTTCTCATAGCAAGCGGTTTATTTACATTGTTTCTTTCGGATAATTTCTAGGAAGGTCTATTTATTTATTTGTTTTGTTTCTTTATTTTTCTAGAATTTTTAAGAACTTCGTTTGAATATATAAGCGGTTTCGTTTAGCGCATTTTAGGATCGTCGATGTTGCAGGTGTTCTGCGGTTTCCCTGCAACTTGGTGAACCGTTTCTCCAGCCAAATGGCCGACGATAAGGAAAAACGCACCCGCAGCTGTACCCGCCCGCCCCTTTTTAATTTAAAATAAACACAAAATTTTTTAAAAAATCGAAAAAAAAACCCAAACCCAGATGATCCGTTTTTACTTTCGGTTCCTTCTAGCCAAAAATCCTAAATCTTCACTTTTCCTCCTCCAGAAAAGTTAGCGAACAAACCCACGCAACCACCACAACCCCGGCCCTGCAGAGGAGCAATTCCTATATCAGGGCCGACTCCAACAAACCCTCCTATTAAAATTTTCTTTATCCTAACAAATTCTATCCAACGAATTTCTCTCGTCGCGCATTTTAGGTCAGTTTATAATAAATAGTCGTAGTGAACAGAACGTAATCCAAAAATTTAAATAAATTAGTTGAGTGATAGTGATAAGTGAATTATTATAAGGTAATTAAGTGTAGTGTATAGTATTTGAATAAATTAAAAACGTAAGAGACAGTGTTTATTAATCAACCGTACGAAATAGAAATCGTACAAATAAATTAGAAAAACATTACCACACGTAGTGGCTCAGCTCATTTTGATATAACTCTGTATGTTTTTGCACAGCCACTTTTTTTTAAGCTTCTTGCAAGACGGAATTTTTTTATTTGGTATTTACGATAAAAAGACAATAAAAGTAAAAAAATATTAAATGTATTGTACCATGAAACAATAGAACACAACTGAACAAAGGGAAAAATCAAGGAAAGCTAACATTGTAGATAGGAGAAAGTCGATTGTTTACCCCTCGGCCGTTATTTTAACGTAGATAACACAAAATCTTTATTTTTTTTAACAAATAAAATGTATAGAGAAATAATATACATCGAGCAACGCTCTTGAAAAACATTAAAACAAATCATGTTCGTGCTTTAAACTGTTGTGTATGCGTCGAGTAGACGCGTTTTCAGAATGAATTACCGATACAAGTCACGCTTCAAGAAACAATTTCCGAAGCAAGTCATTCAAAAATGTGGAAGACGTATAAGAAATTCTTAAAAACGGGCTCTGTTGTCGCGCCACACCGCGTTCTGGACGACCGGTATCTGCAACAACTAACGAACATATGAAAACAGTGACCAAGGCGTTAGTTGAACTTCAAACATCCAATCGTTCTCTACGACTAAAGGCCGGGACACACCAATCATGCATCCTTCCGATCCGACTACGATCATACCGTCGGACGAGTGTCTGAGAAGGAAATGATACTAGAGTTTGAACAACGTAGTTCACACCTTTTCGATACCAGTCCTTCACGACTCCGATCATGCATCCGATTGTTAATTTTTATGTTATTTTCAGTGGGTGTGGGTTCTTTGTTGAGAAATGTTGAAGTCCAAAGTTGACAAAATGTTAAGTTTATTAAACAGAGTTTCAACAGGTACCTTTTGAATCGTTTGACAATACTTGTTCTTGCTAAACAATCGTCGGATTGTTGCTCAATACTTAACAATTCTTGAAATTACAAATTGGAGCACGTTTGCCTGTCGCCATTTCATTTCGTTTTGTTTTACTGTCACTTGAACATATAATAAAAAGTGCTTATCGCCTACCAACTTAACTAAATTAAAATTAACATGAATATGGTTGGGATAGGTCGGGTCAGCTGTCAATTTGATCAATTCTCAACATTTATTTTATATTTTGTTTAATTTTAAGCAGAATACACGCAGTTTTTTTTAGAACATAGTATATTTATTTCTCTACTTGCTAAGGTTAATAAAAAATCTTCTTTTTTACAACATCATTCTCATTATACTAAACTACTAAATAAGACCACTGATATTAAGTTCTTGCCAAGTTCCGGTACATATAACACCTCATTCATTATACATTCTTTTGTATCAATCGTTCCGATTCCTTCTGCAGTAATCTGAGTACCTTTATTTGCTACACATATGTCTGTTTCTTGATCTGCTAAGGTTTTAAATAATTCTATGTCATATATACCATGTGAGCTTTCCTTCTTAAATCAAATATGAACAGGTTCTTTTTTATTTCTTCATAGTTTTTATTTTCTGTAAAAAAAGACACTTTTTTCTGGGTTCCTTTCAGTTTTGTTTTCATCACATGTGCTTGGCTTGTCTCTAAAGAAACAACTGCTTTCTGTATGGTTAGTTTTCTTACAAATACTACATCTTGTTGTGTTTTGCCGATTTTCATTGTTATTACGATGGTAATTTTTATTCTTATATTTAAAAAATCGAACTATACGGTTTGTTTCTTACAATTGCGACATAATTTTTCTCCACTGAAACGCAACAGATTTTTCTTTGTATTCATATTTTCTTCAGATGATAATCTTGAAATGAGGTTATCCAGTGTCTTTTCAGTACGAGGAGTTGACTCCCAAACAGTCTTAAAAAATCTAAATCTTCCGGGTAATGTGCTTAATATTTTAAAATCAGCATTTCGTCTGTAACGTCTTGCCTTAATGCCTTGAATCTATATGCTAAATTTTGCAATTTATTTTCATAGCTAAAACAAAAAAATTCTTCCAACAATCCGCATTTTTGATCTTTACTATCCTTTTGAAATAAGTCCTTACGTTTTTTATACACGTCTACCGCGGTATTACAGTTCAGTATATGCACCAAAACCTTTTTGTCAACCGTACAAATGATTATTTTTTGAGCCTTTGCGCCTCTTAGTATCCAAATCTTTTTGTTTTAAGTTAAACTTTCAAATTTTTCTTCGTTATTCACAATTGCATATAAACCACTGGCTTTAAAATAGAGACTTTTGGAAATTCCGCATCTCAAACGATTCTGAGTTTGTAAGTTTTTCAATGTTTAAAATATTGTCCGTTTCATTTTCCATTTTTATTGTTTTTATTTAGGTTAACGGTTTAACTCTGTTTGTCACTTTGTTTTATTTTCTTTTATGTAGTATTACCAAGGTTACTAGAATAATAGAAGGTTTGTGACATGCGCATGTTTTTGTAAACAAACGATCAGCCGCTAGAACACCAACTACGTCATTATGTTTATATTTTTATTGTCAAACAGAACCTCACTAACATTATATTCGAGTTATGGGGATGTATGTTATCTCTTGCTGATCTGCTATACAAACGAATATATTTCTAACTAACGAATTTATTGAGACATGTTGCCGTTCTCACAGCTGTGAAGAACCGGTGACGTCACTTGTCTACTGCGCATCTTGTTATTGTCACAAACCTTCTATTATTCTAGTAACCTTGGTTATTATTAGCAATGTCCTGAGCCCATAACCTGTTAATTTTTATGTTATTTTATTTTATATTTGTATTTTTATATTTCGTTTAATTTTAAGTAGAATACACGCAGTTTTTTTAGAACACCGATCGTGCAGTCTATTCGTTTTACGGTTGCAGGACGGGTGTCGGTTGGAATGTTTATTTTTTGTTACTAAATTGGGAATAATATCGGGTATAAAACCGGAAAAGCTTATTGAAAAAGCGAGGAAGTATCCAGTACTGTATAACCAGACAAATGAGCAGTACCAAAACGCCGACTACAAAGATATGATCTGGAAAAAAATTACGAAGGAATTAAATGTCAAAGGTACACTACAGATTAAATTATAATCCATTCTTATTACATACAAAGTTAAGGCGTAAACACAATTAATTAAAAAAAGGAGAAAGGAAATTTTAATTGAATCGAGAATGGCGAATGTATCGAGCCAGAGCTGGAAATCGGAAAGAACTCGTACCGGAGTGGTACATGACAAGTGTGTCTCGGCCATAATGTTGCAACTCACTTCACGAGGATGATTTCGATCGCAGTGTATAGTATTTAAATAAATTAATAACGTAAGAGACAGTGTTTATTATATAACGAATAAAAATCGTACAAATAAATTAGAAAAACATTAAAATACGTATCGGTTCAGCACAACCCTGTATGTTTATACCCAAAAAGCCACTTTATTTTAAGCTTCTTACGACGAATTTTTTCATTTGTTTGGTATTTATGAATAAAAAACAATAAAAGTAAAAAATTTATTAAATGTACCCAAATCTAAAAGTACAAAGTGTGTACAAGGTATTTCAGGAATCTGAAAGATAATTGTACAGTTGACATCAGTTTACGTTACAGTACAGTTTCAATAATTAATATCACAATTAAATTTTGCAATGTAAATTCTAAAAGAAACGTTTTTAAAACAATTCATAATATTTTCTTAATACTTACACAGTTTTTCAAAAATACATCAAAAGTTACTTACAGAATAATCAATTTTTTTATTAAATTAGCGTCTATTTTGATATTGATACTTTCAACAACAAGTTATTTGGACATTTAACAGCTTTAAACATTCAAATTTTTAAATAATGATCTTTTCAAAACATTTGATACAAATTAAAATTAAATTATCAAAGACCTAATTATAGAAGATGAAATCTCATTTAAAAAACGACTCGATACAAGTCTAAATTATGATTTCGAATATTATTTTTTATATTCCTTTTCTATACACTTGGCGATAGTGCTTAACTGCATATTAGCAGTTCCTTCGTATATACTACCAATTTTGACGTCCCTGTAGTATTTTTCTTGTATAAAATCTTTAGTGAAACCTACTCCACCCATCCAATCAATGCATCTTATGGTAGCTTTTTGTGCGATATCAGCCGCATAGAATTTAGCCATAGCTGCTTCTTTCATGAAAGGTACTTTAGCTTCCACCATACGAGCGGCGTTGTAAGTCAAGAGTCTGGCACCTTCGATTTCTGTTGCCACTTCTGCTATTTGGTATTGCATACCCTAAAAAAGCAAAAATTTTACTATCATTTTATATGAGGCGCCTAGAATCAAAGCCTATCTCAAGAAATTTTCGAAAAAGTGGAAAAAACTGTCACAAACAGACCAATCATAAGACATTATTAATTTTTGTAACAAAAAATCAATAACTTTTTATAACAAAGACGATGTATGATCGAGATCCCCAAAATAATTTCATAAATATTTAGAAAAATTTAAAATCAACTCTTTGGACTTGTAGGGTTTTGATACTAAGATTGAGGTTTGGCGGAATTTGAAACATAAAACGCTTAGACTGCAAAAGGGTTGAGCTATAAAAACTATATTAATTGTATACTTTAATTATTGGAAAGTATCATAAAATAAAATTGTTTTGTAAAAATTAAACAAAGTCTTTATTGTCATACTAGATCAGACAATATCTATATCAATTTCCTCATCAACAGTAATGTTTTAATCTTCTTCATTGTTTAGACCTTCAACTTTTTGGTCTTCCAAATCTCAATAAAATTTTAGCGTCTTGGGGATTCTCCACCATTGTCCAAAGTGCTTTGTTAACAGTTTCGCAACATCCTTTAATTTTTCAGCTTTAGGCTAGACCCCTTATTGATAACTTTTGGGTTTCTGTAAGACGTATTATACTTTGGTTTTGTGACAGATTTTGGTTGACAACTTTCAGTTCTACGAAATACTTCACCCTAGACCAGATTGTTATTTTTTAGCATAATAATTTTTGATGCTCGAAGTACTACAAGTTCGGTTTTTTGCAGTTTTTCAGCTTC
Organism: Diorhabda carinulata; assembly: GCF_026250575.1. Classification (NCBI taxonomy): domain Eukaryota; kingdom Metazoa; phylum Arthropoda; class Insecta; order Coleoptera; family Chrysomelidae; genus Diorhabda; species Diorhabda carinulata. The sequence continues at coordinate 3,524,289 of NC_079470.1, forward strand.
TTTGACTACTATTGGTCGATCTAGATTTGGCGGAATTTGAAACTGAAAATTGCGAAACTGCCTTCAGACTTGGCAGATATTACAACTCTAACCTCAAAATGCACTAGGATGTGAGGGAATTTGCTAGAAAATAACAGTTGTACTGGATTCAGCATGAAAAAATCTATGAGAAGCAATATCAAACTCAACTTCGAAAAAATATGGTTTTTGATTCTAGTCACCTCATATCAATTGTATTGTTTCCATCTAAATTATATTGCGGTACGTAAATTAAAATACCAAATGAGTTAAACGTTTTTTAAGAAACAGCCACTAAAATTATAGCTTATGATAATCTAATGTTCTAGCTATTTCAACTGTTGAAAAATCATGATTTATTAATTATTTGTAACAATAAAAATATTTGAAATATTGTTGGATGTCCGACGAAGATTATATTACTTTATAATCAATGTGCAATAATTTAATTTAGACCCAAAAAAACACAAATAGAATGAACATTTGCTTTAAACAGTATTTAGTAAATGAATTTCGAAATCATGACCTTGATGTTAAGTACAACAGTATAAATTGACAAAACAAATTAGTTAAAATTGCTACATCGAGAAAAAGAAATATTTTTTATAATGTCAGTCATATTATAGAATGGTTTTTGTATAAATGACTGGGTTCAGTAAAACTTAACTATGTTTATTTGAAAGTGACATTTTTAATGAAATATAACAATCGATTTATGTTTTACTGACCTTTTTTACGAAATCTAATTTGCGGTTTATATTTGAATGACTTTTTTTTATGAAATTTAATGAATGGTTTTTGTCTAATTGACTGGGTTCAGTTAAACTTAACTATGTTTAATTATAGTGACATTTTTAATGAAATATAACAATGGATTTATATTTGAGTGACCTTTTTTTATGAAATTTAATGAATGATTTATATTTGAGTGACCTTTTTTATGAAATTTATTGAATGATTTATGTCTGAAGATCTGGGTTCAGTTAAACTTGACTATGTTTATTTGTAAGTGACATTTTTAATGAAATCTAATAATCGATTTAAATTTAACTGACCTTTTTTACGAAATCTAATGAACAGTTTAAGATCGAGTGGCCTTTTCTATGAAATTTAATGAATGATTTATGTCTGAATAACTAGGTTCACGTAAACTCGACTATATTTATTTGTAAGTTATATTTGTAATTGAATCTAATGATCGATTTATGTTTTACTGCCCTTTTTTACGAAATATAATGATCGGTTTATGTTTGAGCGACCTTTTTTATGAAATTTATTGATAATTTACGTCTGAATAACAAGTTTTACTGAAACTTGACTTTGTTTAATTGTAAAAGACATTTTTCATGAAATCTAATGATCGATTTATGTTTGACTGACCTTTTTTAAGAAATCTAGTGACCGGTTTATGTTTGAGTGATCTGTTTTATGAAATTTAATATATTTTTTATGTCTGAATGACAAGGTTTAGTTAAACTATGTTTATTTGTAGGTGATCAAGTCCAATAATAGGTGGAATTATAATAAATTTGATAATATACAATGAATAAAATATTTGTTGGGTGATATTTTCGATGGAATATAATCAGTGGTTTATGTTTGAGTGACATTTTTAATTAAATCTACTTACCTGGAAATTAAATATCGGTTTACCAAACTGTTGTCTTTCCAAAGTATACGGTATAGTGTGATCCAAACAACCCTGAGCTAATCCAACCATTTGCGCCGCTATGCCTATCCTTCCTTCATTCAAAATTGATGCCGCTATTTTATACCCTTTCCCAAACTCGCCCAGTATAGCAGATTCGGGTACTCTTACATTGTCAAGGTTTAACATACATGTTCCAGATGCTGAAATACCGAGTTTCTTTTCAGGTTTGGCAACACTGAATCCTGGAGTATCACGTTCTACGATGAAGCAAGTGATTCCTTTATAACCCTAAAAATAAATTATTAACCATTAATATAAGGGCTCATGTTTATCTTGAATATACATACATAAATATCTGATACTATACATTGGGAATTTGAAGTAGTTAGATTTGAGATCATAAGACTATTTTCTTAGGGAGAGCAAACCAATTTTGAAACAGTGTCGACCTTTAACTATAAAGGCAAGGATACAAAAAGGCTATCAAGCCTATGGAAGAAACAAAAACCTATTTTAAAAAAAAACATAACCAAACAAATCAAAATGAAAATGTACAGAACCCTAATGAGACCAGTAATCACGTGTACTATGGAAACAACAGTAATGGGACAAAAGAGAAGAAGAAATAGAAAAAGAGCTGGAGAAGAAAAATATATGAGATACATAAAAGCACAAGAAGAAATTAAATGATCAAAAGAATAACGCAATGGATCCAATTGTGGCCAAGGAGAAGGGGAAGGCCGAAAAAAATTTGGAGAAACGAAATAGAGGAGGACTTAATATAGAGAACTGGAGGGCAAAATACCGAAACCGAAAGGAATGGTAAATAATAACAAAAGCAGCCTTAAGCGATCTTCCTATTGCGACAATGCCAGAGTCAGTGAGATGTGGCCAATACGCTGAATAGTCAGTTTGCTGTTTCCAGAGTTTACCGTCGTTACCACGAAACTGGTAACTTTCGTTGAAGAAACGGTTCTGGAAAAATCCGTGAGAAATGACCGTACATCGCTGAGAAATCAATCCCTCACTGGTGTTCAAGCCCAGCAAGAGCTGAAAGTAACGCGAGGAAAGGCTGTGAGAGGCTGAATAATCAAGAGAAGACTTATAGCAGCTAACCTTGACCCTAAAATGCCAGCTACTAGCCTCGAATTAACCCCATTACGCCGAGCAGCCCGTCTACGATTTGCCAGAGAAGATATTAATTGAACTGACGAAAATTGGGGCTCAGTTCTCTTCTGAATTGAAAGAAAAGTGTGACTGCATGGTAGCAATAGAAGAGGACGAGTCTAGAGAAGACCTAGAGAAAGATTCGCGCAGTATTGCATAAAAGAAAACGTGGTTGTTGGAGGAGGTTCCTGGATGGTTTGGGCGGGGATTTCAATTGAGGCCAAAACCGAGTTAGTTTTTATTCACTGGTGGTGGAGCGGGGGGATTAACAGCGAACGGATACATAGAAAAAATTTGGGGGATCATACTGCAGGTTCCATACAGGTATGATCCATTTACAAACGCGTAGCCCGGACTCAAAACCTATCGAGCCTTTATGGGATGAACTTATAAGAAAAGTTCGGTCTAGAAATCCTGCATCAGTCACGAAATCAGACCTATGGAGCTCACTGAAGAATGGGATAGCATCGAACAAGATGTTATTAGGGACAGGGGAGGGAACACCATTATATTGATAGGTTAATTCCAAATAAATTATAATTTTGACGAATTTAAGCTTGTATTAATTAAGATTCCTTTTCGTTTGATATTTTTTATTTAACAAAAAAAAATTACTCAAAAACATAGAATATTCATTATAAAGCTAAGACTTGAGCTGCTAAAATCGAAGCTACGAATATTTTGTTACAGACGTTTGACTTAAGTAAAAAAAAATGATTTGAAACTGATATCCACTAAATTGTTTAATGATGTAGATCAATAGAAATTTGTAGCTATCTTCCTACCATTATTTTCAGAAATCTGTATCAAGACATATTTTATTTTTAAAAATTAAAAATCATCAATTTATAAATAGACATTGATTTAATAAATATCATTGGCAATTTATAAGATAAAATTTTTCTAAATTTAGTAATCTTCTTCAAATATTTGTGAAAATTATTGATAACTTACAGCAGATGGATTAGCGTTAGCCATGATTAAAAAAACTCCAGCGACGTCAGAATTTGATATCCACATTTTAGATCCATTAAGAATGTAATCGGAGCCGTCTTTCTTGGCGGTGGTCTTCAAAGCGAATGCATCTGACCCGGATGATGGTTCTGATAGAGCGAAACTTGCAACCTAAAAAAAGAGCTGGAGCTTCACGTGCTGTTTGAAACTCTAAATATTTCTCTTCTTTAATTACTTTGTGAATCGTAGATTTCTTAACACCAAGTGTATTAACTAATTCAACTGTGTCATTAAAACTTTTACATAAATGTTTGAATATGAATGATTTAAAACAATTGAATAATAATGTTTTTCCATCAACCATTGAAGAACCGATCAAATTTTCCAAAATCACACTATAAGTCGCAATTCAGAACCTTGCAAGTTGCAATTAAAATGTTGAGAATACACAATTTGGGCATTCTTACTAAATGGAAAAACCTTTAATCGTAATTTCGTTAGCAACAGATTCTTGGAATTAAAGAAACCAAATATTGAAATAAATCTTTAATACACGGGGCATTTGCTCTATTTAAACCTTTTTCTATTGTTTTGTACAGTTTTATAAAAGTTCGAAAACTCAAGTTCAAGTACATTTATCAAACTTTTAGGAATCATTTAGATTAGTCTGTATAAAAAGTTTTATTACTATCTCATTAATAAAAATAGACTAAAGTTTCTAGTAAATAAAAATCGAAACATTCCGGATTTATTTCCAAAATTTTCATTACTTTCGTTAACACACAAAAGTGGGGTCAACTAAATTAGATATCGTGTACATAAAAATTTAATTTATAGTATAATCAATGAGCAGCAGTAAATATCAATGTAGATTAATAAAAATTAATTTAATAACTAATAATAATAATTCATTGAATTTATTCTACTGACGTATTAAAAGAAAATAAAATTTTAATAGTATATTATTCACAAGTGTATAATGAAGGTCATTATTTACGAGGCGAAGTTTACTACCACGAGCGTTAGCGAGTGGCACAAATCACCGAATGAATAATTCATTATACGGGAGGAAAATATTACATTTTATCCACGACTACTGAATATTTTTGTTCAAGTATTTTTGTTGAAAAATTTTGTTACGTTATTTTATTCTAGCAAATATTTCGTACAATATATTATTGTTCATTTAAACAGAGTAAGTAATTATCGAAAATGATAATAATCGTATAATATCTACATAATAATTAACACAAAAATCTATGTATTAGTTTGAAAAATATTGTTGTTGGTTCAAAATTAATATGCCATAAATAAATTTAATGAGGCAACTTGAGCAGCTTTTCTAATTTCTGGTGATGTTGAAGAAAAGTCACTTTCATTTTCAGTTGGTTTTCTAACACAATTTGACATAAAATGTTAAAACACTGAGAAATCTTAACATACAATAATGTTGACAGGTTTGAGTCAAATTTATATTACTTCAAAAGGTACATGAATTTTAAAATTATTCAAAAACGAAAAACAATTTCAATGTGTCTGACAGATCAGTGTTAATGCTACGTGCATTAAAACTGCAGGTCCCGGGTTCGAAACTCGTTAAGGAAAATTTACTTCTTACAATTTTTTTATATGTATAGCACTAAATATTTAGCAGTGTTTTACACAAAATTATAAAGCAAAACAATATGATTTAACTAAATCAAAGAAGCATCAAGTAAGCAGTAGATTATAAAACACGGATAAAATTAACTTTTATATGATTTCGATAATAAAAAATTGTGACACGCCACTGTTCCAACAATAACAAATGATTCTATGGATGCAGTTAACCTTGAAGTTCGTCAATTTGAATGTACTTACTTAGTATTTAACTATTTAAGTGGGTCTAATGAATATATTTTCTTGGGCTCGTGTAGTGTGATAAATTTTTATTTATATTGTATTCAGTTATGAATTTACACCTAGGCCTGTGAGGCCCAAGCCTAGGGAGGTATTTTTCAAATACCAAAATTTTAGAAACGAAAAAAAGTAAATCTAATCAATTTCAAAAATTTGTTCAATTAGTTTTCATAAAAAACATTTCTATGAAATATACACTGAAAAAACAGTCAACTAGTCACAAGAGAAAAAATCTTTAATCAAGTAATTTTTCTTGGTTTGAGTAGATTTTTTTAATTCAAGTATTTTTTCTTCTCCAAATGGTTTTCTTGGTTCAATAAATTATCTCGCCACTCCTGATGGGAGCCATTCAAGATCTGTTTCTGTCTTATATTAAGGTGACTTGTAAACTAACCGTCACCTGATGGGAACCAACCTCGTAGTTAAGCGATTCCATATGTCTTTTAGACACTTGAAGTTTCATTAAATTATCAAATTACTCACCCTTATTTTTCTATTGATGTGGCTCTAATGACCGTAAATATAATTAATTATAGCTTTTGTATACAATAGAATTAGTATTTAAGAAAGCATATACACGCATAATGTGTTCTTAATAGTCTTGACATGCAACGAGTACAGTTTTTACAAAGTTGTGAATGAAGTTATTTAACTAATATTTTTTTCTTTTTAATTCATTAATTCACTTTTTTATCAGTGGGTAAAATCTTAATTGAGTTATGTTTTTTTAATGATCAATGACCTCTCAAATTGAGGCTGAAGGTATATGGAATGAGATAATAAAAAAAAGGAAATAGAGACATTCCCAAGAGATTACGACCCTGATGACTAAGGAAACGAGAAGAGAGAGTTTATACTCATCGACGGCTATTGTCGAAATTTCATCCTGATCGGAATCATGTGCATGGAGTGCATGTGGATTTTTGGAAAATGTAAAAAGAACAAATTCCGCCCGTCATTTTGGAAGGGAAAGCGAGCAGGGAAATCAAAAAGCGTTTGGATGCTGTGTATCGTTTCCTTCGATGGAGACGTATTCGCACGTCGGGCTTTGATGACTACTACGGATGATATCATGATAAAAAACCACGATATCGTATTGGAGTGATAGGCATTTCAAAACATCGCACAGGTCATACTCAACATTAAATTTTGGGCATGAGAAAGCTGTCGGCGTGATGAGTGCCGTGTTTGCTTACTCATACACAACAAGCGCAACCGTAAGACCACTTTGTAAAGGAGACCCAAGTGCCAGACTGTCTCAAAGACCTGACTTACATTGAGAAATATCCCGGAGCAGTATTTTCTATCTTCCAGATCTTAAATATTTTTCTTTTTTTTTGTGCTTGTTCGTGTTCCTCTCGGAATCGAAATTGATCTGTCGGAATAACTTGGTTTTGATTTTGAACGGGTATTATCCTAGTTTTTAATAATCTGTTCTAGAGTTTAGCTAGTATTGGAAGTAAACTGATTGGTCTATAGGAAGTAACTTCTTCAGCTGGTTTTCCAGGTTTAAGAGGATTATTTCAGCTAATTTCCAGTAAATTGTAAAATAACCAGTTCCGAGTATTGCATTATAAATGAATTTTATCATTTTCATGACATTTTTAAATAGTTTTTCAAGAATTTTGGTTAAGTTAGGAGATTTATTAGAGCAGATTCTAGTTGGAAAGGAGTTGCGTTGAAAAACCTAAAAAATTGATCAAAATGTATTGAGTCGATCCATAAGAGATGTTGAGAGCATACTTTTTAGGTTCCCTAAAACACTTGGTGATTTCGTTGATCAATTTTCTGGTAATAAATATCGCTAGACAAACTTTTGGGCTCGTAAGCAAACAGCTACCTAACAGACACTTATTGAGATATGTCGCTCTAAAACGAACATCAAAAAAGGTGTAGAAATTAAGAAAAAAAATTATGGATTAGATTTATGCGCAAATTAAATGCACCATCCCGGATCAAGTTTCATTAGACTATGTCATACGCTTAAATCCATTACAAAATAATCTTATTACTGAATTATCTCGTATAATACAACATCTTTCATTCAAATTTCATAATAAGAATAACGATTTATTTTTGACGTATTTGTAGTATATCTTATCTTGTTAAGCAACAACTTGCAATTAATATTCTTTGTATCTATTTAAAATTGAACTTTGCAACGAAATAATCACGATTCTGTCATAAATTATCACACAGTACTGATGTCGATGAACCTATACAATTTTTCATTAATAAATTGACTCTTATTATATTTATAGGGAGATGGAAAGAAACTAGTTTTCATTATTGAAACTAGAAGAGCAAAAACAAGAACCAAAACCATCACAGTCTTTTGATAAAATATCAGTTTGATACGAAAATATGAAATATTATTATTAATTTCGGAAATATTGTAGATGTTTTAAGGCTTTGCGCTACACTACCTAAAAGAATATTTTGTACACGAATCTACATCTCAGTAAATGATCTTCTGTCTCTATGGCTTGCTTGCAAAATCTGCAGATGTCATCCTCTGCCAAGCCTATCATCTCAACGTGGTATTTGACGAAGCAGTGGTCTCTCGGAAGACCAACCACTAATTTAAGGTCTTTTCTAGTACTTTATAAAGAATCATCACGTTTTGCTTACTCCTTGACTGGTATACCCTGGTATATACATTGGGATTACTTTGTTTCTATTTCCTAATGCCTTTAGAGTTTGTTCATACTCCCATGCAAGCTTAGCCGTGTCTCTGTAACCTTCAATGCCTTCAAGGCGTATTTCTTTCAAACAAACGTCACTGTTTACAAATACAGTGGTGCCAAAACTCGTTAACGCCATCTATTGGTCGATTGTAAAAATTTAAAAGAAAACCCTCGTATCAACGCACTTTTGCTTTGTGTCGATTTAGAAAAAATATTTTTATGTGTCAATAAGATATTGCATTGAATAAAAAGCTGTTCTACAGTGAACTATGGCCAAAGTAAAAAACATCAAAACACAAAAAAGTATTGAAGAATCGAAAGAATATGTGTCTGATGATTGATCGGATACTTCCATAGCTAGTTCCAAGTTTTTCCGACATTTGAAGCAAACTTAAGCATTATTTTCGCGTTTAATGAACTTGTACGTGCACTCTGTAGCCTTTAGGGCCTCCAAGGCCGCGTGGCTATCGGAGAGAGAGCAAGTGTGCTTTCTAGAGAGGTTCCTATTCAAATACTTTTTGGTTATTGCTAGCATTCTATCTGAAAAATAGTGCATGCTGGCATTTTGGTTTAAAAATTCCCAATTCAGCTGCTTGTGCTAATTTTGGTCCGTTCTGGTCCTAGGTATGGTGTCGCTGCCTTTTTTGGCAATGCTGTCTGCTTCCTTTTCGCCTTGTATTATACTCTGGTGGCCTGTCCTGGTAGCCACATTAGGGTTACTTTGTTTTTGTCAGCAACGGTGAATGAAGACCCTAGTGATATGAAGAGGCATTTTGGTCCTTAAATGCCCAGTTCCGCATCTTGCGTTAGCTTAGAACGTCTGTGTACCAAAGAAATACATTTCGAGTTTGATAAAGATATTTATTGACCCATGATTGGTGGTTATTGATCACCACTTCAGATAGAATATCGTTGTCCATCATGCTATGGATTTGGTCAATTGGTTTATCACTGCTTTCTAGTTTTATCCGTTTGGCTAACGGAGAGATTGTAAGTGTACTTTCTAGAGATGTTCCTATTCAAACACTTTTTGGTTTATTGCTAGGACTCTGTTTGAAAAATGGCGAGTGCTGGCGTTTTAGTTAGAAAATTCCCAATTCAGCTGCTTGTGCTAGTTTTGAATCATCTGTATACCAGAGAGATACATTTCAAGCTTGATGAAGATCATTATTGATTACCATATCTGTATCCATCATGCTATGCACCTAAAGCTCTGGTGTTAACTATGAAGCCGTTGCCTCTTTTTTCCTTATTGCCGGGTACACCCTGGCGGTCTGATAGCCACATTATGGTTACTTTGGTTTTTGTTAGCAGCTCTACCTGAAAAATGGTGAGTGAAGTTCCTAGTGATATGAAGGGCTCGCAGTTTGGTCTGTATACCAAAGAAATACATTTGATAAAGCTTGATAAAGATCTTTATTAACCAATGATTGGCGGTTATTGATTTGGTCCATTGGTGTATCACTGCTATCTAGTTGTATCGATCCTGCAATCCTTAGGTGAGCTGTCGGATTTCCTACTTTCCTACTTTCCTAGCATCGCCTCTAAGACTGTGATTCTGTTTAGTTTGTTCGAAGCTGGTCATTTTTCGAGAAACAATTAGTGATTAAGTAGCCGAATTTTTATTAAGAAGAACTTGCTTTATGATTGAATCAAGAACTTGAATAAATCTCTACAGATTTATGCAATGTTTTTAATATGTAATTTCCTAGGCCGCCAAATACTTTAGAGTGGTATTATACAGGGCTATTCCAAAAACCCATCGACTCATTTATCTTTAAAACAATTATACTAAAAAATTTTAAACACATTTGTAAAAGCGATTGTGGCGAAAGGATTCTGTAGTATTTTGTTGATGGTAAACATACTATTGTTTATTCATTTTATGGATGAAAATGAAAATTATCTTACCGTGTCTGTAGCTAATCTTGGTAAATACTTTTCCTTCTGTTCTTGATTACCCCATTTATTGAATACGGTGTTAACTAGAGTATTGTGGATATCTACTAAAGCAGCAACGGCAGGGTCTACTTTTGATAATTCTTCTACGGTTATTATTGCTGTCATGAAATTACATCCAGCTCCTCCATAATCGGAATTTATTTCGATTCCCATAAGCTAAAAATTCAAAGGCAGAAAGTTAGGTCTACTCATATGGTACGAGAAATGATATGTAATAATGTGATAGATATTGAACGCTATTTGAATATAGAACCAACCCTTCCAAAATGAAAGTTAATTGTTAAAATTAGAGTTATGAAAACCACGACGCTATAAGGTTAAATTTACACCGAAAATTTTAATCTATTAGATGATCCGATTAACATTTGGTTGGTTTTTAAACAAAAAGTTTTCTTCCTAAAAATAAGTAAATTGCAAGCAATGAAAATAGTTACCACAAACACAAACCAATATTTTTCTGGATGGTTACAAAACCTTTCCAAAATAAAAATAAAGTAAACAAATGACCATAAGGACAAAACTACAAGATTAGATTTCAACAGAAAATTAACTTTTAATCAATCAGATGATCCGGTTAACATTTGGTTGGTTTTCAAACAAAAATTAACTAAATTTCTTCCTAAAAATAAGTAAATTGCAAGCAATAAAAATAAGTACCACAAACCCAAACCAATCTGGTATTTGGCAGCATTTGGTGGCAATCTGCCACCAAATGGCAGAGATCATCAAAATACAAGGTTAGATTTCCTCAGAAAATAAAAGTGTTTCAATCAATCAGACAAAAAAAGGAAGTAGATTACTTCCTAAAAAATTAACTTGCGAACAATGGTTATCACGAATTCAAAATTAAGCCCTATATTTTTGTAGCTACCAAACTCTTCAAAATTAAAAGTGAATTTAAGAAATCACGTAGCAAAAAAAGTTTGATTCTAACTGGAAACGAATGAAGGTTTCAAGCTATCTTTGCTTCTAATAAAGCTCAGACATAAAAAAGATGGTACACCATGCAAAAATGCAGTGATTATGTCCAAAAATATAGAGAAGTTTAAGTTTTAGTTTTATTCAATACCAATCAACATGTTTTTGATTGTCAAAATTCTGAAACAGCTGCCAAACTTTCTTTCCGTGTGTTCCGTAGAGAATCAAATCTAGTTTTAAGTCGAACTTTTGAAGTTATTAACAAGTAATGAGGCAGTGATAAAAGTAAGTACTTACCCCGCTATCGAAACACATTTTCAAAACTGAATCTTTGATCTTTCCTTCATTTTCCATTTCCCTCACGTACGGAGCTATTTGTTCTTGAGCTAATCGAGAAACTAGAAAAATAAATAAATTCAGGTAATTGTTTATAAAGAATTAGGTGATTTAATGGACCACATGACAAATTAATGAATATTTTGGTTTCTGGTGAAAATGTTCATTCGAAATAGTGCAAGCATACTGGGAAAAGATGGGAAAGGAAGTTAATGAACACACTCAAATTTTTGCACCGCACTGGTACATTTGAACTACACGCGTTCATCGGTTTGGTAACTGTTTTTCAACAAATTGGTATAACCTTGTTTAATGTCTCAAAACACAGATATAAATATGTGATAATCGTAATATTGAACAGCCAATTTATTTTATTATATAGAGGTAGGCATATGTCAACCAAATCTCTCGAAAAATCGGAATAAGTCAGGAAATACTCATAAGTTTGGCAACGTTATTAAAAAAAAAAAAATAAAAAAAGCATGTTCGTGCTTTAAACAGTTGTGTCTGTGTCATATTAACAACAATTTTCGTATTCGTCGCTACCAGATAATTTAACAGTGTGAAAGACGTACAAGGAATTCTTAAAAACGGGCTCTGTTGCCGACGCGCCGCGATCTTGAACGGTATCCGTAACAACTGATGAAAATATGGTAAAGATGGTGCTGGGAGAGCTTCAAATATCCGATCTTTCTTCACGCTACCTGGAAATGCTCGAAGATGTACGTGGGCAAATGAACAACGATCCAACATTGGCGAACATGCGACGTACCTCAATGTTCATTTAGCAGAATGGATTAGCAGCACCGCCTCACCCTTAAAGCAGGGAGCAAATGATGCTTATATAATCTTGCAATATCAGTTTCCGTGGCGCCTGGATTTGACCATTTTGTAAATCGACCCAAAATAAGTCGAAAATGAAGAATAAAATTTTTCGATATCTCGCTTCGTTTTCGAGATATCGATACTTGAAGTTGGAAATATTTATTTTTATTGAATATTTGTATATATCAATTTAACCTAATCTTCTCGTGGTGCATTTTGAGTGTAAAAAGTTAAAAAATCGTGAATTTTTTACAGCCAAAATTGTCCAAAAAAATTTTCTTCGCGTGAGAATTATTTTAGTTATATTTTATTATTTTTTTCTTATGGGGGGCTTCCCCCCTCGAACCCACAGATTAGGCCACAGACCGCGAGGAACTGGTGAGTTTGGAGGGGGGAGATTGGGGGCAGATAAATTCGGTCCGGGTAGATTTGGAACGATTTTTTACAGTCATTTTTCTTATTCGGTTGATTTTGTTGTTACAAATAGGATAAATGATGCAAAAATAATTACTAGAAAACTTTTCCAGGATAATTGTGAAATACTACAGTAGTCTGGCTTTTCAATTATAAAACAAATGAAAATAAATAACTTTTGAAAGCATTCAGAAAGTACTTTTTGCTCTAGAGAGGATATTTGTATATTAAATTACTAATTAAATCTTCAAACTATCATTAAATATTTTTTATTTTATAAATAATGAAAAACAACCGACAATTCTTTATAAAAAACATCAAAAATGGCTCATTTTGTTATAAAAATCAGTTTTTTCAATATAATTTTGGAGTATCAGGGTAAAGAATATGAAAATTGAATAAAAAATCTTTTGTTTATTGAATTACGTGATTCACATTGAATTTAAAGTGATAAAATATTACTTTGTAACGAAGTATTGAACGCCATCTGTTTAATGAAGCGAATTTTGAACCAACATTTGATTATAACTTTAAGTATCGATATCTCGAAAACGAAGCGAGATATCATAAAATTTTATTCTTCATTTTCGATTTATTTTGGCCAAATTAAGCCAAATCCGTGCAGCAATGGTTTCTGGCGCAATAGCCGATTTTGAACGATTTTCACGAAATTTATCCTGTAGCGAAGTGCGTCAAAATCATAGAGAATCATCGCATGAAAATGTTCTCGATTTAATTCAATTTTTTGGCCGAGATGAATGTTTCAAGTTTCTGTAAATAATTCAAATAGCACTCGCATGACAGAGCGTTCTGAGTATGTTCACAATTAAAAATGTCAATCTTAATGATGGTACAAGGTGTCCAGAAAGGGTATCGGGTATTTGTAAGTTTAAGTAAACAAAAAATAATTATAAACAATAAAAACTTTTATTGTTTTTTGATACCATATGAATTGGAAAATTATTTGGAAAAGATGATGTTATCCAAATGATGACCGTTACGCGTTGCTGGCACTCTTCTAAACGGCAACGAAGATTGGCGATAACACGTCGACACAAAGCTCTTGATATTGCTGCCATTTCTGACCTGATGTTTTCCTTCGATTGGATTAGGTTCGTTGGATTATTTTGATAAACCTTACTTCTAAGGTATCCCCATACAAAATAGTCAAGCTAAGGGCTAAGGTCGGGGCTTCTGAGAGGCTAGTTGATGTTACCCCTACGCGAAATGACTTTATTAGGGAATAATTCGTTCACAATCGAGTCATTCGAGGTATGGCAAGTGGCCCCATCTTGCTGGAACCACGTTCTCGAGTTGAAACCTGCAAACTCCTGCAACTCTGGGACAAAAAAATTTCGCAACATATCGCAGTAACGGTCACTATTCACATTGATTGCTCGGCCTCGTTGATCTTCATGAAAATAATGACTAATAATTCCTTTAGCACACATAGTGGACCAAACAACGACCTTTGGGTTGGGCAGGGGTCGTTCATGCTTTCGTCTCGGATCCTCGATTGCCAAGTACCGACAATTCTGCTTATTAACATGACCATTCAAGTCAAAAACTGCTTCGTTACTGAACAGTATGTTTTAAAAGTTGTTAAATCGCTGCATCATTTCGTTCGCAAAATTCAGTCGATTAGCATAGTCCGTATCCTTCAATTCTTGAACCAATTGAATTTTATAGGCTTTTAAATGCAAATCTTCCTTTAAAATCAAATGTAAGGTCGATTTTTTGATGTTTAACGCATGGCTTCGCTTTCGGATGGATAAAGATAGATTTCGACGAACCGATGCTTCAACTTCTGAACGAGGGCGACCAGAATTTTGAATTTTAACTGTCGCACCTGTATTCTCGAACATCCCGATCCATTTCCTAATGCTATCGTCACTTGGCGTGGCGTGGCGTGTACGATATTCCGCACGATACAGACGTTGAGTAGTCACTATTGAATCACCGTTACGATAATACGCTCGTACGCAAAATGCGCGATGCATCCCCGAGTACTGTTTCATCTTGACTAAAACTCCACAAAATGGCGGATGCCACGAACCCCTCCCCGCTCTCTTTCGTCGCTCCGTTTCGAATGTGGCGCGAAAACAAATACCCGATACTCTTCTTGGACACCTTGTATTAAGGTGTAGACGAACACAACGGTGAAATTTGATGAACACTGACTTTATTGACAGTAGTTTTTATATCTGACGCAAGGTTCGATAACTTGAAAAAAAAGTGAAGTAATAAAAAAGTCACTACAAACTGCGCGGTATCATCTTATTACTGTTCTAATTTCACGATGACAGTGCTTTCACCGTGACACACCGTCATAACAGATGGTAATGTCAAATTTGACATATTCATATCAGTGTTGCCATATCTCGAAAGGATAATGTCTGTCGGTTTTGATTAATTATTGTGACAAAAGTGAGTTTTTTCAATCAAAATAGAATATTGGGAACAATAAATAAATCCATTTCAAGTGTGTTAGGTTTGAAAAAGATTTGACGTGTTTAAGCAGCTCAAAATCAAAATTGTATCGAGATATTGTAGCTTAACTTACAAACATGTATGTAAATAGTAATTAAAAGTATTATTCTATTAGATAACATCGGATTTGACAGAATGTGACTTGAAAACAACTTACCTGTTTCTTTCATAATAATTTCATCTTCACTCAAATGAGTTAAGGGAAGTCTACTACTGACGCTGTTTGCTTCTTCAACTTGAGTTTGTTGACGGTGTACTGTTGTAACACTCGCATTTCTTCTACTAAATTTGTTCACATTTCTTGCAATCTGAAACAACGAACAAACCGTTAGATGCTGAAGAATCCAAGTAATAGGTTTGTTCCAGTAGTGTGCTCCGATCATGTTGTGAACTTTGATGCACTACGCATGATTTGACTACGATGTATTACGAATCCTTATCCACCGTGCACGGGTAAGGAAAATAAGAAAATCATAATTTTTTGCTTTTATACAGTTTCAACTTAACATAACCGGTAGATAAAATTTTTGAAAAAGTCTGTCTTCAGTTTTAGCTTGCCAAAATTAATATTGTGTGTATCCCTCATTGATCCATGTATCATCTAAATAAAAAATATTTCTATTTTGTTTTCTCTTTTATTTTATAGTCCTCAGATACTATTTTCTTTTCCATACTTCAATAAAACTTATTTCTTTTAATAACTTTCATAATCTGCTTCGAGGTAATCCTTATCATCTTGTCGTATCACAATAGCTTTATCCATTTTCATAAAAAGAAGCAAGCTGGAGCTAAACTTGAACGTCTTAACTATATGAAACAACCTACAATCATATTTTGGGTGAAATTTGTTGAGAAAAGATGCTTGAAATCAAAATAAAACAAAATTTCTAACATTCATTGGCAAGTAGGTAAGTTGGAGAAATATTTATTGACTTCAGAAGTGCTTTCGATTCAATAAAAAGTGATAAAATAACAGAATAACTAGAAAGATCTGGAATGGAAATAAATGCAGAAAAAACAAAATATATGAAAATATGAGTAAAACCAGAACAGGATAAAGGAAACGATACAAAAGGGCTAACAAGCCTTTTTAAGAAACAAAAATCTATTAAAAAACAAAAACAGAAGAACACTTAATATAGAGAACTGGAGGGCAAAATACCGGAACCGAAAGGAATGGTAAATAATAACAAAAGCAGCCAAGACAAACGATAAACTATAAAGAAAACAAAAATTAGAAGACGAGTACTGATTTACCTCAAAAAAGGATTTTAAAGCTCTATAAGCGATAGATTATAGCCAAAGGATTGAAAGGCTTGATGATGATGATGAAGTAGATACTTAAAAATACTGAAAAAATCTTACGATACGACTATGTAATCTTTGATACACGGAGCTTTGGGCTTATCAAAAATTTATATATTGTTCTGTACAACTTATGGTTATAAAAGACCAATAAATTACATTAGCTCAGGTACATTTATGAAAATTTTAGGAAACATTTGAATTATTCTGTAATTAATATTTTTCTACGCCCATGTCTGTAAACGTCAAAAATCGCACTGTCAACATAACTTCTAATAAACTTAAAACTTCTTGGCTTAATTAAGTTACAATCAAATTTTCATTCACGTAAGACTTTATTTGGTCTGTTTACACAAATTTACTCAATTAAAAAACGTAAAAACTTTTAGCATTAGCGAGATATATTTAGATTGAAAGAGTGATTGAAAGTGTGATGTAGACAGCACATTATGCAATTTGTTTTAAAAATAGGACACATTTTCTTAATGCTTTGAGTGAGCGTAGAAAAAGTATAGTACGTTACACGAGATGTAAGCCCATTACGCACTTATCAAATTTTTCACTTCGTTCGTAATGGGTTACTTACAATTCTTGTTACGTAATATACTATTAAAATTACTATATTAGTTATTATAAATTATGTTTTATTACTCTCTCGTGTATAAAAATAGACTATAGTGGCCGCCATATTTTTCAAGTCATCTGTCATTTCATATAAATATAATAGATAAATTAGTTTTAATAATAATGTGATAATATAGGTACACCCTGTATAAATATATTACAAAATATATGAAACATAACCTAGATATCTAATTAATTTTTATCTGTGGTACGTTGGTATTCTTTTCGGATTACTATGCTCTGCACAATCAACGTTTTCATATTATTTTATTGTTACTATTTGTGATAACCTTGAAATTATTTATTTATAATCAAAACTGCTCGTCGTTATCTGTTATCATTTAATAAAGTATAATTGGCTATTTTTGATAAAAACGTTTTAAAAATTAATATATTTGACATACTTTTTTCTAAATTTCATTATACAATTGTTACCGTTTATTCAATTTTTATTTATATTAACGTCGACAGATTGATGAAATTTTAGTTTTAAAATTTTTACATTCTAACTTTGGAATTATTTGGGTTTACATTTAAAATTCATAATTACAAGACTTGTTGGAGCTTAATTCAATTGTAAACACTTTATATACCACAATCGAATTCTTCAACAAATTTTTCATACAGCAAATTTAATCTATTTCCTCATATAAGAGTTGGGGGAGAGTGGGAACTGTTATGAAAAAATGTCTGTAAATCCGGTTCTGCTGAACTAATTTTTATACACTTGATGTTGTTTCAAAGGGCTTTTGTCCAGAAATACAAAATATATAAATTCTAACCAATTTAATTAACAAGGTGAATGCTACAGGGTAGGTCTTCTAGAAGTAAACTTAATTAACATTTAAATAGCGAAAACCGCATGTTGATATCTTTTTTCTGTTCCTATATACGAGGTCTGACTATTAAATAACGAGACTGGTTACGAAAAAGGAAAAATTCTACATTCGAAAAAAACGTATGGGGTACAAAACGGGCTCAGTTCACGTCTGGTACCCTGTTTAAACCAAACTTCCTCACAGGCAGGTACATTTTACTCGTCTATTTACGTTTTATAATTTAATATTCAGTTGTAGCAAGTTATGGAGAACAGGTAGATTTGGCATCAGTTTTTCTTGTAACCTTTTGAATTATTTTGAGAATCTCTTATTTTAGTACCCGACTTAAATATCAAACAAGCATTATATATAAACCCATTTTACTTCTACTATTATCAATTGTTGTCCTTTTGGAATGTCATAAACCTTTCGTAGAATTTTTAGAACGACATTTCGAGGATATATGACCGCTGTTTGTGTAAGTTAACAAACACAATAGGCCTATTTGGATACCTAAAATATTTAATTTGTCTTGAATATCTAATTTCATACTGCTAGAAAAGCTTTGAACACGACACAACAAGAAAACTAACTAGAGATCGAGTAGATGCAAATGCCAATAAAGATGAATGAACAAATTGTCCAGTCAATGACTATTTTCCCTTGTATTTATCCCACATTTTCACAAAAATTTGGATTTGTCTATTTCAAAATCTACCCTTGCCGGGGAATGCTTTTTACTGACGTTGGAATGAGCAACTTTTCATCTAAAATCGATAAATTGGCCAACAACTTTTGTTCCACGAAGTTTCTTCTTTAAGTCAATATCTTTTGACACATTTTCAGACGGTTTTTTGTGAATAACTGGAAAAATATATATTTAATCGAAAAATCTGTGGAAAGCAAATTTATTATACGAAACAGGTTAAACAAATACTTAAACGAACAATCGGGCGGGTTTAAAAACAGGAAGATAACTAGCGATCAAACTTTTGTGTTAAAAATAATACAGAATGAGTAGGGACTGAATTTGAAGCTGTTATCCATCGACCTAAAACAAGCATATGATCCAATATTAGGAAAACACCTGTACCAAGCTCTGGCAAAACTTGGAATACCTAAGAAATTAATACAATTGGTGAAAATGACACTAAACAAAACTAATAGCCATAGAAGGAACCTTTTCCGAAACAAAAAAAGCCTTAAAAGACCCGTTATCAACAGTGTTGCTAAATTTCCTACTAGAGGTGATTCTCAGAGATAATGGATTACGATCCCAACGAATGATTTACAGTATTAACCTTTTCACTTCTAGTATTATTTTATAGATAATATCTGAAATTCATTTGAATCCGTGTATGGATCTATTTTAGACGGTTGCAGCAGTCAAATGTTGAAAATCTTGAGCCCAGCTTCAGGGGTGGTGCGCAAGCACGGAATATTCGTCTAGACTTACTAAAATGGAGCAAAACCGGGAAAGCTCACTGACCCAACTATAAGAGGCCATCGCAGTGAAAAAAGATCGGCAAGAGGCAATAAAACAGTTGAAGCTCCAGGAAACCTATTAAAGTCTAAATATATCTCCAGGATATCTAATTTACAGGACAGTTGTACAAGAAAGAAAGAGGAAGACAGGCTGAATGCATGGGAGAAACAATTGTTTGGAGGGATACGAGTGGAACAAGATGAATGGTAAAAAAGAACTAATGCAGATATTCGAAAGGTTATATGGTCAGGTAGAGATCCGCTATATAGTAAAGAAAGAAGAGTGACAAAAAGCCTTAACAAGTGGAGAAGGCGCAAAAAGAAGAAGAAAGCGTCCACGAAGAAAATGGTTAGATGCGTGTAAGGAAGACAGAAGTTAGAGAACTGGCGCAATGCAGCCGTGAACAAAAGGAGTTGGAGAAAAGCAGTAGAGAGGCTTCAAGCAATGGGCCTATAAGGCCTGCTGTGTATATATATATATATACAGAATTATTGCTTGTTGAAAGTTGATTGGTATTTCCGAACGTTAAAATGGAAAATTTCTATGTACCATACAATAACCAAAAACCCATGCTTTTGTCGAGGAAAACTAAATTTAAACACGTCGTAACTTGTTAATGGTGGTCTCTAATTCTAAGATAAGTTGCTTTAATTTCTTTCAATGATTTCCTCTTTGTTTATTAACGACGCAGAACGTTTTTATAATAAAAATATGTGAAATTAAAGATGGGATATTAAGGTTAAAAAAGAAGCAGTAGAAAATCAGTACTCGCCGATTATCGTAGTCACTTGGACCTTTGAAAGATACCATACATCACCATTTAAAATCATAAGGTAAAATCTATAAAAGGTGTCGATTAGTGTCATACGAATTAGCAAAGATTCGGAAGGTATTATTGTATGTCAAATGGTATTACGTGTACTTCGAAATGATCACAGAAGATCGAGCTATCAACGCCGAGGTATATTGTGGATAGATGATGCGAATGTATGAGGTTTTATCCAAGTTTAGTTGACCGAAAGCGATCGAAAGTTACGCAGCATAAGATAAAACATTGTGGTGGTATGAAACTGCTACAGCATCCATCATTTAATCCGGACCTTGCACCATCATACTACTATTTATTTTTTGAATCTAAGACAAAAGAATGATTTTAACAAGGTCTCAAAGGGATAAACCGTTAGAATACGATGGGAACTAAACGAATTATGAAACTTTTCTTATGTATCGTTATTTAATACACAAAGTGGAAATTCGAAACGGACATTATGACATGAGACACCCTCTATAAAGTCAAGTTATAACATGTTACTTATATAACATGGGAATAAAGCGCCTTTTTCTCCCCGGGAGGAGAAGTAGGACTTTCCTCCTTTGTTATACAAATAAATATTATTCTATCCGAGGATTTAGCAGCCTGAAAGTAATAAATTCCCTTTTTGCTCAGTTATTAACCTCTGTTTACACATAAAAATCTCTTATCGTAGCGTACACATCGGAAGATATCGTACTCTTTGTACGGGTTTCAAAATAAATATCGGAAAATATCGGTTCGTCGATTGATTTCTAACAATATTTACTTTGAAAAATAATAATAATCGTCTATTTTATTTTCTATTTAAAATATGTATCAGCAAACTATCTTAATCCTTACAGTACAAGAGACGAATCTATCCAAATGATTATCGGAGTCTTTACTGAAATCAGACCGGAAAGCAACCAAAACGATTTGTTTCAATGTTTTCATTCTGTAGCTCAGTTTGGTGATAACATCGTTTCACCTTGTATGCTACATTGTACATCACTTTGAGCATTTTTCCTAATGCACAATGAACGCAGTTCTTCTAGGTCTATTCAGAATCATGGAGTGAAAACAGTATTTGTTTTTATGGATACAATAGCAAAAAAATTTTTTTTAGTTCTAGTGAGTGATGGACTTATGGCGCTTCAGTAGCCTTCAGAAGAAAAAAAGATACTCCAGTGGAATTCCCAAGCATATCTGGTAACGAACAAATGGGTTTGAACCGTAAGCATGTTAACAAATATCAAAGTACATTTACACAACTAAAAAATTGCAAAAATCTGTCCCAAGACTTGTATGCCAATTCAATGAACCAAACATAAATAGTTTGTAATTTTGAAATGAACCCCTGTAACTCGAAAAGGAACCATATTTCATCTGTGACAACATGGCTATCTTCAATTTAAAAAGTCAAGGTCTCTACTATCGATGCTAATGCAACAGTTCATTTTATAATCTGCAATATTTTGCGTCACTAATAACATAGCATAATATATATCAAACAATAACTTTACAAAATCGTCAATATTATTAGTTTTCTTAACAGTTCCATTATAAAAAAAAAACTGTTGTTCATTAACATGTAAGGACCTGGTATATAAATATATTCTCAAAAAGTTTTCGTATTCAATAACAAATTACCTAAACTACATTATTTATAAAACACACTGTATAAATTGCTAAATACCGCAGATGTTTTTATTGATATACACAAGCAGAAATATTACACAAAGTTCTATAAGATGTTAATTAATAAAAACGACATTAAAAATAAAATTAATTTAGAAATAATGTTAAAATAAATCAATTAATTTTCGTGAAGTGGTTATTTTGTTCAACTTTCGAAACACATTTTTATTAACGATTCTTGACGATAATGCATACGCATACGAAACTGTATTTATAGTTTAGAATTTTCCATTTACCAAACAAAGATTACATCAATAATTAAAATTTACGAAAGTGAAATAATCTTTTTAGTATGCCTTATATTATAACTATAACATTATATTATTAAAAATTCATTACCTGTCTTGTTATCGAATTCATTATGATGATTTTGTTGAGACTCAGCTCCGAAGTCGAAGAATGTATGGTTTCGATTTTAAAAGTCAACTGGTTTTATTATAAATGATGCCATAGGCGCACCTAAATTTAAACTATTCAACTGTAAATAAAATTGGGCTCCATTTTTGTTTACTATTGATCTATGAATATCGCAATGTGGAGATAATAAATAAGTTTAACATATTAGAAGTCAAAGATCACATATTGACGCAAGCGTCGTTTTTATGAGACCATTTTATAAATTTTTGTAAAAAACTCGATCCCTTCATTAAAAAGAATAGTAATGTATATTTTAAATAGAAATATAATCTCTAACTACAATAATCAATATTCAAACAAACAAGAGAGTGAATTTTTATAATATTAATAGTAAATCATAAGATGTACAGTCCATCAAATTAATCTTCGACGTCATTCTACTAACAGTGGAAATACTTACAATACGTTCATTTGTTTTTTAAGTAAAGACATACGTTTTGTTTTATTAATTTCGATCCCTTCTGACAGATGTCATTATTTTTTAATCTTGACACCCACATTTTCATTAAGCGTGTAGATTTAACATAGAATTACTATTAAAGATAAATAAATAAATATCAAGTGATTCCTAAATGCTGATAGAGAAAGAACATCGGTATACCACTCTCTATCTTCCCCTACTCTACTCTGATTGGATCGCCGGGACGTCCAAGTTTTGAGTGACGGGAACGGCAAAGAAGTCGGAAGCGATTAGAGAGAGATAAAAATGGTAAGCCGATGCTCTTTCCTTTACTACCAATAGTACCATTCCACCTACATACTAACTCCATGAATTTTAAAGAGTTTTATCATTAGCTTTGAAATATAATTTAAAAATAAGCTTTTCTCAAAATTACTCAAGTATTTATATTTTATAGCGAATAATCTTTGTTTGTATAGGATTAAAAGTATTGTGTACTGATGTAGACCGTGAAGCAGGTCCTGTTCCAATATATTGTCGAAGCTAAAGTTTGATGAATGCGCCGGGTATTTCTTGAAAGGTATATTTATTTGTTTGTGACCTACTTACAATATGTTCTTTGTGGCCTGTTTTAATAGAGACCATTTCCAAAAAGGTGTTTTGGTTTGTTTAAAGTAAATATTTCCAGAAATGAAATATTCTGTGATAATATTATATAAAACGAGGCTCTAAACATAGTGAATACATCGGGATAGTGAAGAGTAAAGCAAACTGTGGATTTAAATAAATTAGATGATAAGTGTTAAGTGAATAGTTGAGTGTGTAAATGTTAGTGAATACTTGTTGTATAAATAAACAAACGTAAATACCGTTATATGATTAAAAACTGTTTAAATAAATAAGAACATTACAGCACTATATCTAAGAATCTGACAATGTTCTACTTTGTTTTACAACAAGCCTGTAAAAATGCGTAAATTCGCAAAAACAATGGTGGTTGTATATTTCTTTATAAGTAATTAGAAGATTATAAATTAGCAGATACAAAATAATCTTCAATGAATATTAGAACTTCTATCTATTATCGGAATTCTTCACTTTTTTAAAAACTATTAAAAACTATTTAGTTAGAACCATGCAAACAATATATTTGTTAATCTATATACTATTTACGCACACGATAACGTAGCAATAGCCACTTCGTTTTGGCTTCCAAACATTTTATCTTGTGATTGTTAGATATAACGTGAGGGTAAAGGTCAATTTTATAACAAAACAAAGTCGTTGAAGAAATATTTAGAAGATTTGAACAGGTGGAAATGAAATTTTGTTTATTAATAAACACAAGGACATTTATTTATCTGAACACAGAATAGTGTTTTTTGTGAAAATATAAAATAGACAAAAGGATGTGAAAATAGAGTAAACTCACGATACCTACCTACTTTTAACGTGAAAAACCAACTTCAAACAAGCCCAGGGTTCATTTCTAATGCAATTCGAGGGCGAAGTGAAAACACAACACGTGCTCAGCATACTAGAAACAATATTAGAATTTCTAATGTCGAATTGTCAGATTTCGCATTTTTATTTCAAATTATATAATGTTTCGAGATAAGAAATTCATCGTTTATTTTTGTATCCATATTTAATCCAAAATACGTTCCAATTTAACTTAACCTCAAAAAACAAAAAAGTGGTACAAAAGCGCATGTGCAAGCACTGTTCGCAGTCGTTGGCAAAATTCATTAGAAATGGGCCAAGGGCTTGCCACTTTCCCTGCAAATTTTATTAGAAATGTACCTTTACAGTGTACAACTTTAACATACCCTATGATTCAGGGAAACAAACAAGTTTCTTATTTGGTATATGTAGTGTTAAGAAAAATATTTGGAGAAGTTCATTCAAACATTGCAACGAGAATGACGTACTAATAATAAAATATTGACCTTGTTTGTGAGATCGAAATTAACAACCAAAGTTTTGACAAAAACAGCAATTCTTATGCATCTTTATGATAGTGAATTTTCTTTCGTGTTAACTATGGAAGTATGAAGCTCTTTCTTATTTCCACGTTTGATCCTTTTCAATAAATAACGTTCTTATGGTACAACTTTTAAAAATCTTATCTGAATTTCTGCTTTCGCCAAATTATTTATTTTGTATTTTGTTATTTAATATTTTTATCTCTCTCCTAAATAACAATTGATAATTCTATTACATTTAAAAAATAACTTTATCAGCAAAGACAATTGCATATATATGTCTGTTATCAGGTGACACCATAATAAATGGACTAGATACTTAATCCTGTTAATAATCTAATTCATTTGATAATGAATTTCTTATTTTGAAACTGTTACAAAAGTTCTTCTACATGTTTGTAAATTCAAGCTGTAAATATTACGCTAGTCCACATGACACATACACTTATTTAAAATTCTTTTATATATGAAACTAATCACGTAAATTTTATAAATGAAGTGTAATAAATTGTTGATTGTTTATTCTATTTTCAAAAACACATAAAAAGGTCTAAGAAATAAAAAGTTGAAGAATGTGATATTAATTTAATGTAACAATAGAAAAAATAAAACATTATACCATTCAGTTGATTAAAGTATGTAATACATCTTACATTAATGTATTGCAGGTGGCATGAACCTTCTGATCTTTGGGAGAAGATTAAAGAATAAGCTCTACTTTTATAATTATTTATTGTAATAATGCGATCCATTAAAATATGTTTTGGAGGCAATTAACAATTTTTACGTGACGGGTTAAATTAAGGAGGCTGTTTTGCTCACTGGTTCAGGACTAAAAAAGAAGCACTGTCATAAAACTACATTTTAACTTTACTGTTGGTAAACCTTCTTTCATATCAAAAGTTTGTTCTGCTGTTGTCGTAAGTTTATACTTTACTAAAAATCTAAGTTCATCCTTTTAGTTAAACAACTTTTATACGAATTTTCAAAAACTATGTATTCATTTAATTTAAAACTAAATGAAATGTATTTGTATTTTTCGTTAAAATTAATTTTGAAATTAGTTTCTGCATTTTTTTGTAAACATAACCTACATCGAGTCAACTTAACCATGTTTTTAGGGGTAAAAAACAGCGTACAAAATGAAATTCAACAAACTAGTGACTTCTTCGAGAAGCAAAAATAGGAAAAGGCATTTTACAGCTCCTTCTCACATAAGGAGAACACTTATGTCTGCACCTTTGTCTAAAGAACTTAGACAGAAGTATAATGTAAGCACCATGCCTATTCGTAAAGATGACGAAGTACAAGTAAGTTCTTTAAAAATAAATTAAATAAAAAATGATATATAAAACATAGATGTATATATTTTAGGTAGTGAGAGGTCACTACAAAGGCCAACAAGTAGGAAAAGTTGTACAAGTTTATAGAAAGAAATTCGTTATTTACATTGAGAGGATCCAAAGAGAGAAGGCCAATGGAGCTAGTGTATATGTAGGAATCCACCCCTCAAAGGTTTGTATATTTTTCATGGTTAATATGGATTATACATGAAGAGTTTAATTATAGATTTAAGTACATTGATAAGGTATTATATCTGTTTTGAAGGTACTGCAGGCATTCTTTATTAGTTTTGTTTGTAAATTCCTTCATTTAAGGGTTGTTAGGTATCTCTTCAATAGTTTTTCATTTCAAGATAATCATCATTTGTATCAGCTTAATTTTGAGCTTTTTATCTCTATCTTGAGCATCTTGATTTGTTCTATTATCAACACGATAAATAATTAGTGAGGCTCCACCAAATTCACTTAAATTTTTTTTGTGCATATAGGGTTGTTTTTTAGTGTTCCAAAAGTACCATAAAGGTGGGGAAGACACATATTTCCTGACATAACACTCATCACCTTTTGCATGCATTTTGAATGTCAATAATTATCAAATCATATCAAAATAAGCATCCACATGAGGTTTAAAAACAAAGATTAGAACCTAACCTAACCAACCTCTTCCTCCACCTCTTCTCTTGACTCAAATTTTGAATTGGTAGCTCTATAGTGACAAATTGCCAAAAAGCAGAGCTACTAGTTCAAAATTTAATACAATAGAAGAGGTAGAAGGAAAAGGAGGTTTATTAGGCTATCTTTTAGTCTTTGTTTTTAAACCACATGTGCTATTGATGTAGATGACCACCTATTCCAATATTATTGACATTCAATGTGCATAAGGTAATGAGTGTTATGATGGAAAATATGTGAGCCTCCCATCTATATATTTACCATCAACACTATTCTTTGCTTACTTCCATTGTAGATTTTCAGTTTTTCATTTGTTTTGATTATATTTATGAAATTACTCCCAAATAATAAACTTCAGTCATAAATTTCTCATTTTCCATTTCTTTTTAACATCTTTATCATCTAAGATTGTAGCGAGATTTTTGTTTGGTGAATCTTGGTTTATTTCTTACTACAATGACAAAGTAAATCAGTGTTGTAAATGCTTGTTTTGTTACTCATTTGTTAAATGGAGGTCACCCATTAGGTGATGGTTTGAAGAAGAGTTAGGGATGAGTTGCAAGATAAATGTTAAGGAAATTATGATTTCTATGGCCTATAATTTGACTCTGGTTTTGATAAATCCACTACTGGGAGTATGGGAGGAATAATATTAGAATTCTAGCACCTCTACAATGTTGAATGTTGTAACAAAAGACAAAACTTCCCTCTGTGTAAAACCAATAAATTTACATTTGTATTGTTATCTTTTTCTATGATGTGATAATATCTGCCATGTATTTTTCATATCTTTAAATATTGCACCAATGTTTGAAATAAACGATATTTTTCATCCATTCTGTTCCCCAGAACTATTATCTTGATAAAACCTTCACCACTTAATTTACCCACCCTGTCGATAGAAGTTGCCTTTTTAGAAATTCCAAATTGTCTTTATTCTATAATATTCTTAATTTCCTAACTGTATGCAATGCACCTATCCTCTTGAGACACTATTTTCCGCATTGTTTCATGACATCATCTTCTACTTCTTTCCTTAAATGAATCTAAGGGAGCTGTTTTTGATCCTAGCGTTGTCTGAATCAATCGTCCACCTGACATTGACGTGCCCACATTTCAAACACACCTAATTTGAATCAGAGCTACACTGTTTCTAGAGGCTAGAGACGCGCGGAGGACATAGTTTAATTTTACACTTTGTAATCACTTGTCTACATCACTTTGTACCTTCATTGTATTTCTTTCAATTTAACATATTTAATGTTAAACTTTATTGTGTTACATATTCGGCATCCATAGTTCATTATAGAGTCTCACATTTACAAATTTGGGACCCCTGCACTTCTCATTGTCACTGTTTGGTTTGCTTTAACTGTCTATTTTTCCCTCTTATTTGTCTTAAGTAACCCCTGCAATATCCTCTTGATTGAAATACACTTTTTGAACAAAAAAATATTTACTTTCACATCCATAACACTTAACTGATATATACATTTCTTCTTCTATATATTTCTTACTGTAAAAGTCAACTTCAGAATTCTTTTTCTTGTATATTATGATTATATGTCTTTAATTTTCAATTCAGTATCTAAAAGGCCCGTATAAGTTTGAGATTTTAGCAATCTGTCGTCTTTACGTCTTCTAAGTCTTTAACTAAATAAGATGTCTTCTGTGTAAACCGTACATCTTTCAGATTCACAGAATATTTTCCAACAGTTAAATTATATGTCTTTAATTTTCAATTCAGTATCTAAAAGACCCGTATAAGTCTGAGACAGTTAATGATACATCTTCTGAGTAACTCCTTAACTAATTCTCCCGCTCTTTTCATCTATTATTACCTTATATGACCCCTCTTATAATGGGGTTATCGTGATGATGTCTGCCGTCACAAAAAACTACTTGTCAACTTAGTTCAAGTTAAAGGAACAGATATGGGAAAAAACAAAAATGGATAACCAAGTGAAAAAGGAACTTAAACAATTTGGAAAGATATAATATACTTTGTCACTTCATCAAAAGCTGCTCAACTTCCTCTAGCTCTCTAAGCAATATCTCAACATACATAAAATGCTCCAGTAACTTTTCTGATAATAATCTCAGTTTTAATATTTTTCTCATTATGTATAAATTAGAAAGTGTTCTTTCTTTCAAAAACATTCCATAGACTTCTCTACATTTTTTACACCTTTGTACTCTAGATGTTTATGTATGATAAAGCATTTCACTTTAGTACTTCATCATATTTGGCCTAGCACTCTCATTAAGGAAGGCTACCTCTAAGAACTAATGTAAGATAGTGGAGGGCTACTTGATGCAACTTCGTAACATCAATCTGAGATTAGATTTTAGGAAAGTCAAAGTGGAAATGTGATATTTTGTTATTTATAGATTGATGTCATTTTCATTTTGATTTTATAAAAATATGATTTCATAAGCTAATTTGAAGTTGTTAAAGATGTTTTAATTTATTTGAAATAACTCTATAAAAGCCTTTATTTATTAATTTGAATAATACTTCTCATCATCTTTCAACTCAAAGTGTACTGCCAAAGACTGCTATAGAGTATGGTAATGGAAAACGGTTGAATATTAATGTTTATTTTTAAAAATATTCTTTATCTTAAAAATTTCAATTATTAATTGATAGTTGAGGGGAACCATAATTTATATACTGTTGATTTGGTATTTATCAACAATTTAACTTTCACTCTGCAAAATCTCGTATCATGATGAACCAAACCATTCGTAGACTGCAATCCTAGAACTTGATAGTGACGCTGATTGCAGAAGTTCTTTCTGTAGTTTAGTGTTACAGTCTCGTTTCAGTTGCACCTTGGTGAAGAAATTGGCACTGATTAAATATTTTTGATTTGATTGCTAAGTTTCAACACCGAATAATTTTTTTAATAACTTTTTTGTTTGAAAGGTTGTCATTGTTAAAATGAAAATGGACAAAGACAGAAAGAAGATCTTGGATCGCAGAGGTAAAGGACGTTTGGCCGCTTTGGGCAAGGACAAAGGAAAGTACACTGAAGAATCAGCTGCATCTGCTGTAGAAACATCTTAAGTGTTAACATAATTTTTATTAATAAAATATAAAATTTGACAAAACGCTTTTATTTTTTTTTTATGTGTTTTTGTTTAAATGTTTTATAGATAAATTTTATAAATAAATGGGAAACATGTAACCTTGACGTTCCCAGCTGGAGATTTTCTCCAGAAGTGGTATTTGGTATCATTTGAAATATATTTAGGGCCTGTTATGAAAGTAGTAGGACTAATTTTCCACTCAAAAACATTCGATTTAGCCATGACAGTATCACCGCAGGCCTCCTTAATCATGTCGTGAGTTTCTTTGTCCGTTTTACCAAGCTTTACACAATATTTTATAACTGCACCAGTAAACGCTCCAATGCTTTAACGACCCAGAGTTACCTGCTAATAGTGCTGGTTGTTTCTTGCTTTCCCAATATATTTCTCCTCCAATAGTGCGCCGCGCAGAACTCCTTTGGTTAGGTTTCTTTTTCACTTTTATTGCAAAATTAACTACACCAACTTTTTCGCGATCCTACTGATGGCCAATTATGTTTGTGGTTTTTAAAATCGATTTGGCAGAGGGAACTTGGAGTTTTGGCCTTCCAGGAAGATGCGTGGAGCAATCTGCATGCTGTCTTTTAGGAACATTCTTTGTTTCCTCTTTCAAAATTTCTAGATACTCGCGTCAGTGTAATGTGAGTGTTAGTCTACACGCTTCAGATAGTGTAATTTTGTATGGTGGTGTAAACAGTGTATTCTCAATTTCGCGTCAAAACCGCGAAATCTTTAGGTATATTAAGGTCACCAACACCAAAATGAATAAAAGCTTCATAAGTAATTAAATTATACATAATATAGTGAACAAAGGACAATAGTAGACAAGAATTAAAATTTAACAGCTAACTTAACACAAAATTCCCCATTGCTTATGTACCGGTAGGAAAAAAAATCTTTTTAAGACACAGTCAAAATGATGAAATCAGAAATTAATGAAATATTTAATCAATAGTGTTTCTTAATTCACTTCACGTTTATTGCATGGAACTTGTGTTTTACATGCTTTTTTGAACAATTGCAATGTTGTGCCCATTGTGGTGGCCTCTACTGAAAATTTAACAAATCTTATATGGTGGATTTAGAACTGTTCAGTTTTTGAGGGTAACTTACGACTAGATTAGATAACAAGCTACTTTAGAATAATTTATTATATTACAAAACTTATCGAAGTATAAAAATTATGAGTAAAATGTTTGCTTCACAAAAGAAAAGATTTTTAATTGAGATTTTCCTGTGGTTTGGGCCAAAATTTCTTCCTAAGAATATCATTAACACCTTCTCTGTTCCTAGCCAATTCTATAGCATAAAACTGTATTCTAGTAACTAAGATCGTATTTTCTTCTTTATAATCCTCTTTGGCATCTGCTCTAAGCAAAGTTCCAAAACTATAGTCTTCCACCAAAGTTTTAAACCTCTCACAATATGGTCGCCACTTCGCCTTTTCTTTAGTACTTTTCAATTCGTTTTCATTTATTACCTCTAATTCCATTTTTGGAAATTCTTCACGGAATACCTTGTAAATTATATCATCTACTGGTGTTAATTTGAGCAATTTTGGATCTACTGAGCAAAGGATCTAAAAAGTTAGGAAAAAATTTAAGAAATGCTACAAAAATTGAAA